>NC_133777.1:53836112-53877478 GCF_003597395.2 Chelonoidis abingdonii | reverse complement strand
AGGGAGGTTGTGAAATCTCCATCTCTGGAGATATTTAAGAGTAGGTTAGATAAATGTCTATCAGGGATGGTCTAGACAGTATTTGGCCCTGCCATGAGGGCAGGGGACTGGACTCGATGACCTCTCGAGGTCCCTTCCAGTCCTAGAGTCTATGAATCTATGAATCTAAAGTACATTTATGGGCTATGATGTTCTGCAGAAACCAAGAGTATCTTATTTCTGCTGCCAGTCCTGTGACCTACAGTGACAAAGCTGGCAGAGAGGACATCTGAGGGCCATTGTATCAAGAGTGGAGATAAAAAGATTAGAGCATTCTACCAAACTATCAATGGGGTCACTCTGATGAACCGCCTGTTTCCTCTAGGCTACCTGGCAGTTTGTTGGTTCTTTCCACCAGCCTCCAAGAATGGATCATCAAGACTGGTCCTCTGCCCTTTTGCACTATCTGTGCCCCCCCTTCAAAGTGCTTAAGTCAATGGTTGGTCCATGGTAGAAGAGTGATATCCAACTCTTAGCTCTTGATTGCAACAGTAGCCTTAGGAGTGTGCCCAGCTGAAAGTGTGGAGCCTACATGCCACTCAGGACAATCCTAATTTGGGAAAAGAACTGTACAGTAGTACTTTTGTAGAATTCCTAGTCATTCATGCCTGTGGTTTCCAAGTGCCTCATCTGTACTATGTCTTGTTTACTTTGTGCACGCTTCAGGCCAGAACAGTATGTTTCTTGTGTCTGATGCAGCACCAGACTCACTGTCAGCACATAAGGAAAGAGTTATCATTGTACACAGTACATTTAACTTCACAATGCTATTATAAATCCTTTAATTCTTACTCTGGGGGTGATATCTCTGAGTTGGGACATAGGGCCCAATGCTTGTCTTCGCCTAGGTAAAAGGAGTGACAGTGGGAAGAGATGGGATGCGAACTCAAGCGAAGGAGCAGCCTCTTTGCTACAAGCTCTTCTGTTCCCTAAACCATATCTTGCACTGGATTTCACATAAGCCCCTCTTCACAGGGTCAAGGCTCAGCAGCTCGTGTAGGGGGATGGCAACAGGGTGGAGCTTTGTGGATGCAACATTAACTCCCATTTCATGCCTGTCTTTCACTCAAGGAGAGAGGGTAACGTGCAGCCATAGGCAGAATGGGTCATAAAGGGTCAATGCTTCCAAAAGATGTGGGAGAGCATGGCCCATTAGTATAGTGGATATAAGGCCCTTTTGTGGGTTATTTTTACATATCTGGGGTTTGGACCTGACAGAATCTCTTCATAGTCATTGGCAACTACATTTAACTATTACTCATATGGAATTACAGTTTGCAATTTTTTTTCTTCTTTTCCCAAATATCCCAGTAGGTGGGATTCACAAAACATGTCCTCCCGCTGGCCAACTGTGGACATGGGCACATGCCATCAGTCCATTTTTTGATGCAAAATACCAACTTGTATATGCAAACACAGGGTGTGTTCAGAATGAGGAGGAGTGCATTCAATCTTCACGCCTTACTGATCAAACAACCTTTGACAACTTGCCCTTTAGTTCCTCACACAGAGGCAGTTGCTTTTATACCTCCATTTCATAGTTGGTGAACATAAGACAAATGGAAACAGATATTCCTTTGCCAAAGTTGGAGAAAGGGCTATGGTCAAACGCGCTCTCATCAGCTTTTTGGCAGGGATTCTGGAGCTATTCCTTGCCTGTACTTGCTAGTGTACATTATGTTCCTATCACATCTCTGGCTGGAAGCTCTTCAGGTTGTGACATCTGCCATTTCAAGTGTTAAATACACTTTTAAAAGATTAAGGTGGAGTTTTTCATAGAAGTCTAAGAGAAATATGCACCCAAATCCCACTGGAATTCAGTGAGAGTGGGACACTATAGATTCCTTTGATAATTCCAGCTTACATCATTTTGGCTTGAGATTCAAGAAAGTCACTACATGAAGTCAAATCTTGTTCTGAGTCCCTGATAATGATCTCTCACTAACTCACTCTTTGCCATATCTATATGATTTAATGCTTTGGTTAGCAAGTGCAGAACCCTTCAGACACCATTTCCTTCCTATGTATCAAGCAGGTTAACGAAACACACAACGTATTTCATGGCCCCCAGCTTGCTTTTTAATAGTTCCTGTCACCTAGTCATTTGTCTCTCCCGCTATGACTTTGCAGAACACTGATCGCTTGATGACTTAGTGCCTGCTTCAGTAATGCAGATGCACGGTCACTCCAAAATTGCAATTTCAGAGCTGCTACTAGGCAAGGGAGATATTTTATTTGTACGTTTCTCTTGAAAATCCCAACTTGGACAATAATGTGACATATTAACTTATTTTTAGTATCAGGGCCATTAAACTTGATGGTGACAGGTGCACATTTCTGATGCTTATCCTGAGACTTGTTTAGAATAGTTGTTCAATGCAGGAGGGGATAGTGGAGATGGAAGACATAAGACAATTTCCTTGGTTCTCAGAGTTCTTTAGGCTGCTGTTAAAGACAATGCCTGTCCTGATCCCCAGTGGTATGGTGCGGTGTGACCCCTGGCACTGGACCTGGTGCAGTTCTGTTGAGGAAGGAGGGAACGAGACACAGGGAAAAAGAAGGATTCAGAGGATGCAGAGAAGGAGTGACTACTCTCTCCACAGAATCCTCTTCCAACGGGAAGCTGCACAACAGCACACAGAGAAGGCAAAGATGCTTAGAGCTGGGCTGTGGGGAAGGGGAGGATGCTTCACTGTGCGGATCCTCCAGCTTTCCCCCAAAAAGCAGTCTAAGAAAAGGATGTCTATGACACCAATACATAATAATAATGCAAGCCTAATTTCTCAAAGAGGTTACTGGTCTTGATCACCAAAGTCTTTAATACACAAAGGTCTCTTTTCAAGCAGGTGAGTCACTCCACGCCCCTGCCCGTATATGTTCACAAGTCTTCCCTCATTCACAGTCCTTTAGAGCAGTGGTTCTCAACCACGGGTCTGGGGCCCAGCGGAGGGGCCACGAGCAGGTTTCAGGGGGTCAGCCAAGCAGGGCAGACATTAGACTTGCTGGGGCCCAGGGCAGAAAGCCAAAGCCCCATCTCCTGGAGCTGAAGGTCGGGGCTCGAAGCCCTGCCACCCAGGGCTGAAGCCGAAGCCTGAGCAACTCAGATTCACAGGGCCCCGTGTGGCATGGGGCCCCGGGCAATTGCCCTGCTTGCTACCCCTTAAAGTTGGCCTGCTTTTATATGCCAAAAAACAGTTGTTGTG
This sequence comes from Chelonoidis abingdonii, assembly GCF_003597395.2. Classification (NCBI taxonomy): domain Eukaryota; kingdom Metazoa; phylum Chordata; order Testudines; family Testudinidae; genus Chelonoidis; species Chelonoidis abingdonii. Next base: position 53,874,236 of record NC_133777.1, on the reverse strand, counting down.
GCACAGATGGGCCGTGGAATTTTTATAGCATGTTGGGGAGGCCTCAGAAAGAAAAAAGTTGAGAACTCTGTCTTCAGACAGCATGTTCTCCTCCCTGGCAATATCCTCTGAAAAATAAGAAGCACAAGAGCCTGTAGTAGAAGGGATTCGAGACTTCTCAACATGCTGGCTTCTTTACCCCCCACTTTTAGTAAAGCAGGATTGCGCCAAGAGCCCATGTTCCTGGTAAGGTGATGGATCCTATGGAATGATGGACTCCTGTTTGGACAGCCACACAATCAGTTTCAGTGATGTTGTTTCAGGTAACAATGGGTTAATTGAGGTAACAATTATAATCTTACTGTAGAATGAACCTTTTAGCCCCTCCATTTGTGTTTATCCCTTTTCTTTGTCTCTTTTCATTGTCAGCACTCCAGGTGATGCTTCTTAATGACCCTTTAACGAGTTAATGGGGAGATGGAAGTAGAGGGTTGGGAAAATCTATTGTAACACTAAACAGGACCTATATGATCCTATTACAAATGAGTACTAAACTAAGACCAACCCCTTTCTGTAATGGGCTTTTAGTAGCTAAACAGAGGATGTCAAATCAATTTGTGGGATGATCTGGAACTATCAGAGGAAAATGTCAGAATACTGTGTAAATTAAGTCCTGGCAACTATTTTCACTATTACTAGTGCCCTGATACTCTCTGTAAATTTTGGATTAACTTCCCATTTGCCTGTACTTGGACTTTTTAAACATTTTATTTGGAAATTCCATTGACTTTTTAAGATTTTGAGGAAAGCCTTTTGAAAGATATTCATTTTCATATTTCTCCAGTGCTAGCCTTCTAAAGCGATCTTAAGCATAACAGAAGCTTTTCGAGTACTTACATCTTGTCTACACAAACAATAAGATTGCAGCAAACTAAGGTGTGAATCTACCTTGCACTAGCCTGCCACATTCCTACCATCCATATGTACCCTGCTGATGGATGTTAACAAGCCCTTAGGTTCATGGAAAACATCCTTTGTAAGCTTCTACAAGCTCATCTTCTCCCTCAAAAATTGTGCACCTGAGTTGACTTTGGAGAAATCCTTGCACACAAAAAGACTAGTTTCCTTAAGAGGTGAGGTCTTAGGTACAGACCATTGGGAGTACACATAGAAACTACCATGTACAGTAGTGTGCATAACTGCTTTAGCCTTATCTACCTTAAAATACATTTACAAAAGATTCCTATTGTTGCAGCTACACTAGAGTTAGCCAGGTTGTTCTACTGCTGCGGCCACTCCCATGGCCGCAGCAGTAGAACATGTCTATCGGATTTGCTCTCACTAGGTTTCATTGACAAGATGCTCAAAACAGCTGTGGAGCCTTGTACTAGGGTCGCAACATGGATAACACCTGCACAGTTATAATGGGTTTCGTTTCAGAACATTTGCCTAGCCTACATAAGGTCAGATCTTGTGGCCACTTCATGCATAAAGTTTCCACAGAAAAAAAGCATTTTCGTAAACTAAACCACAGCTATAAAGTCATGTATTTCCTACGCATGGACTCTCAGATAGCATATACTACGGAGATAGTGTCACGCAGTGCACAGACACTCAAGTAGGAGTCAGACCCTAGCTTTTTTCCCACATCAGCCACTGACTTGCTGTGTGATCTTAAGTGAGTAATCTAGCCTTGCAGTGCCTCAACTTCCTCATCTGTATAATGGGGATACAATTTCACTGCCTCCATATAACACTCTCAGAGACCTAGAGATGAACAAGGGTACAAAAATGAAAACAGCATTAATTACAACACGTTAGTGTGTCTTCTTGAAGTGTAGAAAGTGTAGATAGGCCCTGGTTTTTATAGCAGAGTTCTCAAAAAAATCCTATCACATTTTTTGAGGAAACCATGCTAGAAACCTACTAGTAGCAACTATGGATGGGTTTCCTGGCCTGGTTTAAATTATAACATGGACAGGGTCTTCAAGATTAACTGAACAGAGGGGTCAACTTGTGGGATAGTGGTTTAGAACAAGCAAACTGGCTTTGATTTTAACTTTGAGCTTCTTTGAAAACATAAACCTGTTCCGTGAAGCACACAGGGACTTATTTTGGAGCCACTAAATAATTGATGCACACTCTAAAACACTTTTAGAAATGGCTCAGTGCACCTGGTAATATGGAAGACAAAACTCTGGTTCAGCAGAGATTTTAAGTTCCCTGGTGCATTTGAATCAGAGAAGGATGAGACTCTGCTAATCACCTCTCTTGCCATCTGAAAGAAATGTTCAAAGAACCAAGTCCAGAATAGTGAGTCAGTGGCTAGTTTCAGAAGTGGATGGTCTAAGTCTGAGGCTATGTCTACACTACCATTTATGTCAGTACTAACTTACGTCACTCAGGGGTTTGAATAAGCCACGTCTTGAGCGACATAAGTTACACTACCTAAGCACTGGTGTGAACAGCGTTGTGTCAGCAGGAGAGCTTCTCCAGCCAACACAGCTTCCGCCGCTTGTTGGGGGTAGATTAATTAAGTTGAAAGGAGAGCTCTCTCCCATTGGCTTAGAGTGGCTACACTAGCCTGAGATACAACTCGCAAACAATCAAAGCAAGCACTCATTTACAATGTGGTCCATAGCTTGTGACTGGCGTCCATCATACTGGGTGTTGTCTCTCATCTTCCAGTGATGTAAAAGATGACAGCCTCTGCCACATGATGTTCTGAAATGATTCAGTGTGGACCATTGTTTCCAGGGCAGGTTGAAGCTTGAAAGTTCTTTTTGCAGGGATGATAATCAGGCATTTGGGTTGGGACATTAGCATTAGCCCAGAATTTTTTCCAGTGTGCCTCTGGACTGAATGAAGATGCTTTAAGAGTTTAGCCCGATCTCAGAAAAAGGCTTGGAAGATTTCAGGCCTGCATTTGGAAAGTCTGAGAGTTCTCATAAACTGCTAAAATCAAGTGGGCCACAGTTTGATTGTACTCACCAGCTGTATGTCTCTGGAGTTTGGATGGGGGATATATGTGTCAGAGTGGGCAACCACTGAGGGGACTCTGGGGACAGTGGTTTTAGAAGGCAAGCAGCAGGCAGATGTATTGCCCTTGGAGACTACTCATAATTCACTGAGTATCGTCAGCACTAGTTAATGTTGTCTGATTAATCATCTTTCAGATTCTGCAACTTTGTGGCTAATTGTTCTGCTGTGCCTGATGATCTACAGAACAATGTACTCCCACAAATTAAGAGTGTTGGGGGAAAGGAAAGCAAAATCATGAGCACATGCTGTTTGCTCTCCTGTACGCAGACACGAGTTGGGTGGAGTGAGACTTCATGAAGCAGAATCAGTGTACACAGGAGATAGTGTCCACAGATACCTGCGCAATGGAAACACAACACAGCACACTCAGAGATGGATAAATCTCCTAGTACAACAACTTAGGTATGAAACAATAGGTTCAGTGTAGATAGGCAATGATTACAATGAAGCTGGAACGAAAGTAGGATCTCATGGGAAAGTTAACTCACACTAAAGAGGTAGCAAGTATCAGAGAGGTAGCCGTGTTAGTCTGGACCTGTAAAAAGCAACAAAGACAGGATTCTTTGTTGCTTTTTACTTAAGAGGTAATTGATTTAGCCAGTAGGTCACAAGAAGTTGACTGCTGGAGTGTGAAATAAAACTGGTACTTTCATTATACATGGAAACACTGTGTTGATTGTCAGGAAAATATTGTCGTCGCTTTGCTGAGAGGTTCGACTGGTTATATCACTGCAATACAATGTAAAATGAGATGCTCATTGGCATTGTGCACCAGCTGTTGATGTAGGGGACGGAGAGAGAAGGATCCTGGATTCTAAAGTCATCTTTGTCATCTGTGTGACCTTGGACCATCAAATTCTCTGATTCTATGTGAAGTAAAATTACTCTTCCGACTTTTTTAACATTTAACATCTTCACTTTTGGATTAATTGAATGTTCTGTTACGGAAAGGAAACATGAAAGTCAAACACAGAGCAGATATCTTCAAGTAAGCATGTAAAACCCAGATGGAAAGACAGCTATATTCCATGTAGCTAGAACTCTGAGAAACATTAAATTTCTGTACTTGAGTTTCCCCTCTCACTTGATCCTTGAGTAACTAGATAAAAACTCTTGTGCAGGTCACAATATTCAATAGCTAACAAAATTGCTTATGAGGTTTACACAAAGCTCTTGAAGGCTTGATTGAAAGCTTCTCCAAGACACATTTTTTAAATGTACTTTGTTTTGTACTTTAAGTGTCAGATTGTTATGAATCTGGGTTTCACTAAGGTAGCTGCAGTAAATTTGGGGTATCAAAGACACATGGTATTTATGAATTCGAGGGTAGTTGACAATCAGATTAGAAAAGTCAGATCTTAGCTCCTGAAATCACAGAAGATAAGAGGAATCAAAATTCCCTGAGATGTCTCTAGCCTCCTGGCTCACAATTGGTAGACAGTCTTAATTAAAGACTAACAGAAACCAACAGAGTGTCATAAAGTGAACCTTTGCAACAAGTATATAGTGTGGTGAAGGAATACAATGCTTAGGACTGAAATGTGTGCATGAGAAAATCATGTAATGTCCCCAAATTTCAATGGCCATCCTATACCCCAAAGGAAAATGCTTTTTCTATGATACACCAACAACATTAAAATATTCTTGTTTCACAAGTATGCCAATATCCAACTTACGGTAAAATTAATAGGCCTTGTGGAAATATCTTTTCACTCCAGCTATTTCTGCTATATTCTGGAGCAAGTTTGGTGTTCCTGAACCTGATATCATATATAATAGAAATCCAAAGAAAACGCAGCAAAGGAGAAAGGATGAAATAACAAATCTTGTTCTGGTAAAGTGGTATGCAAAGTGCGTCCTATATGTACCTCTTACCAAGAGTCTTTAATGACAGGTTAATTCTGAATGAGGCAATATCAATATGATTATGCAGTTACTCCTCAGAGACTAGTGCCCAGCATAGCACACTAAAGGATTGTTGGACATCTATATAAACTATGTCCTTGTTGGCTCCCTTTGTGCAGATGTCATGACATCCCCCAGGCTGTTCCATATTTTCACACTGAAAATATGATCAGTTTACTGTGTGGGGGAGGAGAGGGAAGGGAAAGACCCGTTTGCTTCTTGCAGGACTATCACTTATTCTGGGCGTCAGCTACTATTGACACATAAATTGGGTGGTGGTCTTGTGAGCTAGCTCTATGTGGTCAGATCACATGTAGGTGTTGGAAAAAGCAAGGAGACTCGAGGGAGAAAAAGACAGATGGTGTACAACCATTATTCCCCTATTCAGAGATCTCTGCCATCTGGACTTCAGGGTGTTTCCGGTTTGTCCATCACTGATACTAAAGACTACATCTGAAATGTGCAGTAAGGAGTTAGTGGCACAGCTCTCAATGTTAAATGAGAAACACGTTGCTAGATCCCCACAATACTTACTCCCAGCCCTTCAGCCAAGAGTAAGAATCTAGGTTTTCACTCTATTATTCTGTTAGACCAAGAGAATCAGCAGCTTTCAGGGGGGAAAAAAGTATTTCACTATTATGTCACCAGTTCAGTTCAGTTCAGGTGAGCTTGCCATCCTGGTTCATTATCAAATAATGTATCAGCAGCAAAGAGTTCTGTGGCACCTTATAGACTAACAGACGTATTGGAGCATGAGCTTTCGTGGGTGAAATACTCACTTCATTGGATGCATGATGTTTTGTTAGTTATGCCTTAAAATTTAGTGATGTTCAATACTGACACATGACACATTCCCTTCCCAAGTTAAACCCAAACACCAATGCTTAAGATCCCAAATACAAACAATTGCAAGACAGCGCCACCGGTGGAGCCTGTTGAATGGTATCCATGGGTATATCTACAGTATATAGTAGTACCATGAAATGAAAAATGGCTGCTAGGAAATGTCTATAAACATTCACTACCCCATCAGACTTTCAAACACCAATTTCAGTCACCTAAATCTGAAACTGACAAATTTACTATCTGCTTTGTGTTTATGTGTGTAACAATAAATAACCAGGATGTGCCCTGAGGGCTAGGATTTCATGGAACATTAAGCTTGTCAGCAAGGTGGATGTCTATCATTAACTACGATTTGAGCTGCCGGGAGATGAACAAAGACAGAAGTTAAACTTCCAGGAAGTTGTGTTTAAACATGGTGCTCATGGAAGGAAGTATAAGGCTCAGATCCTGCAGCTTGTTCCATGTGGGTGGAGCTCTGGGCTCACACAGAGCCCCACTGGAGTCATTAGGGGGTCCTGAGGAAACCAGGGTCCACTTGCATGTAGCCACATGGGCTTCAGATCAGACTCCACTTGGAACTAGTTGCCCAGATGAGGTCCATCAGCCCTCACCAGGTGCTGAGCAAGCTCTTCATACAAAGTACCCAGTGCACGTGAGCTGTGATCTATGTGATTGCAATCCTATGCTTTTTCCCCTCCAGCTATGCTAAATTCTCGTTGGTTATGTGAGTAGGGCAAACATCCACTGAATAAAGACAGGAATATACCACAGACTCTTCATCTAAAGACTTAAAGATTCTATTTAAGCCCAGATCACCAGGGATGAAAAAAAACCTATTGATTTGAGCCATTGTATTATGGAGAGAAGTGGTGCATAAAACGTCTTAGATAAGAAATATATCAGGGTTGTTTGTACGTTCTCTAAGTGAAAATATAGCTCAGTCAATCTGACCATGTGCATACATAATTCCACACACAAACAGTAAATGCTTGTACAGGCTAATAGCTAGAGCTTTAATTTATAATGCCGTGTTCAAGTGGCCATGACTGCATATGCAATCACAATATATATATGTGCAATTTATGCATAAACATTTTTGCATGGATTTTAAATACATCCTGTGACCATGTAATCACACTAGTAACATCAGCACTATTAAACACAGCAATTTAAAAAAGAGAAGCTGATTTTAGTTTCTTATTTTCAAAGTAAATATTCTCTTTCTTTGCCTTCTCTAGTACCAAAAAAGTCAGTATTGTGGTAAAATGTTATCTCTGCACTTGTAAAAAGCAATACATTGGATAATGAACAATATTAATGCAAAACATATGACTTTGCTTTATTTTTGTTTGGTACAAATATTTCCCTTTTTATAGCAGTGAAGATGAAATTCTCTTTGTTATTTCTCTTGCATGGTCTTTGTTTTACATGAATCTTTTACTTTTCTTACTTTCTAATAGTGTGATACCCAAAATACCCGCTGGTGAACTTATGGCAAGCTTTGATATTATCGTAGTTTCCCCATAACAAGGCCCAGTTATTGATAACCACAGTTCATTCAGCATGCTCTACCCTACTGACATAGTACTTTGTTGCTAAGCATGTTACCCAGTAGGCTTTCTATTCTAGCAGACACAAACCACTTTGAAAGTAATTTTTCAGACTGTTACAATCTGATCCAAGAACCTGCAGTTACAATTCCCAAATGGTTAGGCAATGCCAAAACCCTTGCTACAGTCCTTAAGATCAGTCAGCTCCAGTAGCCTACAGTGTGTTGAGTCATGTAGAGCCATTTTCTCCCCAGTTTCCTTCTTTTTTTTTTTTAAAGTGATTTCTGTAATGCATGAGCTGAGTGATGAAGTCAAATGTGCACAGACAGCTCAAGCTCCACCAGGAAGCATTGATATTTATAGCCAGCCCTTAGTAAGCACAAATGAATTCTTTGTTTTGACACTGAAACCATTTCCTTATTGTCTTTTAATGTTTGAGGATATTCAGATTAAGAGCTCCTGTTATCGTAATAGAAGCTTCGTAAACAAACACTCTTAAATTTCTCGCAGTCTGCTGATTGACAAAAGCCTTCTTTCTCTTCGGCTGAGTGTGGGACTTCAGACCTTTTCCTATCTGAATACACATGATATGGCAGTTTAAGATTACTTCATAAAATGCTTTGATACAGTTCACTTGCCAATTTCAAGATGACTGTCATGAAAACATAAGATGTTTGCCAATTAATAAGCTTGTGTTTTTATAGAAATACAATGTGTTGTACATGTTTGTTTCCATTAACACATGACTGGAATAAAACAGCTTCTCTGTATAACAAGCACACTCGCCAGCAAAATACACAGTAGGAGTGGAGAAATTCTGCCTTTTACATTTGTAGTGAATCTACTGAGGGTATAAACAGGACTATCTTTACTTTAAAGAAAATTGGGATAAGGATACTTTTGGAAAGTACTTTTATTTCAAAGCATTTAAAGACAGACGGGTTGTATGTTACATGGAAAATATTTAGCGAAAATGCACTATGGAGCGGTGCAATATAAAAATTGGATCAACACACATTTAGAAGTCTGTTTATATTACATACAAATGGCAAACAATCCCTACTGCATGAGGTTTTGTTTTTTCCCCTATTCACGAGAATTCCTGTAATAAACGGTTTAAAAAAAATGTTAATCAGTGACTGAAGCAGAGTATGCTAACATGTTCAGGGGTAATTTGTGCTGCCAGATGAGAAGTTAAGAGTAGTAGCTTGCTACAGTGCATGAGCCTGCTCTCAATGAAGTTCTGGCAATGACTCCACTGGGCTCAAGACTGGGCCTATAGTCTTCCTCTTATCCATGTGCCAATCAACATGTCTTTGCCCAGCACTTACAAGTATCTTGTAAAATTCTTGTGAGGAAGAACAAAAGTGGATTTCTTGGCACAACTATGGAAATGGGATAGGGGAAAAGTTATATAAAACTTACATATAAAAATTATATAAAAATCAGAGTATTAGGATTATGAAAAGTATCTGATATAAATCTACTGTAGCTACTGTTCTAGGAAGATTCCTTCAACAGTGTTCTTATGGTGCTATTCTGTAAGATGCTGAGTGCTTTGGCCCTGATCCAGCAAAGCACTTAAGCACATGCTTAACTTTAAGCATGCAAGTTAAGCATGGTCTATGTTGTACTTGAAGTTAAGCATGAGCTTAAGTACTTTTCTGGATCAGGGCCAGGGCACTCAACACCTTGTAGGATGGAGCCTTTACTCTGCTACCGCTCCATTTTTGTTGCGATTTCTTGGGGCATGCAATGATCCCCAGCTGAACCTATTGCTTCTTTCTCTACCTACTGTATGATCAGTGCAAATACAAAGGATCTGCACAAAATATCTATGCAGATACATTGTAAATAAGCTGCAATTCTTCCTTTTTTGGATGATTTTTTCCCTTTGTCTTTATCACCCTATAGCTCTAAGTTAGGGTAACAAAAGTTGCCATGAAAAATAAATAAATTATGAAGACTGATATGAACAAAAGATATGGCAAGCATATTTCTTGATAAAAATCAACCAAAGAGGTTGCCCATTTAATTGCCTTAAATCTAAATGACAACAGAAGCTAAAAGTATGGAAGACTAGATTGTGCTAAAACTATTAAAATAGTCAATTAAAAATGTCTTCTGGATTAATCACACAGCTATGAAACAACTATTATTAAGTGTTATTTTTGGGTACGCTACTTAAAATTCGTATTTTGGATTAAGCTGGATTTTTGCTTTGGACAATCTAATTTTGCACCCTGAAAATGTATTGATCCTATAATAGATGTATATTTGATGACAGTTGCTGAAAAGGAAGCTGGAGGGATGGGAGTCCAGACCAAAAAAAAAAAAAAAAAAAGTTTTTTACTGCGTGTTGAAACTTTACATCTATTTGCCAATGTCAAACTAATACTCAGTAATTCAGCGTATAACTGCTGTTTGCTAAACCCAAAGCCAAATCCTGCAAATAACTAAACCAATCCATTTCTCCTAATTCTAATGTACAAACATCACCTATATTGTACTGTAGGGACAGCTGGATGGACTAGATGAACTAGCAGATTAGCTCTTTACTACCTAATATGATATCTAACATTCTGAGAAAGAAATCTTAATCTTGACACTTTCTCAGGCTGTCTAATGATGGGTTCAGATGACTAATTTTAGAAACCTAAGTTTGAAATTTTTAGCTCAAATCTGTAGCATGATTTATTTGCTGTAAGACTTTTCAAACTGCTGGATTTTAGCTTTGGATTGCACACTGCAAATGGCAGATTCCGTATTTAGGCAAATCTTGCTAAGCAGAAAATTTAGGGGACGCACAAAGCAAAGGCTGCTTAACAGTAAGCACAATACTTCTTACTCCTATTATTATTAACTCTAAAACATGACTTCTACGGAGGCTTAATCCAAAGTCCATTTAAGTCAAATCTATCCACAGATTTCAATCGTCTTTGGATCAGGCCCTATGTGAAGGAGGAATTGAAGAATCATGCAAACTATATATAGTTTCTCTATTACTATTTTGCAAATAAGTAAATTAAACAGGTGGCTTCTTCTCTTTAAAGAAAAATGCCTCGATCAGCCTGTTTCATCCCTGACACAAATTTCACATTAGGCAACCTGGAACCCAGAAAATGTACTAGACAAGTGGATTCCATATTGGCCTTTAATTCAAGGTCAGCAACGTAGATTATTTTTCCTGTTCCGTCTGAGGGTATGTCTACACTGCAAAAAGAGGGGTCTTCCTAACTCAGGTTAGCTAACTCAGGTTAAAATAACAGTGAAGTCTTTTAACTCAGGTTAGCAGCTTTAGTTCAACTCCACTATAGGCATTAACATAAGCTGCTAACGAGAGCTAATAGCAGAGTTGTTGCTGTTTTCAACTGTTAGCTAACTCAGTTTAAGAACACACCTTTTATTTGAAGACATACCCTGAGAAATCTCTCGTTTCTGGTACATATGCAGGCATGTTGCAAACTATTTTGGTTATTCATGTTTTCTATTGTTCATCAAATTGAAAAAATGAAGCTAGAGTTATGCATTTGGAGCACAAAGGGAAACACTGCACCAGTGACATCAATGGGACTTGATTATGGTCTTCAACAGGCACTGGATCAGACTCTTTTCTCTAGTGTTTAATATTATACAGATGGGAGAAGCAATACGTAACTGAGAGAATAGGCAAGTAGTCCAATAGCCTTTCCCTCTTCATCACGGTGGGACAGTGGAGGTGCTGTGCCTGTTATATATGCCCATAGGATAAGGAACCATGTTAATTTCCTTGAGAGGCATTTAGAAGCACGTGTTTTCCTAGACAGCTGCTTACTGGTAGTAATGCATAGCAAAGTTATATTATGGACATTCATATGACTCTCACACTGAAATCATGGGTACAATAACGGAAATGTTTTTTCTATGAAAAATTAAGATGCAGATTCATTTTGCTTGCTGAGACTGTTGCATTAAAAAGGAACTGTATTACTTCACCATCCACCTGGATTAAAGTAGTGGATGAATCAAGCTACAGCTAGTGGTATAGATGCTCATATAAACTGGCAGTGCTTCACTGAAATTAAAGTATCTGGCCCAGTGAATTTTAAAAAATTAAGAGCCATATTCAGTTTAGGCACCAATGTCCCAAATGTCATTCCGTTCATAAGAGCTTGTTATATCTGATATGGCCTACCACTGATTCTGCTGTTTGCTATTCTCTTTTAAACACTTCCATAGCACCTCCCATCTGATAATCTCAAAACACTTTAAATATTTCAGCCTTGTAACTTGTGTGATAGATAATTATCCCCATTTACACTTGGGGAAACTGAGGAAGAGGGTTAAGTGGCTTGCCCAACGTCGTTATGCAAGTTTATGCCTTACTGGGAATAGAATCCAGATTTCCTGGCCAACACTCATAGAAATCAGAGATAAGAAAAGACCGGTTACTGATAGTTTTATTTGTGGGTACGTGGACTGGATGAACTGTACTTTAATGATCACTCTGGATTCCTTATTATGCTAATAGAGGCAAAATTCTATTAGTCTTTTGTTCAGGGCCAAATTAGATTTCTTGTATAAACCTCCATCCAAACAGATGCAAATCTTAACAATGTGTATTGAAGAGAATTAAGGGAGTGAATCCTTAACAAAAGAGTAAAGCCAGACTGTAGCCCCTGAAAGAGGCATATAATTCACAATGCTCTAACAAACTCGTGAAGGGTGAGCTTCCAAAGGTTTAGAAGACTCTTTATGATTCAACACACACTCAAATATCTGACCATATCACGCCTGTAGAATTTGGCTGCAAATCTCCTGAGTACTCGAAAACTTGCAAGAGTTTGCGCTTTTGCTTCTGGTACTGACTGGAACAAGAGTGCAGAGACACAAAACTGAAAAATAATTAAAAACAAAAACCAAGCTAACTCAAAAATGTGTGTTGGGGATAAGGGGGGAGGCTTAAACCTCAAAAGCTGAGCATTATTTTGAGCTGGTTAGCCCATTTTTAATAAAAGGGGCAGTTCGGATTGAGTTTGGCTATATGTTACATACATTGTGGCTTTTTTGGCCAAACTCTTTGCACACTCCAGGGGCTCCTTGAATCCCTCCATTTGAGTAAGAAAAGCAGCTGATTTGTAAAACACAAGCTGAACTCCCAGTTTAAACTACCTTGTACAATCTGCTATCCTGTCAAGGGACAACAGCAGATTAACATGGGATGAGGAGAATGTTTGCTGACAGATCATGTTGTCAGGTGTAAATTGCTAAATTTGTTTCCCTAATATTCTTTTAGTTAATATACTATGTTTCTCATCAGGGCATTCAAGCCCACCCTTGTCCTTTAACGGCAATTAGGATTATATCTTCCCAGGTGGCCATTTTCATTCAATTTAAATGGAAGCAAAGCTGGAGTAAGTATGGTAGGCTACACGGATTTCCCATCTGTAAACTGGGAGGGCAAAGAAGAGATATGTTAAGAGTTGGAACAGGAAGCTTCTCTTATCTGTGAGAGTTGTTTCAACAGTCAGCTAATATCATACCTTCATATCTGTAAAGTAGCAATAACAAAGATAAGGAATCAGCTTCTTCAGATAAACACTTGACAAGAAGGTTGGTCACTCACTATATCTAGAAGGAAATCTCTGAATGGCTTCAGTCCACATTCTGGTTCTCTGAAACCTGAGAACCCCAGAGTGTTCCCCTGCCTTCAGTGAGCAGGGTGCATGCAGAGATTAAAGGAGGTCTGATTTGAATTTCCAGAAAACTGCTAGATTAGCACCATTGTTGTGTGCAGCCTTTTGAAGTCAGTGGTAAACACCTTTCAGAGAGGGGAGGAAGTGTGCTTTGAGGGTGTGTCCATTCCGCTGTTCAGTTGGATAAATTGTTACAAGTATCTGCAAAAACTTGCTGCAGCTGATTGTAGATGTTTCCTTCCCAACATGAAACTAGTGCTCTAGATGCCTGCCAGAGAGCAAAAAAGTCTCAATATCTATTTTTTATCCCAGCTGCAACAATTATTTTTTTTGTATGGTTCAGTGTAGTTAATGGAAGAATGTGCAAAACTTCCAGTCTCCCCCATCTGAAAAAATATAGATGTTAATATATGATTTACACATTGCACATCTTTATTCCATTGCTTATGCATTCTGGAGTTACTTATTCAGGGTAACAGGTGACATCTTTATGTCCACCCTTTTTCAAGCCCATAATAAGTTTTGTACAAACTTTGCCTTGCGAGGTATCATGTGAAAACTCAGGATTTACTGATTTTTATTGTTCTGGTAAAATATGTGTAGCAATACTGTATGTAAAGTTATAAGATTCTACTATATGATGTTACTAAAACATACCCGGTATTTCAAATCTGGGAAAGCAGCCACAAATCAGTCCCTCAGAGACAAAAGGCCTCAGCCAGGTGTCAACCAAATCAAGTGGATTATCACATCTTTAAGCAGCCATTCTTTGGCAGAAAAAAGGGTGTGAGCAAGAAATTTACACCGGGGCAAAGAAAGAGCTGGAGATTCCCACCCCCACATATTTTCTGTCTCCCGAGCCCCAGGTGGAGATGATTCTCAAAGAAAAGGAAAAGGTATAAGAATGGGGAACAAATGCTCCAGGATATCTCTTCCTTCATTTCTACTCACGGCATCAAGAACACTTGAAGGACAAAGGAAGCATCGCTGGACTGGAGAGGGATCCTGGCAGAAAGGAATTCAGTCTGTAAGAATGTTAAAAAATGAGGTGGGAGAGACTTTTGCTTTGAATTCACCTAGCTTGGTAAATTAGATGTTAATTGCATTGAACCTTTTATTTCTTTGTAATCGATTCCCATTTATGCCTCATTACTTGTAACCACTTAAAATTTATCTTTCTATAGTTAATAAACTTGTTTTATTGTTTTATTGAGACCAGTGCATTAGGACAGAAATACGGGAAACTCAATTTGAGACAAAAAGATTTCTTCATATCATTTTCTAACAATAAATGATGGACTTTATACAAGCTTGTGTTGTCCAGGAGAGGGCTGGGCAGTACTAGATGCATATTTCTGGGAGAAAGCCTGGGACTAGAAATTTGCTGGTGTTGCTCTGCAGTGTAATTCAAGAGTGGCAGGCCATAGCTGAGAGTAATTTACATGCAGGAGACTGTGTTTGAGCAGACCAGGAGTGATTGATCTCACAGCAAAGCAGTGTAAAAGGTACCTCAGGCTGGAGAATCGAGGGAACACAGACTGTACCTTGGGTAATGTCACAGGATCCTATCTTACTCCTACTGAAAGTCAAGAGTTTTACTATTGACTTCAATGGGAGCCAGAGGCTCATGATACGCAGTGTTCCAAAATCCCAGGTACAACCCCTTTACCCTCACACATCTGGTTTTGGTAGGAAGGGGAGCATATTGCTCTTAAAGGTTGAACCAAAAGTCCAGAACCAGACACCAATGCACTTCATGAAGATGAGGTGATCATCTGGGTTCCAGGCCAAATTGGACCTATGGTTTAGGTTCAGGAAAATAAAAAAATCTTGTGAGCTGCTTTTATGAGGTTTTTTTTTACTTATAATAGGAAGAAATTAGGTGTTGAGGGGTCTTCTGACATTTGTGACCAGAAAATAAGACTCACTCCTGTTCTGGATTCAACCTGGAACAAAAGCTTCAAGGGTTGGTGTTTTACTATGGATTTGAATGTAATGAAATTCAATCATGTTTGTATCAGAAAATCCAATTTTGTAAAATACCCATGTTAATTAAACACAGTATATAATACAATGGAATTTCTTATAGATTCGTACGAACAGTGAGATAATTTATGCAGTCTTCAGATATTGTCTTACATCTCACCAAGGCTTAAAACCAATGCAATTTTATTTATTTGCAATACAGGAACAGCTGATGCATAGTGCAGGAATGGATGTTTTAATACTTAAAAAATGAAGAGAAAATAGCTAAAAAATGAAGTTATAGCAAATCATACTGCACACAGAGATCAGCTGATCTTCAGAAGGAATCTTATTTCACTATTGTGACTCTATTCTAGAAGTCAGATGAATACGTTATTGATCACCTGCAAAACTATTATATTTTAACTGTGTTTTGCAATTGACCCAAATGGATTTATTATAGCACTGCAGAAAAATGAGACTTTATTTTGTGTGTTTAACACTTAGTTGTCATAACATGAGAACAGCTGTATTTGTTCTCCCTCTGCTTTAATGTTAAAACACTGCTATTAACGTGTCACAGGAAATTAAAGCAATCATCTATAATAAAGTAGCACTGATGGCCATACTTTCTAATAGCAACCAGTATACCTGTGCCCAGAATTTTGCATGCAGTTATCACATATGAGCATGCAGTTTGGGTGAGTAGGTGCCCATCTTCCCAAGTTACATGTTAAATCATGTATGCAAATTTAGAAGCCTGTTAGAGGCCCTGTTAAACTTAACCCAAAGCATCTGTCACTAATTTTTGATCTATTATTCCTGTCACTTGCCATTGAGAGGCATTCATTGCACCCTTACTGACTGCAGTCTGTAACGCGGCAACACTTCTAAGGGGCTTGCCAAGTTGCCTCAACCAAGAACTCCAGGATACGTACCATTTTCTCCCCAAATGCCTCTCACAAGAGATGAGAAGAACGTACCACAGAGACATTTTACCTCAAAACCAAAACACTAAAATGGTCTAAAGGCAATAGAGAAAATCAGATTAACACAAAGAAAGTCTGTAAAACACATGGCTTAGACTCAGCAAGAGCTCTGCAGGCACATCTTGAATCAGTTGTATGGTTTTCAGAGACTATTTTCTCCTGTCTTCCTCCTGACTCTTTCAGATGTTCAGCCTATCAAAGACTTGATTCTTTCATAGTTTCCATATCTGACTCTCATTCCTGTTATTACTTTGCTGGATTTTTTGTGCTGGGTTTATCATTATACACTCCTTTTTATCACCACTCTCTATGGTGTTTCTGGGGGTCTGTCCCCAGATTCCATCAGGACTGTATAGAGTTTGGTGGCTAAACTGTTTCAGTCCCTGTTTTCCTGTTCCTTCTTTGCATTTTCCTACCCAAATACACCAGCCTTGGTCTCCAAGGTTGCCTTCCTTTTGTGCTGGCATTAATAACCTTGCATTTGACATGCTAATTGTCTTAGTGGGTGATGTAATCATGTAATCATGACCAGTAAAGATTGCTTTTAAAGACAAGGATTTCACATGATTATATCATTTGCACTCAATGTTAATTCTAGTCTATGTTTGATAGGAATCATAAAACAGTTTAACTGATCTGTCACAGTGACGCCCTCTCGATTAGCTTAATAGAAAACGTGTGCCCTGGTTAGAACAAAGTTTTATGCGATTTCAGGTTAATATTTCCAGAGAATGGCTGCAACAGCTTCCAATAGGAGGGTCAGACATCAACATACATTGAAAAAACAACCTGTCAGGTTCAATAGCTGTCTCAGAGAGGGGAGGGCGCAAGTGTGATGAGTCATCCCTGAACCGCCCTCAACCTGATGAATCATCCATGAGCCAGAAAGTGTGCTGAGTTTTCAGAGGTAACTGCCTGCAGGTCTTGTGATCAGCCCCTCTCTATTCAGTCAGGGTTCAGCCAATTTGTGGTGAGGACCCACCCAGGTAAACCCAAGGCAGGTATGTAGATGGCTAAGTGGAGCAGTCTCTCCAGTCTGCTCAACATCACTGTCATTGCTTAGTAGTTGTGACAGACTGCTCATGTTCCAGCTGGTCTTTGCTCCTGCTCTCGCTCCAGCCCATGCCTGTTTCCATGCTAGCCAGCCCCAGCTCCAGCTTGGATACGCTCCCGCCTCAGCCAACTTCTGAGCAATTCTGACAGTAAGTCTAACGACATACCACTATATGAACACAGCCATTGATTTCAGAATCCAGATAATAAAATGCACTCTTTTTTGTTCAGAGACCAATCTGGGAGCAGTCTCTCTGACCCACCTTGTTTGAGAGTCATTATAGTTGAACTTTCATAATCATCCCTACTCCATCAGTGCATAAGGCAGAAATCAAATGGCTCTTCTCATCCCTATCCTGTGCTAGTTTTTCCAGAAGTTTTGTATGATTAACTTTACGGCAGCAAAATAACCCTCCGCAAACAACATAAAGGCAAGTGTTGGAAAAGCCTTTCCTCCCCATTGGGAGTAAACGTGCAGCTGTCTTACAAAGAGCGGCTCTGTGCAGGAACATAAAATTAGAGACAGGCTGTTCTCATCTCGTCCACAGAGGGTACCAGCAACTCCCACTAACTCCAGTGGCTGCAGCTCATATTCTGTAGGAGAAGAATCAGCCTAAGGGTCTTTGAACAAGTAGATTTCTGGATCCAAACTTTTTGTCTGGCCCATAATTTTATTATGGGACCAAACCCCTTGTGCACTTGGCTGTGAGGCAGACATAACAGCTTAGACTCATCCCTACACAAATGTGAAAAAGGAGGCCATGGGAATGCTTTGGGCGACTCCAGTCAGTTTTACGTCTGCACTTGAATTCTCTTCCTGCAGCAGTGAAGTCAATGGGACTGACACTTGAATGGGACTGGACCATGCTCAAGGAGAACACGAGCATTTTGAGACCATACTGATACGGCTGCATTCAGTGTTGTGGCATTTCTCTGCCTGTGAAGTTAAAGCTACCCAGTGTACTTGGGACTATTCAGAACCATAGCATGCCATGTTGTACTCTGCTCAACCTCTCTCAGCTAGTTACGAAGGCAGCAAGCCACAAACACTGACACTTCCTATTAGTTTTTGCAGTGGTCACCTTGCAAAGTAACATGAATGCCAAAAACAGATTTGGAGAACTCCACACTGTCTGTTTACTAGCAAACCCTTCAAGCTGGAGATGGTATTTCAACCCCCATGACTGCCTGCCACTTGTAAACTCAGGTGTTTTCAGAGCTTGATTAGAATTTTAAAGTATTTACAATAGCATCTATGCTGAACTCTGAATTCAACCCTCCCTTCCTCCCAACACATGCACGTTTTTTCTCTAACCACAATACTGCAATTGTGTGCAGCTGCTACTAGTACCAAGTTGGAGACATTCATTTCTAACAAGAACAGCATGAAGTCTAAAGCTAGGAGACACTCTCTCTTTTTTTTTTAAAAGTTACCTCCTTGCTGGTGTTTTGGGGGCTGATTCAAGCCTGTTCACATCAATGGGAGTCTTTCCAGTGGCATCAATGGAATTTGGATCAGGCCTGCAGTTTCTTTGCAAGAGTGCAGAGCACAGGATATAAGTGATGTCCAGGCTCCACTTCAATGTGTTTCACATAAAGCAGTCTTCCCTAGGAATTACTGAAACAAAAGGAATAAGGAGCCAACAGTGTCACTGCAGTATTCTGAGAGATTACTCTGGCAGAGAGGTACTACATAGCCATAGTATTGTGCAATGAATGAATGGCCCCTGACTTCTTACAATAGAAACAGTGCTGCTTTTTGGGAAATTGACTGTAGAATGAAAGGGATTCCTAAAGCATTTACTACCTAAGGCTGAAGACAGTGTAAAATTAATTCTATTACTTGTCTTCTGAACATCTTCCTGAATAATGGCTTCCAACAGCTTAGGCGTTCATAGCCAGAAGTCACCAGCTATTTTCTATTGGTATTTGAAACAACAGCACCAAATCCATCCTTTCAACAATAAGACAATATTGAAGAAAAGTCTACACCCATATTATACATTTCACACAGCAGTACAGTGAAATAAATGAAGTGTGAAACAGAAATGGATCATATTAATTTATAATCTCCATTAGTGTATATTAGAGTTGAGGAGTGGGTCAGAATTTACTTATGGATAAAATGCTGCACAATTTAGGAGTTTCATTTCACCTACTTTTCCTGCCTGAATTTCCATATGTAGCCAAACTGTACCTCTAAGGGACATACGAATACTAGTAATTCTCTGCTAGAAGCTGATTAGAGTCCTGACTTGCCAAATTTCATCTGCATCCCAGTTTGTTAGTAGCTACTCAGCTTACTCTAGTGCAGGGGTAGGCAACCTATGGCATGCGTGCCGAAGGCGGCACTCGAGCTGATTTTCAGTGGCACTCTCACTGCCCGGGTCCTGGCCACCGATCTGGGGGACTCTGCATTTTAATTTAATTTTAAATGAAGCTTCTTAAACATTTTTAAAACCTTATTTACTTTACATACAACAATAGTTTAGTTATATATTATAGACTTATAGAAAGAGACCTTCTAGAAATGTTAAAATGTATTACTGGCACCCGAAACCTTAAATTAGAGTGAATAAATGAAGATTCGGCACACCACTTCTGAAAGGTTGCCAACCCCTGCTCTAGTGCATCTGGTGCTCTGCAAACAAGACAAACAAGATCCCTGTTACAGAATCCACCAGAGATCCCTGTTATCAGAAAGCACAGTAAGAGGGGGTAGCAAACCAATTTTCAGAGCCAGAACTCACACGTGGCTAGATGCGACTCTATATACCAGCAGAACTGCTGGAGAAGTAAGAAGTGGGTGCACTTTAGCTGGAGTCCCAGGTAGGAATTATAGCAGACTCCGCCAGAATTCTCTTAAGCCATGCACATGGCTTGCCTGATGCACCACTCTTGCAGAAACTACAAAGTACTTTTAATGTCTGAGCTCAGCCAACTTTGCCTGGTGGTGAGGTGGAGTCTAACCATGAGCCTACCCTCATTCAAACACATAGCAGATGTGTAGAGAATAGAAGATACCAGGGTCCCAACACACATCTGAACCTCTTGCTATCCTTGATGAAAGCCACACATCCAAGCCCAGTTGCTGTCATTGTGCTCCCAGCCTCATGCTCACCAAAAAACGTAATCAATCATTTAAATATCCTTGTATTCCAACGTCCTTAGCTGGCGGGAGGAATCCTCTGTTAATCAAAAGGCTCAGTTCAGGCATGAAGGAGTGTGCTTCAGTATTTCTGCCCCAGTATTCAGTGCTTTACCCATCTATGGAGAGAAGAAGGCTTAGCTTTTACACACACCCCCTCTCTCTTTCGCAACAGACCAACCACTGACAGGCTACTGTATCTGGAAGAGAATAAAACTGATTGATTACGGGTCAATGCACTAAAACCAAACATTGCCCTATGACAGCTTCAAAAACAAATTAAACTTACATAACCAGCTGGTGAAAAATAGGTGTCCCCTGGCTCCCACAAGAAATCAATGTCTAGAAAAAAGTTTTTAACCAGGAGAAAAGCCCTAGATAGTTGTCTCGAGGATTCTTCAGCAGGGCAAACAGTGTTTCAAGGACAAACAGGAAAGTAGCTGCTATTTGAGGCAACTTCATTATAAAACCATTTTTAATAAGCATTCTTAACAAAGAGAGGGAGCGTACTGGCAGAAAAGCCTCCAAGGGCTCTTAAGGCTGCCCAGTTAAGTTATTAGGAAGTTACACACAGGGGACCAAACAGCTTTTTTATTGGCCCCAGGGGACAGGGTTTAGTTTGTCACCTGTTCTCTAGAGGCACAGTAACTAATAGCAGATACTGTTAACCATCAATTTTCTGCCTGTTCCCACTTTGTGAGGGAAAGTGTATTTTTACTTACTCTAGCTGGCACACAAAAGCACAGTGTAAAGTAAGCAAAAGTGTTATTTATGTACTAGGTATTCATAAGTCTGAGCAGTAAAGATCAATCCTTGGTTCTCTTTTCCCCTTTAGCGCAATTACATAATTACTACATTTAAAGAAACAATCATAAGCCAGGGAAGTCCATCAATGTTGCGACCAGAATGAGGACAGTATGCAAACATGTATAGTATAAGAGAGACACATGGAAGAAGAAAGAGGACTAGTGTAGATAAATAGCCTGAATTTTTTAATTAAACAGAACTGGAACCCTCAGTCTGCTTGCAAAAGTTTGGTGACTATGATTTAAGATTATTTGAACATCTAGATAGCTGATGAGCCTACTGCAAAGCTGTTCTCCCTCACTCTCTGACAAACGATGCCCTCTTTTTAACATCCTCTGAGGCCTGAAGATATTAAGGACCCAATTCAGGAAAGCATCCCTTAAACACATGCTTGAAGTTAACTATGTGCTTAAATCCTACTGAAGTCAATGCTTAAGTGCTTTTCTGAGTCAGAGCCTAATGTAAAACTGGTGTAGGAGTAATGCCAGAACTTATTGTGGAGACGGTACAGGTAAAGCACAGAGAGGTGGCGTCTATGGGGCTAGGAAGGAGCAGGATGGCGAACTCCATTAACCAAACCTGCAGGGGTTGATTCACTTCCGTCTTTGTTAACCAAACTGCTTGTTTGGTTTGTGAATGCCTTTGTTAACCAAATCCTGTGAGACTCACATTGTCTTCACCTGATTTAGCTATTGAACAGGAGCTCATGCTCTTTCAAATTAGTACCCAGTGTTTTGAAAATATTCCACAACTGCCACTGGAAAACTAAGTGCTTGTCTACATTTGGAAACCGTTATTCCAGAATAGCTATTTCCTAACAAGATCCCATGTGGATACTCCTGTATCCACATGGGGTCTTATATTGAAATAGTTATTCTAGAATTATTCTGCAACAGGTATTCCAGTACATTGCCAAGTGTAGACAAGCTCTGTCTGAACCAATACAAGACAAGCTATTTCACTGAGTAAGCATCACCAACCATGAAAAATTACGTGGTAGTATGGAGACATCTCAGCAAGTATGGGCACTGTGGCCACTTAAGTAATTTTCACTGAATATGGTAAGAACTAAATTCAAGTTGCTAGAGGTGAAACACTACCATATTCACTTATTACACTTCCATGGCTCGACTTGAGTCAACAGGCAGGATTACAAAATGCGGTACAGAGGCCTCTTTTTCTCCAGATTTTCAAGTTTTATTTTTTAAAAGAGTTCTCTAGCTACTATAGTAGTAAGGACAGTTTTGAAAATGAAATCTCAGTGTAACGGATGCAGTGATGATTGTTTGAGTTTCCAAAGAGCCTGAAACTGTAGTTCTGGGAAATGTGAACTGTCCAGTTCATCTCAGTGGGTGTTAGCTATTATTATTGTCATCTAAGTGAATGTGGGCATTTAGAGTGTTTCTTTACTTATAGCATAGAAGAGGGGTGGGCAAACATTTTGGCCCGAGGGCCACATCTGGGTATAGAAATTATATGGCGGGCCATGAATGCTCGTGAAATTGGGGTTGGGGTGCGGGAGGAGGTGAGAGGTCTGGCTGGGGTGCAGACTCTGGGGTGCAGGCTGGGGATGAGGGGTTTGAGGTGTAGGAGGATGCACCAGGCTGGAGCATTGGAGTGGGGCAAGCCCGAGACTCCGCTCCCCAGCAGGCACTCAAGGGCCAGATTAAAATGGCTGGTGGGCCAGAGGTGGCCCGCGGGTTGTAGTTTGCCCACCCCTGGCACAGAAGAAGGGAGAGGAGGAGCATTTTATGAAGAACAGCACAATCTACTCTTTGGGACCTGCCACTTTGGTGCCAATGGGATTGGGAATGGGGGAGGTTTCAGCAAATACCATCATCTTTTTCCCTAACCAAGAAAAATTAAAGTCGAGGGAGCCTAGCAGAGGCCAGCAGGGCATACAAGCCCCAAGGAAGCGGAGCCAAACCCAAAAGGCCGAGACAGTATGGATCATCCTGTTTTGAACATCTGCTCAATCTCCTGAAAGCGGTTCCTCAGTCTCTTGTGTGGGCAAAGCTTGGAAGAACACCACTCTTTTGTAGGGTTTCAAGTATCGTAACTCACAAATTCCCAAAGGATATAATATAAAGATGACATTACAGAAGCTGCCAGAGAGAAACAGTGCATTTTTACTTGGTGAAACATAACCACAGAGCATTAGTGACAGGTTGTACTAGCAAGAGTTTAAATCTCTCGGGTTTTATTCAGCTAGTTAAATAGATGGGAGACATAAGGCTCTTCAACAGTACTTACTCCAACCCAACACAATGGATGATATCCAAACAGAGCTAATCTGCTGTTCAACATGGCTATGTTCCATATAACCAGCCAAAACTTCCTGGCACGTTTACTAGAATAAGTGACATTACAACACACGACTAACTGGGTCTGAAGGTCATTAGAACTCTTCTTCTAAAATCAGTGCCGGGCTTTTAGCCAATCAGCACATGCAAATGCCTTTGAACTTGGAGGAACTTAGTTTGATAGAACTGTGAACTTTTGCTGGATTGCTAAATAGTATCACATACAGCACCCACGTCATGTGCTGCTTTTAAGAATGCTTTTGGATTTTCCTTAGAGAAATCCTAATCTATTTAACTTGTCTTATTTTTGTTAAATTTATGCTCATGGTGATGAGCATGCTGTGGATAAATAGATTAAATATACGAACACAATAATTTGGCGTAAGTCAATACACAAAATGCTTGTCAGAGAAGATTGTCATTTCATTTGCATATTACTAGGCTCCATAACAGCTCAGATTTGCTTTGTGATTCTTACATCTGGGTACCGATGTGAAACTACACTTGTCTGACACTATTCCACAACTGGACATTTTAATCTCTAAGCTGCTTTCTGTGCAATGATAGGAAAAAGGACAAATTTATTGTGCATTATGACAAACTGTTAAGGATGCATAGTCTGAATCAATTCCTGATTTAAGAGAATTAGTCACAGTATCATTTAGTTCTCAAGGAGCTTCAATCAAAGTTGAAGGAATCTGCAAATGGTGACTACACTACAACTATTGTATATTACTCATTTTATTCCGATCCTCATCTTTCCATTGCTCAGACAACTTGCTTATTATGGTCAGAAAAGTGTATAGAAACATCTGCTAGGTACCAATATGCAAAGTAAGAACCACACTTTGCCAATTCTCTTTAAATTACAGACAAGTAGATCTTTCTTCGTGTGTGTGATGCCAAAGAATAGGGCCTCTAATATCTGCTTGAGCTTGTTCATAGGGCATATGTGTGATCGGTAACAGCATATACATAATAGAACACAAACAAAGCTTTGCTTTTCTGCAAGCTATGAATCAGAATATCTTTCACTGTTACTGATAGAAAACAACACTTTGCCATCATTAGTCAGCATTGTCAACAGTGACTTAGCATAAATCATCCAGTACAACAAATTAGGTTTCCAAAACAAGACTGTTTTCCATAATAGGCCTCAGACGCACAATCCATTAAAGCATAAGCGAGGACAATTCCTTATTAGTCTGACATGGATCAAGAAAGTCTTTCCTACAATCTTCAGGTCTCTGGCTAATGTATAATTTTGTGTATATATGGCACTACGGAGTGAAAATGGAGAAGTGGCGTTCCTGACAGCGGGTCAGTCAAAGGCGCTACTGTATATAAAATATATAGTCTGGTGGTTTCAGCTTATTTCCAGGTGGACTGGGAGTCCATGTCACAAGCCACCACGTACAGTAAGCACAATCACTAGCCTCTGCGCAAGAGAGGCCCAGGACTGAGCTAGCATAAATTCTGAATTACTTACCACCGCTAGAGAGGGTGGTCCCTCCAGGCCAGGGTTGAGCTCATGGGCAAGGCTGTGCAAGGAAGCTGTCTGTACAATGCCTGGCCTGCGGATATACAGAGGACTTCAGTCTCCTGTACTGTCAATCTCAGTCAGCATGAGCTCAAATATTCACCAAAAGCTAAGGGCCAAATTTTTCCCTCAGATGCCCATGTGTAGTTCCCATTTGTGTCAATGGGAACCACATATCCATACATCCAATGGGAGAATCTGACCCTAAAAATGAGTCTTTAGTACTAAACCCGCCTATGCAGAGGATCATCACTGTGCTCTAAATAAGTTTGCGACATTTAACGTTTCAAGCAACGTGACATCAGAATGTCTTGTATCAACAAACCGTAGACTATAAATCTATTCTTAAATTTGATAAGATTATTTAGTGGTACATGATTTTAAAGTGTGTTTTTTCTTAGCATGGATATTTTAAAATGATGAATGAAGTAGGAGTGAAATTAATGTAAGATATTTTATGAAACTGGTTTCGCCCTGTGAAGCTGTGGTAAATACACCTCTAAGGCTTGTCTTTGTTAAAATACATCCTAACAAGTCTTGCATTGCAGCGTGTATGATACTCATATGAGGCATGCATCAAATTCTATCTCCATTAATTTTTCCCCCTTCTATGGATACGTGAAATGGTGGGCAAGTGCAATCACTTCACTCTACCTGACTTCCATGACCTAATGATTTCGGAACGTAGCAGTGTATAATATCACTCCCCAGTACCAAATCGTAACATTTCCTCAGCTCTGAGTTTTTGGCTCACTGTGGAGTAAGAATGTGATCTGATCCCAAAAGTAGCTGTCCATGACGAGGCGGACTCGGAGTAAATATGTATTCAGTCAGTGCACACATCCACATCAGTTCCCACAATGACATTTACGATGGCTGTGTATATGGATGCCTAACAGAAAAATGTCTCCTTTCCAACCAGAATTCTCCTTAAGCACAAGCACATCATCATCTCACTTATAGACTAGTGGACAGAAAGGGGGGAGGAAATTTAAAATAAAAATAGGTTTTCATTTGAAGCATATCGCATATGTAACAGGCACACAAATGAAGGGAGATCAGAAGGTAACTGTCCGCTCCCTTGGCTTCAGGATAAACTAGTTACCAGTTGACTAGAAAGGCACATACATCAGAACCCAGAGCTTTGCCTTGCCTCTTCAAACCCCTTCCCTTCCCTCCCTCTGCCCCACAACACACATACACGGCATACTAATTTTGATGAAATTTCATCCTCTGTCTTGGGAAGCACACAAGAGTTTGTAAAGTGGAACTTCCCCAGATCAGACAAGCAGTTAATAGTCTGAGAGGCACATCAGTCAGACTACGATAAATTCCATTTGTAAGAGAAGGCCAAATCAAAAGATATTACTTACATGTATGGGTCTTCTTTGTTACGGAAATACCTGGAGGGAAGAAATGATACCATCGTTAGGAAAGTCACCATTGTGTAAACTCTTGATACATATTTCATTGTTAAACTCTTTTATCACAGACATGTGGCTGCCTCTATAGAAGAGGGATGAACATCACATTGATTTCAAAATTAGATTCAGGAGTATCTCCCTTCTTTGTGTGCATGTTTTAATGTTATTTTGTATCCTCATCCTCCTCCCCATACATGAAGGCTCAGCTACGTATCCACTGACATTTTGTTGACCAAAAGCCTTCAAGTTAAAACTGTCTTGAGACATGTGGCTGTTCTAAAAGGCACAATACTACATTCAGAGGGCCCCCACCATCTATTTCCCATGGTAAAGAATTTTCCCACACTCAGACCAACCAATGCACATCAGTCTACCTGGACAGAAAAGATCTGGACAAGACAGCAATTCATTTGCTATGGTCATTAAGTTCAAGTTGTCTTTTCACTGCACGCTGAAGATCATGCTCATTAAAACCAAATAAACAGCATTATGAATATGGGCATTATTGGTTGCTATTCTAAGCTGGAAGCAAAATAGATATAACCTGTTAAATATATTGTTGAAGTAATAAAGATGTTTTTATGCCAAAGAGGCTTGTGTTGCTAGTCAGCAGGGATGGTCTGACTCCAGTGAAATTTGAGACATTTTAAAAAATGCAACAAAACAAATGGAACTAGGCAAGATACATAATACCAAATAAAGATAACATTAACTCTGTTAAATGTCATCGGAATTCATGCTTGAATATAAACAATGTTGTCTCCACTTTAGTAGATAACTGGTGCTATACTCTGAGCTCTCATTATTTAAGCTTCACTCTCCTTTGAGGGCATTCTGTGAGAGGGGAAAGAGGCTACTGGAGGTAATACAAGTATTTGAAATTTTTAGTTCATGATTAAGACCTGTAATGAAATCTTGGATTGGCTTTGCTTGCAATGTATAAAAGTAAGGCAGTTCTCTATCTCCTTGACCTCCAAAACAAATTTATACAGGAGTAAGCTTTTATTTTAGCCCTCTTACTTTGCTATGGAACTTCTCAGCGGGACAAAGTGAATTCTAAAAATTTACAAAAAAACAGGCGATGATATTTGTAAATTTATACTTAACTTCTAAAGATGACATTTTCAAATTGTCTCTATTTTGACACACAATTAAATCAATATTGCCAACTCTAAGCATTCAAGAATCATGAGGCACAGGCCTCTTAAGCTGACCAGAAGCAAGTGTGAAAGATCGGGATGGGGTAGAGGTAATAGGAGTCTATATAAGAAAAAGACCCAAAAATCAGGACTGTCTCTATAAAATTGGGACATCTGGTCACCCTAAGGCCTCCTAAAAAAAATAATCACAAGATTGACTTAAAATCACGAGCACTTTTTTTTTTAAAAAAAAGAGTTTTAAATTACCTGCTGGTTTTTCAGACTTTAGGTTTCACTTTTTCAAGATTTTCTCCATAACCACAACTAATTTAAGGGAAAGCTGAGATTTTCACAATAACACGACTCCAGACTAACTACAAATATCACAGAAGCTGGCAAAACTGACGATGAGACCTAACTCAGAAGTGCTGAACACTGCAGCCAATGGGAATTCTCAATGGTCAGCATCTATTCAGGTGCCTAAACTTGATTATTTATTTCTAGCGTGGCAACACACAAATATCCTTCTCAGGACAAAGTTCTGAACATCCTAGCTACTGGACAAAACTCATAAGAAGCACGGTCCTTGCCCGCAAAGACCTTGTAATATAATTTGAGCAACAAGCATGGCAAACAACAGACTTGAAGTAGAGAAGAAAGGCAAGAGTAACAATAATAAGGTTGTGATTAGTTAGGTAGCTATTGCACAGCTATAGGCAGACTTGAAAGGATTAGATTTTTACTGGTAAATGTAGATTACACTGTACATACACAAACATTTCCCTCGATGGTTACTGAAAGTTACAGATGGGCCAAGTAAGAAAAATGTGGCCCAGAGTGATACACAAATGTAATACAGCATGTTCACTCAAATATACTGCATGCAGTTATATTATCTGTCACAGGGATGTTGACATTTGTTTTAGCATCTATCAAGCTTTAACTTTTTGAATCTCAACGTTTACTGTCATTGCATAATTATTGTTGGTCCCCCTCCCATAATTTCCCACAACTGTGAAAATTTAAAGAAATACAAATCGAGGGAAAATGCTTAAAAATAACCATAACAATCATCTGTCAAAATTATAAAAAATAATTGAATTCTGCCAAACCTACTTATAAGGTTCAAAGTAATCCTACAGCTTTATATTTAATAAATAAAAGTCAAATTTCCTTAACTGTGTCACAACTTCACCATCATTGGCATGGCTGATAACATGCAGGCAGTGCACCAAAAGTGGGTGTGAAGGAGGAGAGAGTAAAGATGGGTGATGCTCTATACATAAGGGACAGAATGGATAAAAGTGCTGAGGGATCCACCACTGATTTTCATAATTGAGGAGGGGGAAGTGGAAGCAACACATTGAGATAAGCAGAGAAGTAGAGAGGAGCACAGCTGGGAAAGTTCTTGAAGGTGGAGTGAAGAAGCTTGAACACAATTCATTTGATAAAAGTGCAAGGATTCAAAGAATGAGATGACACAGTCAGAGTGAACCAAAATATTATTAACAGGTACATCTTAAAATGATCAGTGTGGGTAACATTTTTCAGAAAGGCCAGAGAGAAGGAGGTTGCAGAAGTCAGGACATCTTGGAGAAGATACCAGACAGGGATTGGAAGGACAGAGATGAGTCAGGAAAGGAAAGATACATTGATGTGTCATCAGCATAGAGATGCTACTTGAGGCTATGAGTGTGTACGAGAAAAGAGGAGGGGGCCAAGGCATCCAATCTGATTTTGGCCTAACCATCTAAATCACATTACATAAATCTGTAGATACTTTGCAGCACCCATTTCTATATCTGGATCTTTTTAAAGGCCTTATTTACTTGAATTTGAAATTACAGCCCTCATCAAGAACACACATTTTTTCCCCCAAGAGAGAAAGTCTTTGTTATTTTCCATTTTCTTGGTTGATCTACAGAATAGCACATACGGCTCCTTGCAGAAGTCATCACTATGATCTTTCCTAACATTTCCTCAATAGAAACCCTCATCTCTGCCACAGCCTATTCGACTAGGCCCTACAATCTTAGGGGTATTCTACTGCATCACAAACACAGAGGAAAAAAAGAGATTTTAATTTGAACTCGATTTGCAACTCTCTCTCAGAACTCTAGTGCTAATAAATTGATACATCAGTGCTTTTTCAGCATTATGAGAGCCATATGTGTACTCTTCTAAGAAAATAATGCTTTCAGTAAAATCACTTTGAACAGAAAGTGCTTATGCTGTCACTTCTGATTACTCACAGCCTCATCACAATAGGGTTTGCCACAGCACAAAACAGACTTATCTGTATTTGCTGACCAAGGGACTACTTTCTCCTGACACGTGAAGCACTGATGGAAATTCAACGTTTATATCTTTCTACTTAATTTTTTTAAACAGGTGTGGTGGTATATTTATCTAATCAAATGTATCTGTAATAATTACCGATTAACAGACAGTAAGGCTTAAGATCTTTTACACACACATTTTTAGATCTGTTTAAAAACATACATCATCTTGATTGCAGTCAATGATGGTGTCTTCTGCAGCATTACACTGGCATGAGCTGTGTATAAACCAAAGGTATTACTTTTAATTGAGCCTTTGCTGAAACCAGTTTTGGTCCAAATGAAATCAGTGTGAGTTTTGCCATTGATTTCAACAAGACTAGAGTAAAATTAACTAGGAATCTTAATTATATTTTTAAATAAATATTTTTTAAATTTGTAAATGTAAAGATTCCTCCCACATAAATAATTACACATGAAGAAATGCTGAACAGCAAAGGTACTGGGACATCCAACCAGTTAATCAGATAGGATACATTATAACCAGTGCTTTAACAATAAATATGCTGTGCATTTCTAGGTCATTGTAGCATATCTTGTCTAGTATTACAAAAGGAAAACAAAGGCATAATGATTCTAACCACCTAAGTATAATAATCTCCTAGAAATAGACAATTAAAAGTGTGTTATGAAGGGAAATGTACAAATAACTGAAGAATCTGTCGATATGAGGCATAAACTAGGCACTGTTGTGAATTTTACATCGTTCACCACCAGTGCTAACTCTATTAATGTCGAGATTTCTATTTCTATTCTATTGGCCATATCTCACTAGTTTTACAGAAGCAGTTAATTCCAGTGAAATCAATGGGATCACTTAAGGATCTAACTCTGCAAAGTCTAATGCATATAATCAACTTTACTCACTGATTAGTCCCATTCAGTTTAATGGGATTACTTGTGTGCCTAAATAGTTGCAGAATTGGACCCTAAATTTGTAAAATGGAATGGAAAATGGAATACAATGGAAAAATGCATATGGTAAAATGGAAATGGCATGGATGATCCACAACTCAGCACAGGACCAAACTCCAAGATGTGTCTAAAATAAAGCACCAGGTGTTATTTTTGTAAACAACTGGGGATATACACAATCCTTTGACCCCAGTTAAAAATGTTATTTAAGAAAAACTCAAATTTTAAAATCAGATTATTGCCAATTTTTCATTCAAATTTTAAAACAAAAAACAAACCGCTTCAGTGTTGCTAATACAGAAAGATCTTCTAGTTTCAACTGCCCAAGCTTCAAAGTAAAGCAAAGGAAATGCCACGAAAATACCACAGTATATCATTGACACGGTTATCAGTGAGTGAAAGTTTCAATATTACCTTATCACAGTGTTTATCACTTCAGCAGTGTGTCTGGACATTCCCAATCAATGCCAAATCCTAGCCAAGTTACTATGCAATTCTCTATGTGGCAACAAGCAATTTCATTTTGTTTTAAGTGAAAAGAATTTATATGAGACCCGTTTTCCCACTCCCACTATATATACACATCATTTGCCATTATGGGTGATACTTACAAAAACAGGTCTCTGTATGGAATGAACTTGTGGAAGAATACCTAGCAACAAGGATAGGATATCATTTTGCAAGCAGTTAGCCATATGACCTTCACTAGCCAACTTCAAATAGAGATAAAAATGTTTTTTGAGAATAAAAAAACCCCAAACATTTTATACATCATAAACTATTTCTTAGAGTTGCCCACCCAAATAATGTCTAAAGAAGCATAATGAAACATTGCTTAGTCTGTGAACTCGGATCATTACTGCTATTGTACAATTGTCAACTTTCCATATTTCAAGGGGAAAACTTCTGTACTTTGATGTATAGAATGATAAGTAAAATGTCCCATCTGGCAGAATTCATTATTCTCTAAAACATCCAAGGGAATATTTGCTTGAGTGCAGTAGTTACATATAGTTTTCTTAACCCTCTGAGAAAACTGTTCTAAAAAATTTGTCTTTAGAAAGGCAGACCATGTAACTGAGCTTCGGAATGCTTCAATCAGGATAATGTTTCATTTTCTTTATTTAATATTACTTTAAACTGACTTTATAATACTAGCTCATCTCTTTGAGCCAACATTAGTTGTTTATCAATGGCACGGTTACAAAAATCAGGAAGTCAGCATTGTAACTTTGGGAAATTCTGGAACTTAGTGTTTTTATGGCACATTATAAACCTGTCATTATGGAATTAAAAACATTAAAACTTTTTAACTCTAGGCTTCCCGCCTGATGTATTGTGTAAAATCAAAAAGAAAATGTATTACAATCTTCCGGATCCTACTGTGTTTCTATCCATCACTCCACTTCTCTTTTACTTTATCATTGTTAGAAGCTAGCAATTAAGGTGGTAGATTATACATAACACTTGGGTGCTTGCAGAGAACCTGGCAAAGCTGAAAAATAGACTGGAATATACTCAGACAGGAATACATTCCTTTAGAATGTTTAACAATGGTTTATATAAAGTACATAGGGCTCCCTGGCTCAAAGAAGTCACACAATCTTTCTTAGCACTGTTTTTATGATGGTCAAGGTAAAAGTAAAATGCACACATGTATTGTAAATGCAGGCTGAGTGAGTCTGACCAAACAAAATGATGTTACAAAACAATGTCCTTGTCCAGGACAAAAGAGCTGTTAATGATAATCAGTACATATTACTGAAAGTGCTCCAAGTACTTTTGTTTCAAAAATTGTTAATGGATACTAATGCTTACAGTTCACTCTAAAGAGAAATAAATTATGTGCTAGGGTTGCAAGGACAACATACACTAGACATCAAATCATCAGGAATATAAGAACAATCAAGCATTCTATAATTACATAAAAGCTTTTTTTAAATAAATCAGTTTAGAAATTATGAGCATAAAAATATTTTGTAAGGATTTCATTTTCCTAAAGCTTGCTCATACAGAAAAGGGGACGTCTAGCTGTTACCGATAGAACAGCAGCTCACCATGGCAGAAACAAAGCTTTTCTATTTAGGGCTAGCTCATGCTTTTTTATTATAAAGAATAGTGTACAGGGGGAGCACTCAATGTCTCTTGGGCTCAGATCCTCAAAGGTACTTAGGTGCCCAACTCCTATTGAATTTCAAATGGAGCTAGATGCCTAAATACCACTGAGGATCTAGGACTTTGACTCCCTGGCTGAACTGGAAATGCTGCATACTCTTCTGAGGGCTGGATGAAGGCCTGGGCACTTTGGGTAACCTTTTCAGAAGAGGCTAAATGACACAGGAATATTAAATCCCATTTTCAAATGTCACTTAGGAACTAAAGATCCAATGAGACACAGATTCCTAAGTGTTTAATTCACTTTTGACTTTATTTATTTTAAAGCAAGTTTCTAACCCTCAGAGTTAGGGAGAACTGCTTTGCAAACATGAACCAAGTGTAATCATTGCAGTGATGTCAGCAGACAACCTGGAACAATTCCCACCCAAGCAGAAAGCCCAGCAGTTGAGGTAAGGACCGGGATCCCCCATCCTGCTGCCCCTGCCTCTCCGGAAGAGGAGAAGGGACTCCTGCTGCCAGTCCTGGTGGGGAAAGAAGGGAGTTCCATGGTACTGCCATGCCTCCCTTGCAACAGAGGAAAACACCCTGCCACAATTACCCTAGGGTGTGGTCAACGTCACAATATAAACGCAGGGCCAGAGGCATGAAGCGAGCCATTTATCTAGGGACCCCCGCTTGCTTTACTCCAGTCCTGATTATCCCATGTCTATAGCCAGTTCTGTCAACACCCTGCCTTGTTTCTATCAATGGAGCTCTGTTGTGGTTATTAAAATTCCAACTATATTTGGAATACAGATCACCTGTGTGCCCAGACAAGATTCGCCAGACACATTGCTTAAACTCTGCTCCTCAGCTTCCCCATATGTAAAATGGGGATAGTATGAGACCTACAGATGGGAAAACACTGAGTATTTAAAAAGTAGGTTGAGTATCATCCTCATTTTGTAGTGAGGTTAATGGCCTGATTTAAGCAAGTGTTAAGCACCTGGCAACACCATCTGACTTCCAGTCAAATCACTCCTGGTTCTGATACTGACTTGTTATGTGATCTGGGCACACCATTTAATAACTTCATTTTTCATAAAGGCTGAGCACCTACAACCTCAAAGTGACTTCACCTCTGAAAAAAGTAATAAAACTATTATTGTTCCTCCAAAAACCCAAAATATGCATCAAAAAAAGAACAAATGTCATTGTTGTTACGAAGGCTATTCTCTCACTTTGTAGAAACCCTAACCCTGCTAGAACGTTTGCTGATACTTGCTGTCAACATTCCCACCTCATAAATTCTTACTGTCCCACCTCAGATGCCAAAATTCCAGAGTACAAAAGTCTGACTCTAGAGATAAATATCACTATCCACCCTTAAATGTTTGGTACTAGGATAATGCGATTATTACACACGTGCACTTAGGGATAACCAAAACAGTTTACACTGACGCCCAGAAGAGTTGGCACACAACATTCTCCCCAGTATATAACACTGGACAACTGGCCAGCTACATTTTTTTAAAAACTCTTTCCATAAAGCATCAGCTATTAGCCACTGCCAGTGGCAGGAGAAACTTCAACACTGGCCAGATCCTGTGCAGAAAATCTTCTGCTTGTATTGATCATGAAAGCAACATTTCATACTTCTTCATTGCAGTGGAACCCTGGTTTTTGAAAAAAGCAATTTTTGCTAGATCTTAACTGAGTTAATTCCTAGTTAACTGAAGATCGGTTATATCCCCTTGAGTTACAGAGTCAAGCTTTACTCCTGCAGAGCTCCTCTGGAGTGGATTAAACTGTTTGGTTCCCCTTTTATGGAGACTGCTGGTCTAACTAATTGGGAAAACTGATGAGCTAAGCCCCAATTTTAAGGAAGTTTGTGGTCCGGCACTTGTTTTCTTGGACTTGCCTTATCTCAAGGAGGGTCTTTCAGACCTTTAAGTGTTTTCTTTTGCTCCCATAAATAAGTAATGAAATAGAGAAGAAAAAACAGACAGACAAAACATATTAAAAAAATCTTTACATTTTTATATGGCAACCATCAGCGTAGTATATATTTCTATACAGTGGACCTAAACTTATTTTCCCTATTTTTACCTAGTGTATTAAAAGTAAAATACAATTTAGAACTGTATCTAAAAAAAGAACATAGATCCAGCAGGAAGCTTCATAGGAAAACTTTGAATTAGTTTTGTTTTAATGACTAGTAATTACACAATTGACTGAGCAAACCATGAAGTGAGGATTTAAAAATAGTCTTACAGTGCAACACAATTATGGGGAGCAAATTCAGTTTAATGTACAGTGTTCTATAAATCCACACACACCCCCTCCACTATTGTTCATAAGATAAGCTACAAACCATAAAGAAATCGTACAGCTCTTAAAAACTGACAGAGGCCTTCTTATTACATATTTTATCCTAACTGTGAGTCTTAGTATAAGCCATCATTTTATATAGTTTTAATTATGACAGTAAAATATTGCCACAAGCGACAGACACCCTCTCTATAAGCCCTGTACCTTTTCCTTGCAGTGACATTCAAAGCACAGAGTCTCCTTCATTTAAAGGAGCTGTCCTATCACCTCACTAATGGGAACAATTCATTTAACCTGCACTAGATATGCAGCCAAGGAGCTCTGTAATGTGTGCAGCTTCCTGAGGGGAATCATTCCTTATGGTTGGCCCTTCCTGATTCATTTGACTTGAGTTCCACTTTCTTTCCACTACGTCTGATTTTAGACAAAAAGAACATTCCAGAAAATGTGAATTGTTTAACTATTAGTATAATTTTAGCAAGCTCACTGTTTGATATCACTACAAGCAGCTCGATACTATGAAGCAATGGAAGCTTCTTGATTTCAGGCATATTTGTTGTATTTTGGACATCCTGTAGCACGTATTACTCCTCTAATGACACCGTGGGAGTTGTTTCTTTTTCTATCTTGGATCATAAAAGGTTAACTTTTCCTGATTGTTCCCCTGACCTTGTGCATAAAACAAAAATGCCAGCATATATTTATTAAAAGTTACATTTAGAAGCAATACCTTATTTAATCATGCAATCTAAAGCAGCCTTCCATCTCTGCACTGCCCTGTTAATGTACACAGCCGTGCCAACCCCAAGCATTCAAAAGTTACGAGACAGGCTGTGATGGGGTGTATAAACCCCACACAGACGAGGAAGGTGCCACAGAGGCCGTGGTGGTAGGGCTGGCCCTGCCCTTCTGATCCTGTCAATCTCGTATGATAGGGAGAAGGCCTTTAAAAGGGAGGAAGCTGCAATCAGTGGGAGAGAAAGAGGGAGGCATAGGATGCCCTAAGCAGCAGACTGCAGGAGTGCCTCCTGAAGCCATGGAGAGTACGGTGGACTTCCAGGGTAAAACAGACATGTTGGTGCTGGATCACTGGCATATCAGTTTGACTTCAAGTATCTGGGATCCTTCCTGATGAAAGGCACTAAATATGTATCATGTTGATGTAAAATATCATTTCTCTAGAGCAGTGTTTCCCAAACTTGCGACGCTGCTTATGTAGGGAAAGCCTCTGGCGGGCTGGGATGATTTGTTTACCTGCCATGTCCACAGGTCCAGCCGATCGTGGCTCCCACTGGTCACGGTTCACTGCTCCAAGCCAATGGGAGCTGCTGGAAGCAGCGCAGGCTGAGGGATGTACTGGCCACCACTTCCAGCAGCTCCTATTGGCCTGGAGCAGCGAACCGCAGCCAGTGGGAGCCGCGATTGCCCGGCCCTCCAGACTGGCTCGGCCCACCAGGGGCTTTCCTTACACAAGCAGCATCCCAAGTTTGGGAAACACTGTTCTAGATTCATAAAAACTTGCAACATTAATTTATTTAGTCCAATGCATTATGTACATTATAAAAAATACTTTACAAGTCAGAAGAACTGAAGTTTGCTTTAATGCTAGAGAAAGTCCCAAATCAAAACTACAGAACACTTCAGGACTGTGGGGAAGTTCAGCTCTGGATCTATGCAATTAACCTCAGTCTTTATCAGAGGTTGAATCAAAAATTGGATCAAAAAACATGGTCAACTTTTCATGTTGAATCAAACTCTGCAGCTGGGCTCATTTGTATTAAAAAACTAAGCACTCTCTCTGGATTTAGTTGAATATGCCCATATCCTTGGACTTCTTTAAATTTAATTCTAGGGGTCATGGAGATTGTAATGGTTTTGAGTAAAGGACACACCCTTCATTATCCTACACAAATAACAGCATTACCATTGTTGTTTCCCAAAACAGTCAGAACTTTGAACAGACAGAGGATTTCTCCCCGTTCAAATAAGGAAATTTGCTCATTTAAAAGAAGAACATTGGTAGGTTCTCTGAAACAGCTTATGTATAGGAAGTCTAATTTGTACACTGACCATTAAATTGGATTATCAAATATAATTTACTAATGAATTAAAGGAAGACTAATTCTCTTGCATGACATAATACAAATGCTACCTCTTCCGTCCCTTGATGCCAGTGGTTACTGCAAATACTGAACAACTGCTGGCAAAAGGGAGTCCTCCTGGAAGTCCAGCATTAAGGCATTAGTATGTTTTCTAAAGGAATCCACATCAAAATGGTATTTCAGCTTCTGTAGCATTCAAACTACTGGGCAAAATTGGGATAACGGGCAAACATTATAAAATGTTTGAATGAAGCCAGTACTCCTTTACTGGCCACAAAGTTTTGTATCAAAATGGAAATTAGCACTGAGCATTTTGATTCAAAAGTAGGAGGGGAAGCATTGACTATAAACATGAAATTCGATTTGGCATAGAGTTCAGAATAATGATTAAAACATTCTTTGAACTCCACCTCTGAATTATCTACTAGTTTGGAAATACAGCAAATTGGTAGATGCTGTGAGATAAACTGTATCTGTGGAACACCATACTATGTCTCTGTACATTTGTTGTGCTGTATGTTGCTAACCTTCTGTTTACTAATAATGAATGGCAAGGTGCTTAAGAATCACAGTTAAGATGGTAATGGACAAGATCCACTTTTATGATCAATGTTTGAACTGAAAATAAGGGTTATTTCTATGTTGCCTTTATTTGAGCTTCTTGTGGTACTGTTGATTTAGTCCTGGAGTGCTGTGTTTTTACTGCATGGAGGTATGGAGATGATTGTTATCCTTTGTATAGCTTTGGAAACACTGCTGAGGCTACGTCTACACTACAGGATAAATTCGAATTAGCTTAAACCAATTTTATAAAACAGATATTATAAAGTCGATTGTGCACGTCCACACTAGGCACATTAATTCGGTGGTGTGCGTCCACGGTCCGAGGCTAGCGTCGATTTCTGGAGTGGTGCACTGTGGGTAGCTACTGCGTAGCTATCCCATAGTTCCCACAGTCTCCCCCGCCCCTTGGAA
>NC_133777.1:53814608-53835318 GCF_003597395.2 Chelonoidis abingdonii | reverse complement strand
CCATTGTGACCGCTCTGGAAAGCAATCTGAACTCGGATGCACTAGCCAGGTAGACAGGAAAAGCCCTGCGAACTTTTGAATTTCATTTCCTGTTTGCTACGGGATAGCTACCCACAGTGCAACGCTCTGGAAATCGATGCTAGCCTCGGTACATGGACGCACACCACCGGATTAATGTGCTTAGTGTGGCCGCGTGCATTTAACTTTATACAATCTGTTTTACAAAACTGGTTTATGTAAAATCAAAATAATCCTGTAGTGTAGACATACCCTGAAAGAGAGACTGCGGAGTTTGTTGCAAGAGGCCTGGTGAAGGGGAAAATAAGCCGGACATAGCAAAGGCACCCTGACCATGAGGGGGTGCTCAGGTGCTGGCTGGCCCTATTCATTGGGCCCGAACAAACACACACACTTTGTTGTGGTACAGGGCAGGGTTCCAACTTCAAATCTCAGAGCTGTCCAATCCCTAGAATAAACTAACCAAAGCCCCTCAGCTCAAAACTCTTGAACTTTCAGGGGGTTTAGAATTCACTTTGAAATTTTGCAGCCAGAGCCTGGCCCATGTTTAGTATTTCTTGACCTATGTCCATAAAAAGTGCTACTTACTGAGATGAAGATACTTCCCAAGTTTGACATGCTATTTTCATCTAAGGTTTAATAGAAAGAAATTAGGTTTGTAACAAGAGAAACTCTCAGATTTCTGTCACATACGTATCATTTAGTTAGTGACATATTAACATAGCTAAGAATAGATAAATTAGAAAACAACAGATTTTAAAGAACCGAACTGTGCTCCCATTTGACTTCTATTGACAAGATAAATCTTACCAAGTATTTAATTTTGTTCTCATTAAGTTGTGAGGTTAAGGACTTTACGGTTCAGTCCATGAAAGCAATGTCAGGTATTCCCCTTGAGAAATTATCTTAGCAGAACTACATTCAGGCATTAAGCCCATTGTAAAATACAGTACTAGGATGTGTTGTAGAGTTGCATATCAAAGAGACAATTGCATTGCTAGCTGAATTCCAGTTTGGCTTCAGTGAGTATTTTCTTCAATTAACCCTGGTGCACACGATTCGCACATAGGCACGGAAGGATTCCCCATTCTCTGCAAGACCGTACATAAGAGAAGACTTCACATAGATGGAAAACTTCACATAAGTTTTGCACAGAAAATCTTTTATCTGCACAGTAGCTAAAGGGCAGAAGAAAACATATTTTTACAGCTGAGAGAATGGGATAACTGCCTTCATAATTTAATCATCGTAATGCCTTGGAGAACTGTAACTTCTTCCCAAGTTCTGGTTGTTGCCACCCTCCAAAACCAATATTCAAGCCGTTTCTAAGCTTATAATGCATACCTTGTTTTCTTCATTGCGTGCTTCTCCTTGTCAATATAGGTAAATAAGAATTCTGACATCACTGAAAAAGGGGGCAAGCTATTAAAAATAACCACTTGTTTCATCAACAGACATCTTGGATTTGAACCCTGGGCCTATGTCCAGGAGATAACTCTTGTTGTAATTTTCTAACATCAGGAGTCTCAATTTGGGACATTCCCAGAAAATACAAAGAATGACTCCCAATATCACCAGCATTCCCTCCTCCACCATTTTGCTTTGCATTTTGCATAATTTGTTTTGTAAAATGATGATGGGAAAATATCCTGATTTACTGGATTTAAAAAAAAAAAGTTGAACCATTATGACCGCCACTAGTACATATTTAATCAATATGGGTGCAAAATAATATCAGTGGCCACTGTGAAAGCATGCTCAATGAGAATAAAATTTAAGAAATTACCTATGGAAATTAGTCTAAAATTTTAGGATTTTATTCTTTATTAAAATCTTTCTATAATTTTTTTAAACCATCCAATAGTATTTAATAGATAATTATAGCCCACTGACTTCAGTAGGGTTATAGCATCAATGACTTTGGCCCATAATGTTTCAAATGGATACAGCACTGGACATCAACTTCTTATTACAACTGGGGGACTATTTTAAGCATAATAAAAAGATAATCAATATTCTTTAGCAAGGAATATTTTCTCTTTGCCCAATGGTTCTATTATAGATTCTGAAGAATGGTCTTTTTTCAAGAAGTATTTATGATCTGGAAAGTCAATTTCTTGTGTGTTGTTTGATTTATCCCAGATGAATACTTTATCAGCATTGTGCTTGTAAATTTGACATTCTTTATTCTTCTCAGATTGACTGTCTCAAAAATGGCACCTTTTTAGTAGGCTCTCTCCATGGTAACTTTTTGACTTTTATAGACTAGTTCCCTTTTATTTCAAAATATACTGAGGTTGAATTTCAACTTCTCATTGCTTTGGTCTCCTGGGGAAGAGAAGCAGATTCTATTATGTCTTGATCAGATGCGGATGAATGGGGGGAAAATAAGGAGGGGGAAGGAACTATGCTGAGGCTTTATGCAAAAATTGAGAGTTGAATATAGCACAAGTAGCACTTCAACACTTCAGACTCCTCTAGTGCAGAGCTCCCTGGAGAGTTCCGTTTAAATCACTAAACTTATTTCAGGAAAGGGGAAAACACTCTAGAGAAAATTCTGTCAACTCCAGCAAAATTAATATACTGGTTACCATTAATGTGAACTACATTTCATGACAGGAGTTTGACAAATTTGTAATTCCCACTAAGCCATCTTATGAGCACTGCACTTGTTGCTATTGTTTTTGAACAATCGTTTAATGCAACTTTTTTTGCACACAACAGCAGAGATACAAATTGGGAAGTGCAATGCCATTTCTAATATATAAAGCAAGGCTGCTAGGACCAATCTGAAAGCCTGTCATCCAAAAAGAGTATTCTTTTTTCATTGTAAAATATTTATATACTAGAAAAAAATCACTTTTATTGCTTAATGGATCATCTGAGCGTCTTTCAACACTAATGCATGACACAATGGAAACTGATCTTAAGCACAACCCTAGAGAAAATTACAGTTGAATTTTATAGTATGTTAGGTCCAACTTCGCAGGTCTGACCCAGGCAAAACTCCTGCTAAAATCAATCTGATGTGTCTCCAGCTGTGAACTGGAATTCTCTTACAGGCAACATACACCGACAATATGGGTTAAATTCATCTTTGAGCTAACTCTGCTCAAGCCAAGGAGTTACACAAGGGGTGACTTTGGCACAAAATGTTAATACACGTCTCCTCTCCATACTAGTTTTTTATATTTTGCATTTCTCCTTATGGTGAAATGTCATGATAGATCTTTTACTTTCATGTGCCTTTGGATGCCAGTTATATTGCAGTGTAAAGTCTGCTACATTGTTATCGTGGCTAGGAATTCATGGTACAGTCAAAAAGTCTTCAGATCCCTGTGCTCAATGAAACTAGTCAAAAAGATTAACTCCTTTGCTGAGATGATTATCTTCTAGTGCTTAAATCCAGCATGTAAAAAATTACAGTGGGCTGAAAAATAGTGCAAGGTGATAATGAAATGTTCTAGTTCTTAAGTACCTTTTTGACCTTTTATAATAAAAAGGTTTCCGAAATAT
Organism: Chelonoidis abingdonii; assembly: GCF_003597395.2. NCBI lineage: Eukaryota > Metazoa > Chordata > Testudines > Testudinidae > Chelonoidis > Chelonoidis abingdonii. Next base: position 53,831,784 of record NC_133777.1, on the reverse strand, counting down.
CTGAACTGCAGTAAATAATGAAATCAAATGTGAACTTAAGAGTGAATGGTTTTCCTTTTTACGCCATCTGTAGAAAGGGACATTTGCTGTCTCAAAAAAATCAATATCTACAAACAGAATAAGCAGCAAAGAATCCTGTGGCACCTTAAAGACTAACAGACGTTTTGAAGCATGAGCTTTCGTGGGTGAATACCCACTTCGTCAGATGCATCTAGTGGAAATTTCCAGGGGCAAGTATATATATGCAAGCAAGCTAGAGATAATGAGGTTAGTTCAATCAGGGAGGACAAGGCCCTCGTTCTAGCACTGAGGTGTGAAAACCAAGGAGGAGAAAACTGTTCTGTATTGGCAGCCATTCACAGTCTTTGTTTAATCCTGAGCTGATGATGTCAAATTTGCAATGAACTGAAGCTCAGCCAGTATCTCTTTGAAGTCTGGTCCTGAAGTTTTTTTTCTGCAGGATGACCACCTTAAGGTCTGCTATAGGCGTGGCCAGGAGTTTGAAATGTTTTCCTACAGGTTTTGCATATTGCCATTTTAATACACCTGATTGTCCATTTATCCTTTTCCGTAGAGACTGTCCAGTTTGGTTCGATGTACATAGCAGAGGGCAATGCGCAGCCATGCCCCTCTGCAAATTTGACACCATCAGCTCAGGATTAAACAAAGACGTGAATGGCTTGCCAACTACAAACCATTTCTCCTCTCTTGTTTCAAACATCTCAACTGCTAGAGCGGGCCTCATCCTCCCTGATGGAACTAACTTCGTTTCTCAGCTGTTTGCTATATATACCTGCCCCTGGAAATTTCCACTACATGCATCTGATGAAGTGGGTATTCACCCACGAAAGCTCATGCTCCAAAACGTCTGTTAGTCTATAAGGTGCCACAGGATTCTTTGCTGCTTTTACAGATCCAGACTAACATGGCTACCCCTCTGATACAGACAGAATAAATCAATATCCCAAAAGGTTAATATTTATATTTTCAAAATATAGAGCCTTTTGTATTATTCTGAGTTTTAGGGTGAGGAGGTTTGTTTGTTTTCATTATTTACACTGAATTTGCCAGCATAATACATATGTCCTTTTCTCTTAGATTGCAGTATAGCTCCAGTGATCCTGCAACCTCAATCCCAGGTAAAAATATCATTGACAATCCTGAGTATACAGGCTCAGACACAGTTGCACTGACCCATTGGCACTTTACCAATAAGAATCCATTAGGAAGGTCAAAAAGTCTGTCATAAAAGCTCTATTTTTAGTAGTGAAATATCTGCATGGGGGATGAGAGAAGTGTTATTTTAAATCAAGTGAAAGTTTGCTGTCCTAAAAATACTATACGTAAAAGTGGGAACAGAAAGGGCTGCAATGCACACATGAAGAGTGGAGCAAGGGGCCTGTGCATCTGTCACTCCAGTCCACCAGCAGATTTATAAACCTATTAATGGCAATTGGGTGGCTATTACTGATAATAATACATGGTAATACATTTGTGTAACAAATAAAATATGTCTTATCCTCTGCTGTTGGTATGCACACAAGTTTCACGGTGAAATCAATTTGCTCATGGTATGTGATTCTGAAGCCAGACTATGGCCCAGGGGCTTTGAATTAAATTGCTGGGCTAGTCTTTCAATAGAGTCCACTTATGCTTTTAGCTTTTTAACTTTTTTAAACTTGAAGATATTCAGCAGAATCTTTTAAATAAATATTTACTTTAAATATGGGGAATATGCAGAGCAGCTTGGCACAGAAATAGGCTAATTTTGGTACTAACGTGAAGGAATTAGCTCAAATCCAACACTCTTTTCCAGCTGACTCTGCCCTCTTTTCCTTCTGTCTACTGAACCCTCAGGAGCTTAGCTGCGTTATATATCTTTTTTCTTACACACTGGACTATCGGAAGAGATCAGTGCACCACAACCTCACCAGGCTGATATGGTCTACACAGCATGGCTGAACCTGCCAGATTTAAGTTTTGTGGTTTAAATGTCAGTGGTGTATAATTCAATAAGAAGAACGGTTTTGTGGTATGAATAGTTTAGAACTCAGGAGATCTAAGTTCAATTTCTTGTTCAGCCAGAGATTTCCTGGATGACCTTTGGCAAGTCATTTAATCTTTTTGTGCCTCAACTTCCTATCTGTAAAATGGGAATAATATACTCTGCTCCTCTGACCCTGTATCTTGTCTATTTAGATTGTAAGCTATTTAGAACAGGGACCGTCCCTCACTAAGTGTTTGTACCCATTTCAGTTGCAGCCCATAGGTACTACTGTTATATTGCTATTAATACCCTATTTGGGCCAACTTTATTTTCTCAGAGTCATCACTAAGGCAAACAACCAATTATATAGAATCTGAGAAATGTGGTTAAAGGAGATTTTCCAATTCATGGTTGCACTTTAGACGACCTTCCCTTGCCCCCAGAAGAAACTGGGATCAAGCTCCAATCACCTTTCACTGGCAAAGTGACTAAGGGAACATTTAATTCTTTCCTTAAACTTTCTGACCCTGTAGACAGCATTCCCCTAAGGAACTCAGAGAGAGCTTTTGCAAATGCTTGGGAGCAATAGGAAGGCAATGTAGCTGTGAAGAGACATGAATATCTCCAAATAATCCCACACTAGTTATTGTCAGGGCTCCAGGGAAATTAAACAAGGGGTGGGAGGAAGAAATAACCTGGCTCCTTCACATACATATCTCAAATTTACAACACTAGTGATTGGAGCCCAAGAGCAGAATTTTGAGCATTACTCTGTAAATTCATTTTAACGGCATCATATCCAGGACTATCCATCCGACTGGGGGGTGGAGGGGAGGTGATTTGAGCGTGGGAGGACAAGGCCAGAAATGGGGGAGGAGAGATTTGATGTTTGAGGCATTTCGATTTAAGGGTGCTCTTCACTGATAAGGTATCTTATCTGAGAAAGGGCTTTGCTCAGCTGCTGTAAAAACTCTCCATATTTACTTAAACTCAGCACATTCCCGGCAGAATCAATTGGCTCAACAAACTCTAAACTTCTCTGTACTATCTTACAAGAAGGTATTTCCATATAAAAACTTACTCCAGGCAAACACAGGGTGTAGGATGACTTGTTCTGGGGCCAATTTAAAAAAAACAAGACAAAAACTTTTTAATATGTAAATTTAGTGCCGGCAAAAGTCGCTGGATTGACAAGGGTTCTCTTTAATACACCAAGCCTCAGCAGTGCAAGCTTCCTTGCATTGTTCATTAGCTTCATCTCATAGTATGACAGACCCTCTCAAATAGAGAGACAGAGGGAGTTCAGTCTTCAGGCCCATTCATTCAAGGGATTTAAGCAAATACCTCAGCTGAAGTATGTGCTTATGGTGATTAAATGGTCTAAACTTGAGCCTCAACACTTTACTTCTACTGAAGCTGCCAACATAGGTGCCAGTTAGTGCCAAGGAAAACTGGTGAAAAGGTAAACAAAGCTGTTGGGAGATGCTGGAACTACAGGTGAAAGAATTGGTAGGACAATGACGCTGATTTCAGAAGCTTTTTTTTTTGTGCTCAGGTAACTCAAAAATTGTGCTTTAAAAAACTTGGCAGGCTAATAGTCAATATTTGAAGTATTTGGTGGAAAACAAATAAGACCAAGATATTAGTTTAGAAAATGATTTTACAAGAATTTTATAAGGATTTTTAGTCATTATTTTCTGCACAGCAAATAGAGATTTAGAAGTCCCGAGGCAGCAGCATTGGCTCCCTTGGAATTATTTTTAAAAAGACAGAGAACCCAAAGAAGCCCTGTGTTAAAAAAAAATTGTGTTTCAGTTTCAATCCACTAATGCCTCAATCCTGCCTGGTGATCCGTGGAGGTGGAGTGCTGCTCCTAGGCAGATTGCAATGCAGGATTAAGGTCTAGGTCAGGAAATTCAATGGGTAGGATAAAACTCCATTCTTAACATGACATGATTCTCTCCTATGGCAGGAGATGTAGAATAGTGGAGAATCTTACAAGGATCTTGGCTATTACAACCAACTTTTAAAATTATTTCTTCTCTCTAACTTGGTTTGGAACTGAGTGATCAGAGTTTTTTCTGAATTGCTGCCAAGGAGGGTAAAATAGCGGAGGAGTTCCAAAGTGCTGCAGGGTCTACTCCTATACTCCTTATGCAAGCAAAGTCCCATTAAATTCAACAGGACCATATAAGGGTTGCATTATTGTCCCCTGAGCTGTTTGGTACTAATGACATAGTTTGGAATATGCTTTGAACAATCAACTCACATGGCTTATAGAGCTAAGTTTTAAGCATGGTAGAACCAGGCTATAGCAGACATTTCTAAGTAAAGAGTAAGTTCTTACTAATTAAAACATGTAGTAATCTGTTTAAGAGAGATAAGGTAGGTGAGATAGTATCTTTTATTGGCATAACATCTGTCCAACTACAGCCTATACTCGATGGGGACGTCATCCTGAAAGAAATCTTTCCTGAAACCCCACTTCTGGCCTTCAAGCAACCCCCCAACCTGTTACATTTAGCTGTGACACTCCAAGTACCTTTCCCAGACCTGAAGAAGAGCTCTGTGTGGTTCAAAAGCTTCTCTCTCTCAACAATAAAAGATATTAATACATCTACCTTGTCTCTCTAATATCCTGGGACTGACACAGCTGTAACCCACTATGTACAACAGTGTTGTGTACACTGGCAATTTACAGCACTGTAGCTTTCTAACTCAGGGGTGTGAAACCCCACCCCCACCCTGAGGGCAGCAAGTTTATGCGCTGTAAAGCGCCAGTGTAGACAGTGCACCAGCACTGGTAGCTACGCCCCTTGGAGAGGTGGTTTTTTAGAGCACTGGGAGAGCTGTCTCCCAGCACTCTGTCGTGACCACACAAGCCACGTTAAAGTGCTGTCCTTAAGAGATAGTGAGGCTAAGGTGTTCATCCCTATCGCCATACACACTATGCCTATGCAATGGCTTTACCAATGCTCATTTACAGTCAGGCTATGGGGAAGCCATTTGTATACAAAAACAAAAAGAAGAAAATTCTTGAAGAGACTGTAGCCTCCCACGTAACGTGAAACACATCCTGAAACTGCCTTTCCGAGAGACCTTGCTTTAAATGTGAACTCAACACGATGGAGAAAAGTCCAATGTGTTACATCAGTGCAATCCAGTGACTTATTGTGTGGTATCCGGTCATGATCCACGTACTCATTCTTTGTCGGTAGACAATATATCTGGTTTTCCGTGGCAGGCTCAGAGTTGGAGAAAGTTAATGAAAGTCATCATAAAAATGTTTTGTTGCCTTTCTGCTCCTCACTTCTGCTGTAAATAAGAAGTCTGGAGAAGCTGCAGCTCAGGTTTTAAACACTGTGGAAAACTGTCTCTTCAGTGATGCTGCATGGATGCTACTGCCAGCAGTGCTTGACTCAAAAGGTAAGGAAAGGTTGCAGAAAGGAAAGCTGAAGAGGAAAAAAGTAACGTTTGGGTATTTTCCACATTCAGAATAAATCAGATGTTTAAGTAAAGGCACTAGAGAAATTTTCTAAACAGCTCCTCAGTTATTCCCATAAAGAAACCCCATGCACTGGACCGAGCATGGTTCCTAGCCCACAGCGTTTATATGTACAAACAGGCAATTTTCATGCATGATAGTGTGTGTGAATTTTTGATTGCACATTTTCCCAAGTGAGTGGGCAATTTTGTAGGCACACTCAAGGCTGAAATTTTGAAAATGTGACCCTTTTTGCTCATCACTGAGGAAGGATGGTATTTTTGCTACGACACTGAACTGGGATTTGGGAGATCTAGCTCTACCATAGACTTCTTGTGTGTCCTTGGGCAAGTCACTTTGTTCTCCATCTGTAAAAGAGGGATCATGGTGCTCTGCCTCACAAGGATTCTCAGGATAAATGCACTTATGTTTATGAGATGCTCATCTACGACAGGGATCGAGTTTATGTGAGTATCCTGATAAATTCCTAACCCGCTCCCGTCACAATTTAGCACTTAGTTACCTGTCATATATGAATGACAGCCTTGCCAGTCAGCACATTAAAGTTTAAATCAATAATTGTTATTCAACTTTTTTTCCATTTTCCAATCAAGCAGTCAGCACTCTGTAAATATAATGAAGAAATGGCAATTCAGCCAAGTGGAATTCAGAGACACATTAATTCACAAAGCTCTGTTAGGATCCCTTTGATTTAAATTCACCTGAGCCTCTATGCCCCACCTCCTTCTTACCTCAACTGCTGCATTTGGCAGGGGTCACAAAAGGAAATCGTTAACATGTGGAAAAGGGGCCTATTTTAGACAAGTGGAAAATGAGCACCATTCATTAACTAACATCATAAAGGAATTGTATAAATATTTACTAGGCAGAAGGAATACAAGGCTCAAGAGCTGGCCAGTGCTTTTCACAAATCAATGAAAGGGAGTCTCTAATTAATGAAACCAAAGCTGTAGGATTTACTAGGCACTTAAGACCAGTTCTGGAAGCTGAACGAAAATATCTTAGTTCAGAGACTGCCCACTGGCCTCTTGATCTGAGCTGACTGCTTGCAAAGTGAGAAAAGGATTAGGGTGGATGGATCACTGCCAAGTTAAATAATTCCACAGGGGGAATAAAGTCCCATAAGTTACTGTTGTTGAATATGTTCCTACAGATTCCTTAGTCACTAGAAAGATATATAAAGTGTTACTTTTTTTTTCCAGGAGGAAAAGGATGCCCTACTGTACTGACTACAGCAGGGTTATAACCACATGCACTTACTGAATACAAGTAATAACTAAATAAAAAGCAATAATTAATGACCAAGGCAATGTACATTCCATTAAGTGGAAGCAGCTGTCATAAACATTTTAATTTAAAGAGCTGCTGGTTGGGGAATTATACCACTGTAAAAAGCTTCTTCCTTCTGCTGCTCCACAGAACTGGAACATATCAAGCCTTTAAATTTTTAAACACGGCTTTTATGTTCTTTAGAGCACAAAAACCTTTGAAAAGTTAGCTTGTTAGGAGATTCACCTTACAGAATCCTACCTTTAGGTCTAGCTGGGGTGCTTCAGTGCTTTGAATAGAGATCTTTCTGGTGAATCAGGGTTTTTAATGTTCTTATTGTTTAAGCAGTACAAAAGCTTTCTCTATCTGATTTAGTGGGACATTCTCCCTCATTATATATACAATATATACAAATCTTGCTGTTAAAATGTCATATTACCTGCCAAAACCATACAGAATCCAAGATCATACTAGCTTTCTCTTCCCACAAAAAAGGGTATGTCACCATCGTTACTGCCCCAAAAAAACACCAAAATCTTAGCGCCAGGCCATCCTTTGCATTCAGGCTTGGCAAGAAAAATGCCAGGAGAGAGTAAAAACAGCATATTATTAGGCTATATCAGGATATTATCTAAGGAGCTAAACAAGCCTTATACATGTCTAAACTCCCGTAAAAAAGACAACCATCTGTTATCGGTCCCCATCATGGGGGATAGCTCAGTGGCTTGATCCTTGGCCTGCTAAACCTAAGGTTGTGAGCTCAATCATGGAGGGGGCCATTTAAGGATCTGGGGCAAAAATCTGACTGGGGATTAGTCCTGCTTTGAGCACGGGGTTGGACTAGATGACTTCCTGAGGTCCTTTCCAACCCTGATATTCTATGAACTATCTCAAGAAGAACAAATCCTTGCACTATTATCCTGTCTAGTAAGCCAAATCACTTTACTTGCTGCACTATATTGAACATGTGTGGTTTTTTATTGTCTCCTCTTGCCAGTAAATACTGACTAATAGCTGTCATTTTGTAATTTCCCAGCTTAGGTGGTTATTATTTTAAACAACCTTCCTTATCTTTACAAAGTATCGTTTTGAGGAAAACTGTCTTTTATATTATATTTTCTCCGTTTCATGTCTGGTTAACAACTCCTCAGGCCCTAACCATGTCATGGCCTGACAGTGGGCTAGGAACCATGTTGAAAACTACTGCAGATTCTTATAACACTGTGATAACATGGCTATAAGAAAAATTATCTGTCCACACTGCCAAGCAAAACATGACAACATTTTACTACCTAACTGACTCCCAAATTCCTGACTGAAACATGACAGGAAGCACTGGCTATAGCATGCCTATCACAGAAGAGCCTCCCCCTCCCCTAGTGGCAAACACCCTACAAAGTCCTTGCCAGCAGGAACACACAGAATTTCGGGAGAGGTTTGTTCTCTAAGTGGACATATGGCTTCAATGGCTATTTTCAATCCCTGCATGTATGCGCTTGTTCCTTTGGGACACAGAGCAATATTTACAGTTGCCAACTTTCTATTTTCAGAAAACCGAACACCCTTACCCTACCCCTACTGAGGCCCAGCCCAATGATGAGCTGGAGCTGGTTCGCACAAATCGGTTGTTAAATTTAGAAGCTGTTTTAGAACCGGTTGTTAGAGGGGTGGGAAATTGGGAGAGGGAGATTTTTCTGTCATTACACTGAGCTCCCGGTGGGGGAGGCTCCCCCAGCCCCTCCCCCGCCTTCCCCTTCTCACAGAGCCTCAGCATGCTGCATCGCCAGTGCCAGTGCTCTGGACTACTCCTGGGCAGCTCTTCAGCTCCTGCCGCTTTGAGCTGCATGGTAAGGGGCTGGGGATGCGAGCTCCAGTGGGCTGTGCAGCATCCAAACATGCTGCCCTGAGCAGCATGGTAAGGGGGCTAGGCCGAGGCTGGGAGGAGGGGTTGGATAAGGGGCAGGGAGTGGTTGAGGGGGGAGGTTTGGGGGGGACAGTCAGAGGACAGGGAATGGAGGGGTCTGTTGGGGTGGTGGTAGATGGGGTCGGGGCAGCCAGGAGACAAGGAGTGGGATGAGTTGGGGTTAGGGCTGGGGTCCTGGGGGGTGGTGAGGGGTCTCGGGAGGGGGTGGTCAGGGGACAAGGAGCAGGGGGGGTTGATGGGTTGCGGGTTCTGAGGGGGGCAGTCAGGGGCACGACGTGGTGGGGGAACAGGCTGTTTTGGGAGGCACATGGGGCTTGTGCTCACCGGCAGGGCCGGCTTTAGGCCTATTCCACCAATTCCCTCAAATCGGGCCCCGCGCCCAGTGAGAATCTCTTCCCTGGCTAGAGGCACCTTTTTAATTTTTACTCACCTGGCGGCGCTCCGGGTCTTCGGCGGCACTTTGGCGGTGGGTCCTTCAGTGCTGCCAAAGACCTGAAGAGAGTGAAGGACCCGCTGCCAAAGTGCCGCCGAAGATCCGGAGCGAGTGAAGGACCCATCGCTGAAGTGCCGCTGAAGAACTGATAGGGAACCGGTTCTTAAGATTTTGGCAGCTCATCACTGGCCCCGCTGCTGACTTGTTCCTTCTCCAAGACCCCGCCCCCGCTCACTCCATCCCCCCCTCCCTCCATCGCTCACTCTCCTGCACCCTTGCTCACTCACTTATTTTCTCCGGGCTAGGGCAGGGTGAGGGCTCCAGCTGGGGGTTGGGGCTCTGGGGTGGGGCTGGAGATGACAGATTTGGGATGCAGGAGGGGGATCTGGGCTGGGGACTGGGGCCGAGGGGTTTGGAGTGTGGGAGGGGGCTCCAGGCTGGGGCAGGGGGTTGGGGTGTGGGAGAGGTATGGGCTCTAGGCTGAAGGTGCAGCCTCTGGAGTGGGGCCAGAAATAAGGGGTTCAGGGTGCAGGACAGGGCTCTGGGCTGGGACAGGGAGTTGTGCTGCAGGAGGGGGTGAGGGCTCCAGCTGGGGGCTTGGGCTGTGGGGTGGAGTCAGAGATGACGGGTTTGGGTTGCAGGAGGGGGCTCTGGCCAGGGGGCAAAGGGTTCAGAGTGCAGGAGGGGGCTCAGGGCTGGGGGTGTGGGAGGGGATTCAGGCTCTGGGCGGGGGCTGGAGATGAAGGGTTTGGGCTGCAGGATGGGGCTCCAGGCTGGGGATTGGGGCCAAGGAGTTCGGCATATGGGAGGGGGCTCCAGGCTGGGGCAGAGGTGTGGGAGAGGGTACGAGCTCTGTGCTGGGGGTGCAGGTTCCGGAATGTGGTCGGGGATAGGGGTTCAGGGTGCAGGAAGGGGCTCTGGGCTGGGACAGGGGGTTGGGCTGTGGGAGGAGCTCTGCATTGGGGCCAGGGATGAGGGGTTTGGAGAGTAGGAGGAGGCTCTGGGCTGGAGCAGGGGGGTGGGATGCAGGAGGGGGTTTGGGGTATGGACTTTGGGTGGCGCTTACCTCAGGCAGCTCCCAGGAAGTTGCCAGCATTTCCCTCTGTCTCCTAGGCAGAGGTGCAGCCACGAGGGCTCTGCATGCTGCCCCTGCCTCCAGGTGCTGCCCCCGCAGCTCCTATTGGTTGGGGTTCCCGGCCAATGGGCGCTGCAGAGCCGGCACTGAGGGGTGGAGCAGCGCACGGAGCCCCTGTGGCCACCCCTAAGATTAGCAGCCAGAGGGAGATGCTGCCAGCTTTCTGGGAGCCACACGCAGTCGGGCAGGCACCCTGTCTTCCCTGCGTGGGCGGCCCACCAGACTTTTAACGGCATGGTCAGCAATGATGACCGGAGTTGCCAGGGTCCCTTTTCAACCAGATGTTCTGGTCAGAAACCGGACATCTAACAACCGTAGCGATATTAAACATGTGCTCTGAAATTCACCCAGCTGCATAAGAACCTTAGAAGGCCTCTCTGACCCTACCCCACACCACAATGCAGCTGAACTGCTGCAGTAACAGCAAGTAAGTGGCTATAGCATAAGCACATATGGAGACTTTGCATCCACCTCTGCAGATCTCATGCACACTGGGCAGTGTCTTTGTCTTCAGGATTTTGCTTAATTTTTGGCTATAAACCTCCTCATAGCAGGGCGGAGAAGTGTTGGACCATATGAGTAGCTGTGAATCTGCTCCATTCAACTACTTCCCAAACCTTGCATTGTTCCACTCCATATAGTTTGTTTACAAACCTTCAAGCTCTCCAACTACAATACAGAAGACATATCTGAGGCCAAAGACAATACATTAGCTTCCCTATTTAAAGGGAAGAATCAGTACAGACCTCTAGATAGGGTTGCCAAGTTTGGTTGGACATATTCCTGGAGGTTTCATCACATGACATAATCTTTAATTAAAGATGAATCCTTACTTCCTGGAGACTCCGCCACAACCCTGGAGGGTTGGCAACCCTAAGTTATCAGTAACTAAACAACATTGTATAATCACTTGCCTTTCCTGTTAAGACATCATTATACTCATTTTTACCTTTATAGATGTTTAAATGGTATAAAGACAGCTATAAATGGTTTATTTGTGTTCTTCCAATATGTCTTTTAAAAAGAACACCTAGAGCCCAATTATTTCTTGGGGCTGACTTTGACAGAATGATAGAACCTCATTTGTGAATATCAGGTCTTAGAACCCTCTGTGGAGGTGCAGAATTATTCTGTGGATCCATGCTGACAAGCAAGCCAGGTGGATCTCAGTTCCAGCTCAGCAGCATAAAAGGCTTAAGATTCTTAGGCACCTGGAGGGAGAAACAGGAAATCTCCCACCCTAGCAGTTCACGCTAAAGTGTTACTGCATAAGGATTCTATTATTTAAGTTTAAAGGTAAGTAGACAAGGTTTCGCACAGTAACTATATTGTATGTATTGGGAAACAAGACGACCCTATCTGTTCACAGACAACTTAGGAAATTTGCTTCATGTTTTAGTTGGCAGCGTTTAACAGGAACAAAGACCTGAAAATAATGGAAAGATTGTTTCTTTCCTTGTTGGTGCTAATAAAAATGCAGAATCTAAGAAGTGCTTTTGTTTCCACATTTCTTTTTCTGCTTTTTTTGCTGCAGGTGTTTTTTGTAAGTAGGAAAAATGGCAATCATTCATTTTGGAAGCAAGAGAGAATACGAATAAGTGACTAGGGAGTTCTAGTCCCAAGAAACACAAGTCTGCAAGCTCAGCACATGCAGCTGGTGCCAGTGTATTCCAGTGACAACATGCAATTTTTCCTTCTTCCTTTCAGTTTAAAAAAAAATTAATACAAAGGGACCAAAATGTGTTATGACATTCTGAGGCACAAGACTGGGGCGGCAGGGGAGGCTGAGGTGGAGAGCAAGACAAGTAGCCTGAGCCTGGACTCCGGCTAAATTCAGATCCAGAATGTCACAGCTCAGACCCAGTTCTAGCTGTGAAATGTTAACAAAGGCAGCACCATATGCCCATCCTTCCCTTGCCAAACTAATCATTTCTAGCACTCCCCAGATCTCTGCTCTGATGTGTCGAGTCCTGGATAACTTTTTCCAGCAATCAGAAATGTTTCTTTGCCCCTCTCTCCCTAACTTATGCATCTAGGTTTTGAGAGCCTGTGAAAGTCATAGCTCTCCCGTCCCCACAAGCAATATTTTTGGTCTAAAATACTCGGGGGCAAATATTTTAAGAATATTTTCAGTGAGGCAGCCAATAACATGCTGTGCATTAGTGACACCACTCACAATAGTGAGTCAAGATACCCTGTCAGACATAAAAGGGGTGAGATAAAGAGCAGAAATGAAGCAATTTTCTTCCCCCAAAATAGTGTTTATTATACCAGCAAACTGATCTCTAAATGAGTTTCCAAAATACAACCAAGTGTGCTTTTTTCCACGCAGGATAGCCCTTCCCACAATCCACCAGTATGTTCTTCCTCGAGTTTCCCTTTCCTTGGAACCCTTGCACAACAACTCCTTCCTTAACACTATTCTTCTAAGAACTAACTGTACAGTAGAAGGGCCTGCATTACAAAGGACACAAGACACTCCCCTTCCCAGCATGCTTTGTTAAAAGGAGACTGACAGGCAAGCTGCCTTTTCCCCACTTTCTGTGTGGAGCATGCTTGCTATGGACCATGCCTTGAGTCTCTTCCCCAGGAAAAGGCTCATACATTAGGATCCGTTTCTGGGGTCTCTTTCCCTGCTGAAATAAGTATGCTAACACAGGGGTAAAAAGAGAGTACTAATCTATTCTTGTCTCTGAGTCCTGTCTCTGGGAGAGAACAGAGAGAATAAAACCAGTTTGTTAAAAATCATGGCCTCTTTTTTGTCCATACCTCTTCCCTAATTTCCAGTGACGTGGCTTGTCACCAATATATACCTGTTGTTTTTTTCTCTACTTAACAATATTATTACTCTTGCAAATTTCACTATCACAGAGGGGCCAATAGAGAGCTTCACAACATACAAAAAAGACCAAGTAAGTAGTGTCCATGCGTCTTCCCTGTTTCTAGAACAAAGAATAATTTATAACCTTTGTCAGACAGGATAATTCCAGTAATCAAGTACCTACAGATGCTCCATTCCATGCTAACATTCATTCACTTCCAGGGGCAGAAGGAGGCAAACATTCTCTATTCTATTCAGGTTCTTAAACCTCCAATATTTGCTTCCTATCACTATTAATTACATTTTTATTATAACTAACTTATTGCATATCACATTTTAAGGGGACACTATTTAATCAACTAGCCCTCAAATTAGACCTACTTTTGATATGGTGTGACGCAAACAAGAAAATCCTTGTACTCCTAAACACATGAACTATTTCATTTTAATTCCTCTAGTTTGTCAACTAGTATTTTTAAAAGCCACCATTTTAGCATCATCAAACTAAAATGCAATCTGTGCCCTATCAGTTTGATTTTGGCCTGCTGGGTCATTAATGCCAACCATCTAATTGGTTCTGCTGGCCCACGTACATCCGCACTGATGTACGGAAGCTGACTATGCACACAGACTGGATCAAAATGCTTCAGTAGAAGAATGCTTAATTATTTTATCTGAGTTTGGAATGCACTGAGGACTGACATAATTCAGTTCACTTGCATTATTGACAACGCAAGAAACCACTGACCTTTCTATTAAATATTCAAATGCTAATTAACCTGAGGGGAAAACTTAATGATATTAAGTGTCATCTGCAATCTTTAGCCCTTCAAAGAGAATTAAGTGAAAAAATGTGCATGATTCTTTTGTCTAGTGGCCTGAATGAAGGAGGGGGACGTTGTCTGATAAGTGTAGCCTTGTCTATTCTTCAGACTAGCCCCAATTCAGTAAACTTACTGCAAACCCCAAGTATAGATAAGCAAAGTTGTGATTAGCAGCTCTCCAGCTTTCCTGGTTTCAAGCAGGGGTAAGCTTAATCAGAGTATATTGTACCTTCCTGGTGTTTACACTTAAGGTGTTGTTTCACCAGTTGCTGGCCTCCAATGGCTGAACCAAAGTGCAGACAAAGCCTTACTTTACTTGCATATCTCAAGCTGAAAGTGAGTTATGTTAAGCTTGGAAAAACCAGATAATGTGAAAGTAACCACATCTCAGACAACATCTTAATGACCACAGCTCTAGCTCAAGGATCCTGTCTGAAATGGATATAAGTTAACAAACAGTGATGAATCAATGTCCTCTTCATTTTAATGAAATGAATCATCAGGCAAGGTTGAATTAATAGCAGCATGAAGCACAAATTAAGGAAAAGGGACGTACAGCATTTGAGATGTCATCACAAGATAGCTGTATGCAAAACAGACAGAATTAACAGAATACACCTCCAATACACCTCCATAACTCAGGTTTCCCAGGGATGAGTGTATTCGTTGACTACAACAGTAAGTTCAAGGTTGCATTGTGTCATGAGTGGAATACAGAAAATAGATATGTTGGGATTTTAGGCGCCAGAAAGACAGACAAACACAATGCTGGATACATTTGGGAGAAGAACAAAAATGGCAGGGAAATAAACTTTATGTCTAGAATTTTCAAACAAGATTTATGGAGTTTGGCTACCCAGTCCCCCTATGGGAATACATAGGAGTGGAGTGATTAAGACCCCTGGAAAAAATCGCAGCCTATGTTCCTAAGGGACACTACATAATAAAAGGAATATTCTTTAAGCTTATAAAGAAAAGGTAATTGATAATGGACATTTAAACTCACATTTCTCATTTTACCACCTAATGATCGTAGCAAGGACCTTCAGAATGCCTGGAATATACTGAGTTCTAAGGCGCACTAGATCTCATCTTGCCAAGTAAAAATACATTTGATGGTCTCTGTTCTCTCTTAGCTCATTCTTATGCAGACTAATGCCTGACAGATGCTTAGAGATTGCTTCAGGGATAGGCAAAAAGATCCACTGCATGAAAATGCTGGGATATTAAAGATGGTTTCTGCTGTTAGTGGAGCCGCAAAAGCCATAACTCTCTTCTGTTTATTCAGAAAAAAGTAGTCAGTCTCTCATCCTTTGGTAAGCAAGAGGTTAACAGTCTGTTTTCTAAAAAACCCAACCCTCTAACGCTAAAATGTTATTTCTATTGCATTACATTTAGGAGCCCTCAGGGTCACAGGGTAGATAATCAAAAAGGACAAGGAGAAAATTAAAAAAGAGATGAAGGCAATCAAAAAGAGCATTGAGGAGGACCATAATCCTCCATAGGAAGAATACTAATTATACTACTGCATCATCTTATAATTAACCCTGATCTAGAGTTCTTTTTTAGCAGTAATAACTTTCACACGTACAATCATTTTGATTGCTAATTGTTCCCAGCATTTCTTGAACAGCTATTTTAGTTTGTGTCGCTTCTTTTTACACAGCAGTTAACTCTCATTTATAAGAAATAAGACAAAATATTTAGTGTCTTGGATAATTCTGTCATCAGACATTCCAATAAGTGTGCTGGCTTCATTTTATGTTTGAGCTGTGGGTAGAACACATTCTCCTCCTTTCTCAAATAGTCCTCCCTCTCTAGTGCTGAAATTAATCGCTGGTGTATATCTCAGGTAGCACCCTCTCAGACCAGCAGCTGAAATTGGCCATAGGTCTTTTTAACGACTTCCATCTGTACTTTCATATTTACTTTAATAAATGTGGAATATTATTATAGCAAGCACATTGAATTCCCCACATACTTTCCTTCCATAACAGATCCCTACTTGGGCTCATATTGTTCCTGGACAACTGGGCACATGTTGGTATGCTATTTCTGAAGAGTTACAAACAAAACCAAGTTTCTGCCAGATTACATAATACGGGTGGGGTCCAAAGAAAAGGCCTTGGTGACGGCTGCTCCATCATGAACGAAATCAATATTCCCCACAAACTAACTTGAGGTATAGAGAGACTATGGAAATGCACAGATGATTTTACACCAGATACGTGGAGTGAGACATACAGGGAGCAGAAATATATTATCACTCTGGATTAATGGAGAGGACAGAAAGAGGGCTAGAACAAGCAATTTCAATTCCTTATGAAATTTGCCTTCAAAGCGAGGTATTTACAGCATTCACATTACTTTCAGTGCTTGTTTTCATTCAGCATTGGTTGCATTCTGTTCCTGTAAATTCACTCTAATTACAAAAGACTGTCTGTTCTCCATCTGTATTTGGATTCTTGATTAAGTAAACCATGGCAAACATTATCTCCTGCTGAATTTTTTGTTCAGAAGAGACACTAGAGTAATCCTTCTCTTCCCCTTGCTCCCCTCAAATACCCCTAAACTATTTTGTTCTTTGGCTCTAAATGTTCAATTAATTCCCAGACAATTAATGTAAGGAAGGCTTCATTCCAACTAGGCTGAGTCACACTAGGAAAAAAGGTGTGTTGAATAATACATTAAGTAGTGAGGACAAGGTCAGAGAGTTTTGAGGTATATGTTAAAGGCACATCAGCTTCTCAGAAATCTAGTGAGTATGCTTCTGTCAGCAGCAACTGCTAGCCCAGAGGTGGGTAAACTACAGCCCGCAGGCCACATCCAGCCCATGGAACCTTCCTGCCTGGCCCTTGAGCTCCTGGCCAGGGAGGCTAGTCCCTGGCCTCTACCCTGCTGTCCCCCCTTCCCCACAGCCTCAGCTCACCGTGCCACCAGCGCTCTGGGTGGCTAGGCTGCGAGCTCCTTCCGGGTAGCGCGGCTGCGAGAGTCACCACCCTGCCCCAGTGCTCTAGGCTGTGCGGTGGCGCAGCTGGCTCTGCGTGGCACAGCTGCCAGTCCTGGTGCTCTGAAAGGTATGGTAAGGGGGCGGGAGCGGGAAGGGTTGGCTAAGGGGCAAGGGGTTCCAGGGGCAGTCAGGGGACAGGGAGCAGGGGGCAGTTGGATGAGGCAGAGTTTCTGAGGGGGTGGTGGTCAGGGGATGGGGAAAAGGGGGCGGTTGGATAGGCATGGGAGTCCCGGGGGGCCTGTTGGGGAGGTGGGGGTGTGGCTAGGGG
>NC_133777.1:53779317-53814600 GCF_003597395.2 Chelonoidis abingdonii | reverse complement strand
CGGAAGGCGTTAGGGGGCCTGTGGTGGCGGCGCTGGCCATTAGGGGGCCTGTGGACGCTGCGGAAGCCGGGAGGGGGCGCATGGGGGCGGGGGGCAGGCTGTTTGGGGAGGCACAGCCTTCCCTACCTGACCCTCCATACAGTTTTGGAATCCCGATGTGGCCCTCAGGCCAAAAAGTTTGCCCATCCCTGTGCTAGCTGGACAAACACACTGCTCCAGTAAAGCTGCACTGTAGGCCACACATGCACCTAGTGATACTTTCCTCCTGTCCCTAGCCAGGTGTACAAATCAAAATGTTATCCTCAGAACTGACGGTTTAATCCTGTTTAGATGGCACATTACTGAATACTCTTTTATCCTGCTCCAAATTCACTGCTAAAACAGACTTCAGCATTATGTCGATTAACACGATTTCTGGCAACTGTGTAAAGGCACAGCAACATTTTTCAGTGTAGACCTCACCTCTGGAAATGTCTCTCAGATATGAGGGAAATCCTGCCCTTATCAGCCAAAATATTTGGGTAAGAATGTGAGCTTTACAAAGGGGCTCTGGGAGTTAGGTACTCATCTCCCATTTCAAACCAAAGGCAGTAAACTACCTAACTGCTTTAGGCCCATTTGAAAATCTCAGCCCCAGTTTTCATTGTACAATGGAAACCTTAATCTGACTGCACATCCTTAATATAAACATATATTACTGTAATGTATACAGTATTATTGTCGCTTCACAGCTAAAAGGCATGTAATTGTGAATAGAATCATTGGATCATTTGATTTGATGGTGGCAGAGCTTAACTTAGATCTCTTATGCTCAATGATAATTAAACTTCTATAGAAGTTACACCATCAGGCAGCTAAAGTTGGGGATATTCTTACAGTAATTACTATTAAAGGTATCACTTCCCCACATCTTATTCCAACCACTTACTGCTTCAGAAGTGATTTCATCGTGGGAAACTGCCAAACCTGTTAGGTTTTTCTCTTTGCCTGTTATTTTAAGAGGCAGGCAGCAGTAAAGTGAAAGGAGCTCAGTGGCTTCGTTAAGGACCTGTCATTCCTAATATTTGCCCACCCTCTCATCATCATTGAATAAACAATAGTAAGCAGTTAATAATCAGAAACAAAATCAAAAGCACAAAAATTGCCAACTCCAAATGAGCTTTGGTCAGCTTTGAACTTTGAACTACACACGTCCCCTAGCATACCCAACCAAGCTGTGCCTTCATAGCATGCAACTAATGAGGTTGAAAGTTTTCCTTATTAAAAGCTGAACAGTTACATTGTCACTTTGCATGCTGTTCTTGCCCTGGATCCTCAAGGTAGAACTTGGTTAAGGAGCTGAATGCTTTGAGTTCAGGATATAAACAACACGGAGCTTTCTGCAACTATGGCTTTTTATTATCCATCACCAAGAGCCTGACATGGGAGCCTTGTGCTACAGTTGGTACAACAGTGTCACCCTGACAAAAATGAGAGGATTTCAGCTGCCTTGAAACATTACATTGATCAAGGTAACACAAACAGCAGGAAACAGCAGTAGCCGTCACCAAACGTTTCCTATTTATTTCTCATCTTCAGAACCACCAAAAAGGAACTCCACCATAAAGGGCAGTTATCATCTCCACTTAGAAAATTTGTAAAATCAAAAGGCAAACTATATTTGGGAAGCGGCTAGAAGTTGACAATGTTAAAACATTGACTTATATAAAGTGGAGAAACAAAAGTGAAGGGTAATATAGTGCAACACTTTTATGTGTACGTATGTATTACTGCTGACTAGATTAAGCTTTCCCTTTCAGAAAAGAACTGAGGGATCCTAAATTGTGTGTGCTTGCCCTTGCAACCTAAATAACATTATTTTAACAGAGGTCTGCTGGGTGAGGTATTATCTTTTACTGGGCCAACTTCTGTTGATTAAAACATTGACATAAGTGGAGGAACAAGAGTGAAGGGTGATACAGTGCAACATTTTTATGTATATGCATGTATTACTGCTTGCTATATTCAGTTAGATTCCAGCATGTACCACAGTAGCCTCATTTTTCTAGAAGTGACTTACTCCAGGAGGCAGCAAAGGGACTTTTTAAAGGGTTTACTCCTGCTGAAGAAGCTCCTCATAACTTAATACCTTATTCCTGAGAGACTCAAAGGTGCAGAGACTTGATTATGCCTTTCCCTTCTTTATCAGAGATATACTAAGCCAATCAGGGAACAGAAACAATTCCTCGTGGCTAAGGTAACCTGTCACATCAGCAATACTGAATAAATGCTGAAAACATAATCTGCAAAAAATTTTCCATGAGACAATCAAATACTTTCAAATAATAAGTGAATTCATGAAAGTCAAAGTCTGTTCATGGCCAGGAAAACAGGTGAATTGTGTCAAATCACATGGGGATTTTGTTAAAAAACAAAACAAAACACCAGAATATCCCTCCAAATATGAATTTTTCTTGCAAAAACTTCCATTTTCAAAAAATGGCTTTTTTCTTGTCATGAAAGAATTTGTTCAAAAAATTTAACCAGCTTGAATTTTCTGCTCCAAAGTTTCTATCTTGCACTGTTTTGAGGGACTGGGGGAATGAAACAGGCTGAGACCTTTCTAGCTCTCCAAATTCAGGAATTCATTTCCTCATATTCATTGAGGGAACGGTGGTACAAATAATGCTGCCAGGAATCTAAGATGCCATGAAGAGGCCAGAATGAGAGAGGAGGCTAAAGATTTTCAGCCCTCTCCCCCGCCCCCAAACTCCAACTTAAACACACCAGGCAGGGCCGGCCCACAGCATTTTGGCACCTGAGGCAGGGAGCTCAAATGATGCCCCCATGCCCCCTCGCTTGGGCCAAAACTTTGAAATGTCTCAATTCTGTCTTCTTCCTGTTCTACTCCTCTCATGGTACTGCTCTGCTACCTACCACAATAAAGGAGAACTAACAACTTAAAATGCCTTGTTCAAAAATTTTAACTGCCATGCTAGGTGTCTAAGGTTCTTCTTCAGGTATAGGCGAGTAGTTTTTGGTAATATCATACAATAACATCGACCACAAATATAAATGCTGTGTTCCTTGACGCTGCATGAAACTTTCTTCAGCGATTGCATTTTCAGCAATCTAGCATACTGGTTAATAGAATTCAACTTGAATGTGTTGTTTGAAGGTCTCTTATGGGATTATCTCGAGCCTCGTAATCAAAAATGTCTTACTTTCTTGTGTGAGATCTGAGTATTCCTGATATGGTGGAGGATAAAATAGCCTTAGTGTGAATTCCTCTGACCAAACTATTCTGTGCACAATCTCAGTAAACATTTTGAAATCCCTCATAACGAACCCTGTCAAGACTATGTAGGTATAAGACCCTTTGCTTTGGTCCATGTTGTTCCATTTGGTCTCCAGATATATCAATCCGTCAACCCAAGTTGTGTATGTCTCTTGCATACAACATTTAATTTTCAAAAGACAGTAATGTTAATGCCACAATCACACCTAAGCCACAAAGAATTTTGAAGTTAATGTATGTTTCTGGTGGATTCACTTCCCTCTGCCACTGTTCTCCTACGAACACGTTCCTTGTTATAGCATAATCTCTCCATATATGGCCACCACTGGCATCAATCTATCTTCAGCAATTTGTGTCTTGAGTAGATTGTTAACTCGCCTCTACCACGTCGACTTTTCCCACAATGCAGCCTCAGTGGTTCCAGCGTCAAGAGGATGTTTCCAAGAGTGCTTCTTCAATTTGCCAAATCATGAGTTGTGCAGAGAAAAATACATAGATGCTTGATTACATTTAAAAATTCAGCAGCCTCACTAGAAGTTGACGCTGCATCACTGATCAACCAAGTTCAATGAATGAGAACTGCATGGGACAAAAAAATAGCTAGAGGGTTTAACTCTTGGACCTGTGGTCTGCACTCCTCTGTTCTTGTCCTCTCATGTTTGGCAACATTATCGTAGCCCTCTACCATCTCATGTCAGCTAATCGCAATCCCATATCTTCCAGCTTTTTTAAAAGTACATTTGTCATCACCCATCCCAGCTCCTGTAGTAATCATCAGTTCAATAAATTCTAGAAATGCTCTCTGACAGTTTAACCATTGCAGGGACATTTTCACTAGGCTCTGTTGTTGTACAAACGCAAATTGCTACGTTACCCAATATAGTATTTGTTCCGTATGAGCCTGATGTCAGGTGTCAGTCCAGAATAAACAAGAATATCGTGCTGACTTCAGATTGCCCAACAATTTTTTTCTATGCACTTTGTTGCCCAGTAACATGTATGAGTCTCATTTGGAATTGTTTTTCCAAGGTAGTGGTATGTGTACATTTCTTGGATGGTGACTCTTCTTAGATGCTCCTGGAGTACAGCATCAAACTCAGCAATCAGCTCCACAATTTTGAGGAAGTTTCCATTGTTTGGCACATATAGCTGATCTGAAGTTTAGGTTTTGGGTAGCAAGCATTCTCACAATGGCAATGAGCCTTTTCAGAACATTTTGCCAGTAAAGAGACTCTGATGCAATCTTCTCTCGATGCTGCCAAGTATCAGAAGGGTAGCCATGTTAGTCTGGATCTGTAAAAAGCAACAAAGAGTCCTGTGGCACCTTAAAGACTAACAGATGTATTGGAGCATAAGCTTTCTTGGGTAAATACCCACTTCGTCAGACGCATGCTTTGATGCTGATCATCTATGGTGGCCTTTAACCTTAGTCTCATCTCAAGCTCTTTCCACCTATGGAATGCTTTCTGGTGATTTGCTGCCTTCTCATGGCATGACAGATTTCTAACCAGATTCTTCCAGTCCTTTGTTCCTGTAGAACCCAATGTGGCTGGAACATTAGACTGGAAGAGTTTGCAACAAAAACAGTATGCAGCATTCTGGGTTTTTTGAGTACAAAAGCCATGGTCTCTCCACTTTGTCACCATTGGGGATTTCACGCCAGTAATGTGTTGGATGGAAACTTCTGTTTTCATTGTATTTGGGGAACATGAAGTTTTTCACTTGCTGTGGCCCATACAGTACAAGGAAGTCCCTCAGGCTACAGCTCAAGTGGGTCCACAGATCATCTAGACTTAAGGAACTAAACTCAGCAGCAGCTGTTTCTTGCGCCTCCACCACACTCTTCTCTGATCTACACTTGTCTTCAGGAATGTGCATGGTTACATCCATTTGAGTTGGAGATACGGATGCTGCAGTAGTTGGCAGGTCACCTGCACTCTGACTAATTGGAACATCAGGCATCTTCTCACTAGTCACATCCTCACTGGAGCCGGAATGCTCACCGTGAACATTTGTGTCTATGTATCTCAGGAGAGCTCCTTCCTGCTTAGACAGAAAAGCTTCCTTTGCTTGCTTTCTTTTTCTGAATGCTGTCCCAGAGGGGCATTTTCTTCTTTCACTCATGACTGCTGTTCTGTGCCAGCTATAGTTGCTCTCAACACTTGGTTGAAGGGGTCAAATAAACAGGCTGTTAGCAGGGCCTGAGTGAGGGAAGATATCGGCATCTTAAGGGCCTAACTGGCTCCTACTACTTCAGTTGACTGCCTGTTTTCCTCAAGTGGGTTCAGGGAAGCAGCAGGAAATAGGAAGCTCCCTGAGAAGCTGGTATTAATCAGTCCAGGCTCCTGGGGATGCTAGAGAGGTCCATAAGAGGCTCCTCCTCCTATCTCTCCCTGCAGCTCCTGCTGCTTTCTGTCATTCCCTCTCACCTTTTCTCCTGCCTGCCTGTCGTGTCTCTTATGCCCACCTTCCTCCAGCACAGCACTCCACCATTTCTGTGTATCTAGAGCAGAGAGAATACATATGCACCAGCAGCAGACACAATTTTCTACAGTCTGGGTCCTAGTGGTGCCTCCCACAGTCTGGCACCTGAGGTGGCCACCTCAGTTTGCCTCATGGTAAGGCCAGCCCTGACACCAGGGCAAGCTATGGCCAACTTCTCTCAAACAGGCTTTAGTTAACAGATAGCATCACAAACATCTCCGCTGGGCTCATACAGATTGACTTGGAATTGTACATGGTTGACTAGTCAATGTTTCCTGAGTCAGAGTTCCCCACTTGAACATTTTCAGTCATCTCATTGGTTACCTAATCTGATGAGCAGATGATGGCATGACCTATTCTACTGAAAGGAACCAAGAGATAGGATCATTGCAGATACAATCTGCAGACAGTTTCTTGCCATGTAATTCTTTGCTCAAAGTTGCTCATTTCAAGAATATTTCCTCAAATGGGTATATTCCCAACCCAAAAGGTATGTTCTTCTGTTCCCCTTTATGATACCTTTGCATTTCAACTCTTTCCAGTGTTTGGGTGAAAAGTAACCATCACCTCCAATTTTACCACAAAATGCTTATGTGATTGCCCTCTCTTTCCAGTGATTCTTTTCTTCTATGCTGAGATTAGCTAGGTTTTTCTGCAGGTAGATACAATTTATACCCAGCTGTTGATTGATCATTCAGTCAAAACATAGACCTGAAAGTGAAACTCTGCCTGAAGAGAAAGGTTACGATAGAAACTAAAATGAATCAACTACTGTATCCCACAGACCTTTTTCAGTAGCGGAATATTTGAGACCATGTAAGTGTTCCCTTGTTTAGAATCTATTTTTAAACCACCATCAAACATTCAAAGAAGGGTCACTAAACTCTCTCTCTGTGTAATGTTAAATGCTTAGATTCCCAGAGGAGACGGCAAACCACAACAACATGCAGACTATCAATTCAAAAGAAAAATCACCTTACAGAGAAGTAGACTAATAAAGCAAAATTGCTCGAGGGGCATGTAAAGTGAAAACTGATATAGTACATGAACTTTGAGTGTCCATTTAAAATGCAAAAACTCCAGCACACTCAAGGCTCAAAGTATTGTCTGGAAAAGCCATTCATAGCCTTGATGTGAACCGGAGCCTGAGAAATCATTAAAGGCACCAGTAACAATACCGTGAAAGCTTTGTCAAAAGCAGTGTAGCCTCTGTGAAATGGCTCTCTGGAGTGAACTGGAGTAAATAACAGTAATTGCTTTGTTAGACTGCATGCCAGGAATAAAGGCCTTTACATTTATGCAATGTAAGAATCAAAACCATGGTGGGAAGACTCTTTTTCAGCATACAGTTTGTAATGAAATAATTCTGGTAGTTCCGCTGGCCAGAAGCTTCCCCAGGCCTTTGATATGGTAATGTCCTACAATGTACAGTAGAAACCTGGTAAACGAAGGCTCTTATTGCACAAAAAAATTATATTCTTTGAACAGATCCACTTATTTCCCCTAACTGCTTTGCTCTCAAGTGAGCTCCATGGTCTCATCTTTGCTTGGTGCTGCCTCAAGCTGTACAGTACCTCTGTCAGAAGAAGGCTACCACTGATGTAAGGCTCCTGCCATTGTAACGGGTTGTTACAGGAGTAGAATCTGATTAATTTGCCTCTAACCAAGGCTTCCTAGTCCCAGATGGACTCACAAGACACTTCAGTTTCATTCACAAGCAAGCTGTTTTGTTTTTCTAGTTCATATAACACACAACATCTGCCCTCTCTGTTCTCTGCTATCCTCTACAATGGGGGCTAATTACAATATGATGGGGGCTAATTTAGCTACAACGAGTCATGAAAAAGATCTTGGAGTCATCGTGGATAGTTCTCTGAAGATGTCCATGCAGTGTGCAGAGGAGGTCAAAAAAGCAAACAGGATGTTAGGAATCATTAAAAAGGGGATAGAGAATAAGACTGAGAATATATTATGCCCTTACATAAATCCATGGTACGCCCACATCTCGAATACTGCATACAGATGTGGTCTCCTCACCTCAAAAAAGATATCTGGCACTAGAAAAGGTTCAGAAAGTACTACTAAAATGATTAGGAGTTTGAAGAGGGTCCCATATAGGAAGATTAAGAGGCTAGGACTCTTCAGCTTGGAAAGAGGGAGTAAGGGGGATTGATAGAGGTATATAAAATCATGAGTGGTGTGGAGAAAGTGGTAAGGAAAAGTTATTACTTATTCTCATAAATACAAGAACTAGGGTCATCAAATGTAGTTAATAGGCAGCAGGTTTAACAAATAAAAGAGTTCTTCACGCAGCGCACAGTCAACTTGTGGAACTCCTTACCTGAGGAGGTTGTGAAGGCTGGGACTATAACAGCATTTAAAAGAGAACTGGATAAATTCATGGTGGTTAAGTCCATTAATGGCTATTAGCCAGGATGGGTAAGGAATGGTGTCCCTAGCCTCTGTTTGTCAGAGGATGGAGATGCATGGCAGGAGAGTGATCACTTGATCATTGCCTGTTAAGCTCACTCCCTCTGGGGCACCTGGCATTGGCCACTGTCGGTAGACAGATACTGGGCTAGATGGACCTTTGGTCTGATCCGGTATGGCCGTTCTTATGTTCTTATGTTCTCCACCAACCACTCCTGCCTTTATCTTCTGATCACTGGGCTCCCATGCCCTGGGAGGCCAGGGTTCTTCACTCTAACTGCAGCAGGAAAAACAACCACAATCTTCACTCTGCTGTGCTCGGCTTCTTCCAAAAATGTCCTTACACACAAGGCTGCAATGCAGGTGTTTTGCAGGTCAGCTCACTCTTAAAGTTCCCAGTATGTATTTGCTTTTTATTGCCAATTCATTTAATTAAGGGAACTAAGCAACCATCAGACAATAATGATTTTTTGGTCACTACCGACCTAGGCCAGATCAAAGGCAAGTACATTGATAATCCTTCAGTCATGCTAGTGGGGGGTATTACATCCCCCAGTTTATCACTAAAGAAGTAAACAAGCTCATCACTGTAATATACAGTTGGCTCCTGAAAACTCATGCAGAGAGGAAGCACTCAACTCTTATTATATGTGCTTCCATTTTTCTTTTGCTCAGTTTGGTCCACCTCCAACCCCAACAAGGAAAACTAGAATAACCTGAAACAGAGAGCTGGCAAGCAAGGTCACTGGAATTTTTATTTTTCAGATCCAACCAGTATGACTTAAAAATTGCTTTAATAGCCTATGCCCAGACTTTGCCTTCAATTACCTGGGCAACTCCACTGACTTTAATGGTGCTTGCATTTGGGCCTTGGTACATGCAGACAATATGTTGTTCCCAGACAGTTTCAGGATTTTACCTAGCCTCTGGGGAATTTGCTTTTCTGAGGCCTGCTCCTCTGTCAGTACCACATGGAGAACTCCCATTTAACTCAACCCACAGGATGATCAGACATGAAAATTCCAGCATATTCATAGTCCTGACAGAAAAGTGCTTCCCAGTGGGCTTACCTACCACAGACACCCATGTTTGAAAACTTTTGTAGAGCACTGATCAAAAACAGTTCCCACCTAAACCTATTGGGAGTAAAGTTGTTTGCAGGTGTGGCCAGGTGCAAAGTGTGTTCAAAATCACCTTGGGAAATCATGAGCAAGTCTCTGCCCCTACTGTGGCCTGCTCAGCTCTCTTCGATCACACTGGAAACATACGTTGCTTCCAATTGTTTCTTCTCTCCTGCTGTGTTAATGACTGAAACTGAAAACCTGCCCTAGCTCTCTGATGCATCAGGCAGAGGGAAAGTTTCTGCTTTCATGGTCCACAGCGCAGGAAAAGCTGAGAATAGCTGGTGGTGACAAAAAAAGTTTTTCATGTTTCTTAACAGCACCTCAGTCTCTAAGTGAGTGCAGATCTCATTAGAAGACATAACCAAATAAATGCCAGCTATTGTTAATAACTGTCCCTTGAGATTCTATAACTGTTCTCCATCTAATGGCTATGCAAGTATTAATTTTTCAGCCAATTTTCCCCAATATTGTAGCAACAACTGTGTCTGCTTTCTGCGAAGTGTATTAGTTGTCCTGAATAAATCACAGTTAACCTGCTGCACTTTTTCCACTTGCAAGAGTTGCCTGCTGTTGATTTAGAAGTGTTCTGCCACATTTAAACAACTCCATGGTTTGGCGTCTCCTCTTCTGAGCAGTTTAAAGCCACTCATTTCCTGTGTACCATCGATATTCAGCCAGGAAGAATGAATAGTATGAGAAAAATGTGTAACTTCAGTTTAAAGTCTCTTCCTGAAAATATCTCAAACTTCAAAAAATAATTCTAACGTATCCTATGTATGACATAGGTTTTTTTTTTAAATCACACTTAAAAATATACTCCATATCTCTTTGCTGATTTTTCATGTACATCCCCCTAAAACCAACTTTGAATAATTGCCATAAATAAAACTCAGTCATCACAGCACAGCTGGTAAACTGCAGGCTGCCAGCAAATATGGCAATGATGAATGATATGCACTAATGCAGGGGTTTTTTCACTTTTCTTATAACTACTTTAAGTGACTGTAATTCTAGTGGGAGGTGTCCAACTGGCAGACCCAGACACTGAAGTCTTTGATCCCATGTGCCTCGATCCTCATCTGGTGGCATCACCCCTAGGTCTGAGAGAAGACTTCTGTATTCCTGTCTCATATAGGGCCTGATCTTGCTCCTGATGAAATCCGTGATTAAAATCTCAGTTTACTTCCATGGAAGCAGGATTAGGTCCACAATTCATGGGCAAACTGTAAAGACTGAACAAAGACACTAATTAGTGGCAATTGTGTTGGGGGACGATTTGATGATGCAGAGAGGGATAATGGAGCACAAGGTTGAGTTAGCGAGTGGCAACCATGGTGAACAAGGCTGGAAAAGCTGGGAAGCATTTCCTTCTACAGCTACAAGCAGCAGACATAGAAATAAAATATGAACATAAGAATATTAGCTGTACACAGAAATTAGCCTTTTTACATTACCTATCAGCTGATCCATAATAACCTCTTGCAGGTGTAAGTCACTGGTGAGCATATGTTACAAGCCCCTTTGCACTACGCTACAGAGGATATGAAGTGTTACAGCTCCCAGCTACCAGTGTTGAGCTCAAGCTGTAGAAACTCATGCTTTTAGCTCTAGAGGTCCCCAGTTCAACAGCCAGTGTGTTGGCCAAGAGGGCAACTATTGCAACAGCATATCCTGAGGGGCATTTTATATGACATAGCATCTCTCAAAAGATGCTTGCTTCCTAGGAGGCTGGAACACAGCAAGAGCACCCTAACCTGCCAAAGTAAGGGTCACATGGCCAATAGTCAGCATGGTGCATCTGCTTCCATGCGCCTGGCCTCTGCGGGTTGTTACATAGGAAGGGCCGTGGCCCACCTCCTCCTCCTCAGACCCTCTGGGGAATGTGGTTCCTTGGATGCACTGAGGGAGCAATCCCTGCTCCCAGATAGAGGGAGGCCATTACGAAAGGCCCTTACATGGGGAGCAGAAGTGGTTCCTTAAACGCAATCCCCAGGCACCCATAGAAGGACCAGACACAATCGGACCCTACATACCCAGTACAATAATAATAACTACCATGCATTCAAATTCATCATATGAAAACTAATGTTTAATGGCTTTAGTTCCACAATGCTTCATCTTCTTAGAGGCACAGTCATTTACATCGTAAGTGGTATTTTGCTCATTGTAAACCTATGGTGAGGATATTCATTCTAAAATTACTCCTCATTCTAAAGTACAGTAAATATATTGCTGGTAGCAAGATACCAGCAAAGGGACATTGTGCTAAGCAGCAGCAGCTACCTATTTCTTTCAGCAACAGCATACTAATGTAAGAGGCATCCCTTTCATTCTTTTTCTTTTTTAAACACATCTAGGTAGCCAGGCCTCAGCAGTCACTTTCTGGAGCAACAACAGAAACAGGCTTTTGTTCTAGTGCTTTTCCTTTCATTTTATAATTGATATAGATTTCCCAAAAAAGTCATAAATGATTTAATCATCATCCATATTACATCTAGCCCTTGTTAAAATTTAAAACATTTCAAATAGGCAACACTCTAGTCTTCGTTTGCAAGAATCTCGCCATGGAAGCAGCATGACTAGTGCTCGGAGAGCAGGGTTGGGGGTAGCATCTCCTAGGTTCAGTTCTTGTCTCTGACCCTGACTCCCCAGGAATACAGGTAAAGCGACATATTAGTAATAAAAATATTCCCACCTCCGAGGTACCACATAGGGTGGTGCTGATCATGCAGAGCGATTCCAAGGGAGACCACAGCAGCCTGCTCTATTCTTCAGCAGCTGCAAAGATTCTGGTGTATCTCGGGGGGAGGGGAGGGTCATTTCCGGTGGACTACTCCTCCATTCGAGCTAGATGGGGTGCTCCTGCTGGACACTGTTCCCGTGGCAGTGCTATGTAGGAGACACGTTCGATCTCCCATCTCCTGCAACACTTGGATCTCATCTCACAGACTAGAAGGATTTATAAAGCACCTACCACTGCATTCTTTACACAATGCTTAAAAATACAGCAAGAGTTACCCACAAGTAGTTAGTTCAATGACGTGTTCAGCTCTAGGCAAAATGCAGCTCTCTGGCTGGATCTCAGTGGCTTCCTCTTTCAATCCCCAGTTGTAGACCAGCCTCTTTTCATCATCCAGGTAACTAACCACCTCATTTTTAACTCAGATACAGTCAATGCCATCGGTATAGAGAGTCATGTTGCAACTTCAGTTTCAGTATTCACAGTGCTGAGTGGTATTAGCTGCTTCTCCATTCTTTTTAAAAACGTAACTATGTTGCACTGAGTTTTGGACCGTCAACATTTTTTCAGAGGCAGTAGAAGAACATCAACCGAGGAAGCATCCTGGAGGCCAGTCACAACGAATATATAGCTCTGCTGAGGCCATAACAAAGGCTCTGTTGTGCTGCACACACAGTTCAGTTTGCAAGCTTAACTGTAATGAGTTGCTCTGTACATGGAAAAGTGTTGGCACAGAGGAAATTGATTACAACATTACAGGGCCCTGGGAATGGCAATTGCTGTTCAGCACATACATGCATTTCCATCCGCGAGGTGCCAAGGTGTCCTGGTTTGACATAGCTTCTCTATCCCTGAATATCACTGAATCCTCCCCTTGTCCTGTTCATGAAATTCCCAGGTGTTTATTCGTCACTTTTTCCACCTTGGAACTTTTAAGATAGCTAAGCTGGTAATATAAAGGTCAATAGCAGCAACACATTGATGCTGCGGGGGACATTTTCTCAGAAGTAAGCCAGGTCTCTCTGACAAGCTCATAGAGTCTGATGCCATGTGACATTTTCTTTGTTTTGTTAACACTCTTGTTTTTGTGTCTTGATTCTGTGACAACTTTTGTGGAATATGTCTCATTTCTTAACTCTGTACTTTCTGCTTATCTGCAATATCTCACCACTTCCTCCACTGCAAATTCTTGTGGAGGATTATTTAGCTGGATTTCAACCGTTTCCTGCATTCTCCAGCAAGATTCATCCTGTACTATGGGGCCTTGCTGAGTGAGGCACCAGAAAGTCCCTTTTTAGTTTTACTTTCACAAATTAGGCTGCATGCTTACAAGTAGTTGCGAGCTCTAAGGAACTGTGGTGCTATTGTGGGGCTATGACTGAATGGGGCAACAGCAGGTAGAATAGCAACAGCGATTTGCTCTTTGGGAGGATCCTTCGAGGAAAAAATCTACTGTGTCGCAGAAGATTCTGGTGAAATACTGGTCTTGTTATATCTCTCACCTGCACTCAGATGGCCCATGCAGTGCATTGCTTTTCACTGTAGGGTATTTTTTAGGATGAGGTGTAATAATGTTGAGCAAAAAGAGGAAGAACACGTGTATGCTGCTGTGCAGATCTACACTGGCAATGAGGACAAAGAGGTTCAATGTGTCAGCACTGACAGTACAGAATGTTTCCAATCAAACCTTCAGATTAACTGTTTTCTCTTGTAATCTCTCCCTCTCTGTTTAGTTTGCCAGACAGGTTATGCTAAAGGAGCAGACCACGCATCATAGCTGCTTTCCAATACCTCCGCCAGGCCATGTCCCCAAATTCCTGTGCATCTCCAATTTTGCTACAAATTTTCAAGAGGATGAGGTAGGGCTGGGACTAAAGAGAGGGACCATTGCTGCATTTTTTTATGCACCAAAAACTCTCCTATTTTGAGGATGTACAAAAAATGCTGGTCCGGCCTTGAGTAGTGCTGTTCCCCTTGGTGCAGCCTGACCATCTCTACATCACATGCTTCTGCTAGAGACCGCATGGGGAAGGCACCAATTTGGGGTTAGGGGCATTGGAGAAAGAGAAATCTGCCAGTAGGAGGTAGCATTTCTTACATCATACTCATGAGCAGGAAAAAAATGCTGATTGTGCGCAGTGATCTTTCTTCCTGGATCTGATACTTGAGGGTTAATTTCAATACTATTGCCAAGGTACTAGATAAAGAGGGTAGTAAGGGTGGGGGAAAGAACTACAGAGAAATCTCTTAATGAGTCCCTGGCAACAGCACAAATCCAAAAGGAATTGGAGTAGGAAAGAACAAAGGCCCCTTTGTGTATTTTCTCCCTCTTATACATTTGTTTATTTGCTGCCCAGAGACTGTACAACCAGAAACACGGTGGAGTTGGAGAGTTAGCTTTGCGTCTTGCACTGGATTTTCACAGATGCAGATAAACACATAAAGGGCAGGATTCTGCAATGTACTAAGCCCCCAGGATCCCACTGATTTTAGTCGGGACACGAGTGTTCAGTATCTTGCAGGATCCGGCCCAAAATGCAGATTGATGGAGAAGGAAATAACATGGATAGAACTGTTCATTCCCAGTAAGCTCAAGCTTGCAAACCATTACTCAAATTGCCACATTGGCTGCGAGTAAGAACTATCTGCAGGAGCAAGTGTCAGCAGGATTGGGCCCCAGAAGTACTTCAGCCGAGTTCCTAACTGAACAGTCTATTTTAGTGGCCACCTTTTGCTCTCCAGAATGTTCCTTTCTGTTATTTCTGTCGGCTCCCAACCCTGTGATGTGATTAGAGTGGATGATTACACTTACATAACAGCATTAAATTAATTTGCAGCACAGCACAACAGCAGAGGAAATTGTTTGAGTTCTCAAATCTCACCCTCCCCAGTTTATTTTAGTGACATCAAGGGATTACGGCAAAGTGGGTCAGTAGAGCACTGCTGGGAAAACAACCAAAACATCAGACCTGACCTTGTAAACTAAAGTGAGAGACAGCAAATAAAGAAAAGAGTTTGTACCAGGTTCTATTAAAAGCCACCAGGATGAATCAGCCTCCTAAACACACATTTCCATCTGAAACTGCCGAGGTGATGGCAGGGCGAAACAAATGGTACAAAGTCTTTCAGTGGAACAGAGTTCCTTTTCCCTGCTGTGCTGAGTGAGGCAAGGACTTGGAGCACAGACATCATCTGAGGTTTTAGTTTAATTTTAAGTAGAGGAGGCCTCAAATTTTCCTTTCAGCAGCGCTGCCATAAAGACTGACGTAACGGTTTTCACTCTTTTTAACAAAGATGGGATGGGCACCCTTCAAACACTGGTGTAAAGAACATCTTGTGTAGGACTGGGTGCATGTGTGGTATATTTTAATTCCCAATCAGTATGTTAAATAACTTCAGATTTTTGATGTTTTTGTACATGTGCTTGTAAAAACTTCACACATGAGGATTCTCAGAAGGGATAACCTCACAAGAGAACAGTCAAATAACTTCTTGAGAACTCAGGACACCATTTTGTATGTATCAAAACATGAAACCTATAATCATCTTGTTTATATTGGTATTTTTGTCATTTAACAGATGTGTGAAAGCAACAAATTGTCCCTATGTATTAAACTGATCTGCTGGCTGCAGTGAGCTGGTTGGTTTGCGATCATTGCTGAATGTTTGTTTACCAAGGGAAGTGACTAAATATTGACTATTTGGTTGGAAAACAGAGAGATGCTTCTTAAAAGGAAACTTGCAGGCACTGTTTGGATAGTGTTAAATTTGGGCCAACCCATTCCGAAATTTGTAAATTACTCCTTTCATTACCCATTGGTCCTTCTCTACCTGCAAACAATGGTTCCTCCTCCCTCCCCCCAAGTTTTTGAATGGATCTGGAATTTATATAACGCTATTAATTTAACAACTTCAGCTTTATAGCACCTCAACATGCCAAAACAGCATTCTTTGTGCCCTGTCAGCTTCATCAGCTGAGGTCAGCACAATGCTGGGAGTAGTGTGTGTTCGGATGCTACTGCTGTGGATTGCACAGAAAGAATGATACTGTGTGTGTTTGGGAGGACTCTGAAACAGGTGGCATTCAAAAAAGAAATCTAGGTATTTAGGATTTGGTAGACTCAAATTATAACATGACAGGTCAAATACATTTCCCCCTATGTAATATGCCCTATAAACAATTTGGATGCATTTTCATACATTACATTAGCTTTCACTCTTTGGAGTCAAATTCAGCCCCGGCTTAAGTGGTGCAACCTCCAGTGAATTCAACTCCCATTATACAAAGGAGTTTGGAAGTCAACTGGCTTTGCACCTGATTAATGTAGGACTGTATTTGGTCCATTGTGTTGAGTCAACGCATGTCAATGGATCCAACACCCATCAATGGACCTAACACCCACTTCCCCCGCCCCCCCACCCACAGACACACAAAAAGCAAATCAAAATGCCTGATAGTAACCCTCTATACAAGAATCTTGTCAGAGAATCATGAAGATGAATGGCGAAGATCATCCAAAACGTATACTGTTCTGATGTTTTCCCCCTGAAGTACTCTAAAAGAACCCAACCATAATGTACTGAACTCAGGCTAAAAGTATAGGCTACAAACCCACTTTTCCTGTTCTCCCGGTTTGTTTTTCTTCTGCATAACCGTGACAATCCTGTGATGAAATGCATGTGTATTCACGCCAGATAAATTGTAATTTGTTGTGTGTGTTGCCTTTTACACTTGTAATTTCTACACAACTAAGACAATTTAGTGGTATGAATCAGACTTTACAAATAAGAAGAAACATGTTACTCTGCTGATGTCATCCTACAATCATAAAATGTGTTTGTCTTTCATGACACTGGATTACAATAGTCTAATCTGTGGCCACCTTTATCATAGGTATTGTGGATACATACACAAAGAGATATTGCAAAAATGCTATGTGCAGGATGAAATATCAAGCACTGAAAATCCTGGACATGAATGTTAAGATTATTTCTACAATATTGCACATACCACATACTTCGTTCTATACATTAATAACAAACAACAGTAGATTAAGTGTTATATTTAGGAAGAAAAATAATAGGTTACATGACTTACATTAATATTGTGACATTATCATTGGAGATTTCCTCAATTTTGAATGCTTGATATTTTAACTTTTAATATTTTATTAATGCTAGTTTTTCCCTATAATTTTCTTTTGGTGGGGGTGGAGGTTTGGGGCGTGGGAGGAGGGTTTAGCGATAGAGTAAATTAAAATATTTGGTTTGGGGATCTTAGACTGTTTATTGCCCTAGCATAATTTAACATTCCTTTATTCTGGTTCTGTGCTAAGGTCTCCCCTGCAACTTATAAATTCCATAGGCTCCCGGTCCTAGCAGCTGTCAGTGCTCACATCTTTCATACCAAGGTGCTACATAGAATGGCCGATAGCCAAGATTTTCAAAAGTGACTAGTGATTTTTTCAGTGCTTAAATTTCTGGGTTCCCAACTAGAGCCAACGTAAAGTGGTCTGATTTTCATAAGGGAAGGTGCTCACCAGTTAGGGTGACCAGATAGTAAGTATGAAAAATCAGAATGGGGTGAGGGGGTAATAGGCACCTTTTTAAGACAAAGCCCCAAATATTGGGACTGTCCCTATAAAATCAGGACATCTGGTCACCCTATCACCAGTCTGTAAATCAGTCCTCTTCAAGGTGTCATTGCTTAGACATCGCATCACTGAGACACCCCAAATTACTAAATCTTTTAGAAAATCTTGGCCTAGACTTTACAATTCCTTGATATACAACTGTTTGGCCTGCCAATCTTCCAGGCTCCTCCAACTTTGCCTGCAAAGTGTGTAAGATTCTTGCCACATGTCTGTGTTAGTCTTACAGACTGCAGTATTTTACTACTTAAACTTGAAGAAGAGATTACAGTGCAGTCTTTTCATCTTCAGGCTCATTAACACTATCACTAGGGCCCCCTTGAGTCAAAGGTCAATGCTGGAGCTACCACTGTACCAATTAATACAGTGCTAAAAGGAAACAAAAACAAAACCCGAAATCAATAGCAGCTGCTATTCCCACAAGTATTTAATGAGCAAGCTCTGTTTCTAAGAGCATTAAATATTGGTCTTTCAGTCTGGAGACTGTATTTAGTATGCACCTTTAGGTCCTAAGCAAAAAAAAGCCTCATTATGCTTAATCAGACCATTCCACGGACTGTCACTGCTCTCAATTAAACACTTTAGCGTATCCCTAGGAAAGTGACACCCATATGGTACTATGGATGGCAAGTTGTCTGCCTGCAACTCACTTTATTTAGTGTGCTGCCCCTTTAAAGAATGGGGCACCTGGGATGTATGCATGGGGAGGTGGCATGTAACTGACCAGGAGACTTTAACTGTACTAGAGTGAAAACTCCAGGAAATCTTTAAAAGATGAAAACCAGGAAATGTAGAGGTCAAAACACCAAATGGCAAATAAAAAGATCCATTTTTTTCTTTTACACTCTCACAATTTTTTTTTTAGGTGGGGGGGGGAGCCTGGCATTCATGATTTTTTATACCTTGGGTTTGGCAATACTGGGTAGCAGACTACAGCTGCCTATACTGTGGTCACCTTTATTCACTGGTGCCCCTTCAATCTTAGAGAGCTTTTTTGATTCATTTTTGTGTGTCTGTGTGATGCAAACGCCTGCACGACAATCTGTTGGTAAATAGCCTTAGAAACACAAATGACAGGAAACAAGACAAAGAGACCATTTTTGCCTGGTTAGCTGTTTTGCTAGCCTATGGATTGAAGAACACTGGCATAATCCCTATGGGGATGAATTAGGGATAGGTAATGATCTTCTGGCCCAATCTACTATCATTTCTCCCACCCCTTATCAACATTCCCACTGTTTTGCATAATTGAGGATTAGTCAAAATTGTGCTTCCATCCTTTAAGGGGGAAAATAGATTATCTTGGGAAATGCTTGCAGCATTGTATGCATGGATGGGCAGAATTGAAATGCCACAGTTTTCCACAAGGTATCTTGGCACAGTATTTTCATTAGGGTTGCACACATAGCTTTAACTCCTTCCATACTCCTTTGATTTGCATTTAACCTTCAAAGCAGGGGTTGGCAACCTTTCAGAAGTGGTGTGCCGAGTCTTCATTTATTCACTCTAATTTAAGGTTTTGCGTGCCAGTAATACATTTTAATGTTTTTAGAAGGTCTCGTTCTATAAGTCTATAATATATAACTCAACTATTGTTGTATGTATAGTAAATAAGGTTTTTAAAATGTTTAAGAAGCTTCATTTAAAATTAAATTAAAATGCAGAGCCCCCCGGACCGGTGGCCAGGACCCGGGCAGTGTGAGTGCCACTGAAAATCAGCTCATTTGCCATCTTTGGCACACGTGCCATAGGTTGCCTTCCCCTGCTTCAAAGGCTTAGTAGCAACTATTGCAAGTGTGTCCACAATGCATTTCTTTCCTTTCTGAACAAGATGAAGGAGTCAGAACTGTTGAGTTCTGTCTCTACTTCTGTCTTGAATTGCTGTGACAAAGTCACTTGTATTTGGGCCTCAGATTCCCTACCTGTATAAGAGTGGTGATAATACTTTTCATGCCGCAGCTGAAGATGCTGTGACGCACAGTCCAATTTATGTTTGTAAAGTACTCTGAGATCCTCAGAGAACGTGTTGCACAAATGTCTTGTCAGCATTTGAAGGCATTTCATGGAGCACAGTAGCATGACAGTGATATCATACTGCAGATCCCAGCTCACACAAAAACGAGCATTGTTACAGCACAGGACTAAAAGAGGCAGAGATTTTACAAATCTGAAATCAGGAATTCAGTCCTGAATTCTGTATACTCCCACTGATTACAACTGGAATGACGAATTGGGCACTAAAGCAAAAAAATGATCTCAAAACCATTCAGGAAGACAGTCCTACAATATTTTACTGCATCCTAATCCGCATAGTGATATTTTGTAATAACACTTTAAAAAAGAGAGAGAAAGCAAGAGAGTGTCATTTTAAACTAGTTTTAAAGTAATTGCTCAACAACTTGCCGGGTCACAGGGCTTGATCCTGTACATGCACCTCAGACCAGTCTCCCAGCGCCTTCAATGGCTGTTTGCTTGCATAGTGCAGCAGTGGTCCCTTAATGTGCATACACATATTGCCACTGCAAGGTTCAGTTTATTTATTTATTTCTTCAGACAGTGGGAGCCAAATGAACCTAATGAATGATATTTCATCTGAAGCTTTTGCTGTTTATAATAATACACCTTGCTTTATTCTGCAGTCTCTGCAATTTCTCTAACAGCTGACCCAAGATTATGTCTCCAAGAGGGACAATATTGGTGTGTTGTAAACTGCTGCTGTTTCTTCTCTCACCATTAATGAGTTTAGAAAAAGACATTCAAGATGCAGTTTTGCCAATTAGAGCTGCTGCTACCTGATTCTTGAAGGACAGAGCTATGCCTAATTGTATGCTCAGACATTTTAAGTAGTTGTTCTCTGCTTCTTGTGCTGCAAGTCTCTTAACCTTCAGAGGCAGAGTCATACAATTGGTAACAGCAACAAACAACAAAAAATCTACATCCACAATGGCTAAAGCAGCTACTTCCAGACTGCAAAGGATTTTGACCATCGGATTTTCTGTCCCAAGTCTTTGAACAATACTGCAAAAAATCTACATACCTCATCAAACCCTCTACCCAATAAACACCATAGCAGTCTTCAAAGTAATTGCACATGGGGCAGTGAAAGTGGGAGGCAGAAGGATTTCAAGATCAGGGTTTGAAGATTAAGGAAAATGTTATGTATGGGACAGGGAGAAACAAAAATAAGATGTTTTTCTATGGTGCTGCCTAGATTTGTAAATGAAATCAAGTTGTGTTTTCCTTTCAAAATGTAACTCCCCTAAGCAAATACTAGCAGGCTGATTCTAACTTTTCCCGTGTAGAGGGTGAGAGCTCTGGGTAGGCAGCCATGAGACCAACATTTGGGACATTCTGCTAGTGGATGTCAGCAGCATGTTTCAATCAAGACCATTTGAATTTGCACTGAGAGTATGCTACTACCCCTCTCCTAGTATCTTGCCCTCTATGTTTGTTCCCTAACTGGTGGGAGACTAGGCATACCCCTAATCCACTGACCAAACTCCCTTGGGACTTAGTATACCTGACTTGTTAATAACCAGGTAAAATATTTATATCGCTTACTGTGAAGAGATGCCACTCTGCTGCTTGCATAGGGTGGGAAGGGAGAAGTGGAGGAATAAGCTGCCTACACTGGACCCTGTCTTAGATGTATCAGTTTGGGCACACAGTGTCAGGCAAATGATAACCCGCTGGAGGTGGGGTGTCAAGGAACCCAGAACCATTCCAGTTTCATTAAATATGTGAGAATAACAAGGAGCACATAAATAAGAACATATAAGAACATAAAAACGGCCATATTGGGTCAGACCAAAGGTCCATCTAGCCCAGTATACTGTCTTCCGACAGTGGCCAATGCCAGGTGCCCCAGAGGGAATGAATAGAACAGGTAATCATCAAGTGATTCATCCCGTCACCCATTCCCAGTTTCTGGCAAACAGAGGCTACGGACACCCTCCCTGCCCATTCTGGCTAATAAACATTGATGGACCTATCCTCCATGAATTTATCTAGTTCTTTTTTCACCCCCGTTATAGTCTTGGCCTTCACAAGGCCAAGGAGTTCCACAGGTTGACTGCACGTTGTGTGAAAAAATACTTCCTTTTGTTTGTTATAAACCTGCTGCCCATTAATTTCATTTGGTGGCCCCTAGTACTTGTGTTATGAGGAGTAAATAACACTTCCTTATTTACTTTTTCCACACCAGTCATGATTTTATAGACCTCTATCACATCCTCCTTTAGTCGTCTCTTTTCCAAGCTGAAAAGTCCCAGCCTTAGTAATGGGCTATGAACAGGCTATTGAAGTGAAACAGCACCTGGAACAACTAGCCCATGCCCCGAATGCTGCTACTGACCCCTCCTTCATTAGTTAGCATTGGACCTTCCTTTCCAGCCAGAGTCCCAGTCTCTCTTTCTCACCTAGTCAAATGGCTTCACATCCTTTCACCTCAGAATCCCAATTTCCTACCTGTGTTTTCCCAGCTCTTGAGCTTTTTAATTTTCTGCTGCCTACCTACTGGCAGTGGTGCTGCTACACGACCAGCAGGCTTTGTCTGCTACTCCCAGCGTGACTGGCATGTTATTAATAAGGGGTAGCTGGTGTCTCTCATTACACTTCCAATGAGTGAAAGCACTTCAGAACTCATTTAGCTTTTTCTCGCTGGGGAAGGCATGCTACACCACCAAGAAGTTCACTTTTCTACTGCCTTTAGCAATAAATAAAGAAATTCTCTTTTTTTGCTTTAACATTAATAAGGTGAGAGAATAGAGAATTTCCCAAAGAAATTAAGGAATGCATAAGATAGCTGCAAGTACAGAGGATCCCTGTGAGCAAGTACGGAATCCACCTCAGAGAGAGTGTATATGCCAAAAAAACCCCAACCAGATATGCAGAGCCAGAAAGAACTCCACAGGCAAACGAGCAATAATAAAGCCTGTGCCTAGTGCAGAGGGTTAAGCAGGTCTCTGGACCATTTAAAAACTTTCTTCCTTGTTTATGAAAGTTATCTGTGGCAACAAATATAACATTTCTCTGGAACTAAAGAGCCTGGAAATAATTTTGCTCCCCAGGCTGAAAGGGTCAACTAGACTCAGAAATGTACAGCAAGAATAGAAATCTAATTACAGACCATACTTCACAGGCTAAAAGGAATCAAACTCACAGAGCTTTTATTTGAAAAATATTTTTACAAGACTTCCCTTGAATTACTAATTTATTTACTGATACTGCACTCACTCTACAAGGCTCTGATATAGCTTTTTACCTGCCATAAACTACTGCATCTCAACTTCCATCCCCATTACATCTGCTACCATTACCTTTTGTTACAATCACTTCTTTTTATTTTACACTTAATTGACAGCAATGCTATTAAAACAAGGGTGACCCATTTTATTTTGTGTCCAACGCATAGCACCTTCCACAAAGATTTAAAAAAGCCAAAAGACTAAGATAGTGTGTCATGCTCAGGGCCAGATTTACACCTTATGCACCCCTAGGCACAGCATCTTCAGCATTCCTCCCTCCCCCCGCTCCTCCCCGCTACAGCTGATCTTTCTCTTGCATACAGTTTTAGAGAGGCAAGGAGCCCCTAGAATGCCATGAGCATACTGTGCCTAATTGGAAATCCAGCCCTGGTCGTGCCCTGGATGTTAGTGGGCAATATATACATGCACTAAGAGAAGGTGATAGACCACAGGATCAAAGTCCCCAGGAATGAAGATCAAGGGAGACACCTATTACTACATGCATCTAAAGGTTTTCCAGCAATGTACTAGAATTGTCACCTAATCACATTACTTGCACAAACTAGGATCAATGCGAATTCTTATTTAAGGGCCAAAACATGTTTTCCTTACTTATGAGAGGAGACTCATTTAAATTCGTGGGTGTTCTGTTTTCTTTTTACATTATATCTGAGTAAACTTCACACTCAGAAAAGATAGGGACTAAAAGCATAAAGGACTACTAGCATACAAGCACTAAGCATCACAGACTAACCTGGGCAGCCATTATGCAAGTTCTCAATGCAGTTATGCCAATGCACCTCAAAGCTGGGCAGTCATTGCGTTGTGGGCACAAAATGGAATTAGGAGATCAGCAAACACATTTATACACTTGACTTCATCCAGTATTTGAACTACTGCTAGATATAACTTTG
The DNA here is from genome assembly GCF_003597395.2 of Chelonoidis abingdonii. Lineage (NCBI taxonomy): Eukaryota > Metazoa > Chordata > Testudines > Testudinidae > Chelonoidis > Chelonoidis abingdonii. The sequence continues at coordinate 53,790,734 of NC_133777.1, read as the reverse complement.
CTACAAACCCAATTATTTTCTGAATGATATTTTGCTTAACATTTATTTTAGCTTACGCGGCTGGGACAGCATTTTCCATTTCTCATATTGTGCACTAAGCACCGAACACAAAATTAAACCCAGCGGTAATTCAGGTCAGAATTTCTCCCATGAGTGGTAGAAGCCAGCTTAAGTTTCCACAGTTTAACACCTCTCCCATCCCCTGCCCACCCCACACTCCAGAAAAACCCAAAACACTTTTGCAGAACAATCATCAACAAAGCTCCCTTGAAAGATTGTGAAATAATCTGGGTAGCAAATATACAGGCTGAATGAGTGTATACAATGGATACAGCTAGTAATTGTTATCTGTGAAGAAATCACTTCCTATGGCTCCCTAGTACATAACTGTTGCTAAGGAGAATTATTAGCATATGGACTGCAGTGGGGATCTCAGCTACATTGTTTACTCATCTGTGACATTTAACTTAATAAATTGTTCCAGAATTAGCTATCTTTGGCTTGATCAGCGCAGTTTATAAAGCAAAACAAAACAAAACAAAAAAAACCCTGGATACTAAAACTTTGAGTGCAAGCTACACTAAAATGTCTCTCTATCATTTCAAAGGGCTTCCTACTGTCATACTGAAATGCCCAGATATGTAGACTGCTGTGAAATATGTAGGCGATGCCTGCTGACTGATTTTCAGATAACGAGGAAGCATCTGAAAGCATCAAAGTTTCTTGTGTGGATATGTGTACATTAATCCCCTGCCTTTGTGATATCTAGACTTTTTATTGCAACTCATTGTTTAATGCATTGCAAGACTCTGCTCTTCACGCACGGAACCCTAGTTCAGAACGTCCCTGTTCCCATCAGGTGTCTTACTGATTCTTACTTTCAGACTCTTAACACAATGGCTGCTGAGAGAAAACAGCATCTGAAGGCAAAATTTACACCTCTCTCAGTTTGTCATCTTCCCTATCATTCCTTCCCTGTGTTGTACTAGAACTGAAGTGCTAGAGGTTGCCCCACTATCAATTCTATTTAGTGGGAGGAAAGGATGGAAAAGGAAGGGGAGGTCTTTGGATACAGTGCCTGTTCTTTGACACTCCTCACTGGTTAGTACATCCTTAGTTCTGATTAATGAAGGAGACAAATAAAGTTCATGGGTCTTATTATTTTTAAATAAAACCACACTGCTATTAATGAGGACAGAAAGGCAGGAAAATCTGGGCTTAGTTTGATGATGATTACAGGTGCTTAGGTGATGAAGGTCACATGTTTTATGTCTTAGACCATGTAAAAAGCAACAGAGAGTCCTGTGGCACCTTATAAACTAACAGATGTATTGGAGCATAGGTTTAGGCTGGCATTATTCCATTTAACGTGTTTGGCTTCATCCTTCAGGCCCCAGTAAAGTAAGTATTTTGACACATGCCTAACTAGAAGCATGAGTATAGTTCCATTGGTTTCAGCTGGATTACTCATGCGCATTTAGTTAAGTATGTACTTAAGAACCTTGCTGACCTGAGTCCTCAGGGCACAGAGGGGAGGCGCTGGTGTGTGGAGAAGGTGCACAGGTACCAACCACAGATTGTTTAACGATGTGCTGTACCCATTCCCGCCGCAGCACTAACAGGTGCATCTGCAGCAGTATGCTACACCCTCATCAAGCATCCAGAAAGGGGACCTTGCCTTGGAGAATGAATACTTATAGAGAGCAGGAGCACATCAGTCCTGTGCTGCTTCACCACCAACCCCTGTCAACAGTGAGCAGACCCATGCTGAAGTGAGCATCCCTCATATATTAAACAAGCTCAGAAAAAAAAGAAGTTAAATAAAAATTCTGCATTTGCTAGTGTAAATAATGGGCTAAGACTGAGAACAGTATTTCATAAGTGACAAAACGTGAGCTTGATTTCATGAGACCTTGCAGTTATAATTTTGCTCCAAGAGCACTGACAGCAGGAATGGGCACTTGCTTACATTGCATTGGGTTCAATCATAACAAATATACTTAGCAATCTGATTTTGCTGTTCATTTGGTATCCTCTTCAGGCCTTTCAGTTTGAGCATTTTACAAAATCAATCATGGCCTTGTTTATTCTAGGACTGTTCCCAGTTCTTCTTTAGCTCTCTTCTGGTCCTTCCATACAGTAAGTACATTAATTTACCACAAACACTACTTGTCAAATTTCCCCCATTCTCATTTCCATTTTCCTGCATTTTTCTTGCTCCTTTCATTTTTTTCCCTGTGTGCTGATTCCCTAGTTCTCCTACTAAATTATGCTCTATTATTTCCATAGCCTGAAGAATTCACAGCTGAAGCATTATTTCTAACCTTCGTTTGTATTTCTAGCATGTGCTATAATCTGTTTTGAGTTTTATTTGCAGCCAAGATGCTGACATAGCACCGATTTTCTTTTCCTATTTTGATTGGATAGAAGCGTAGTTTACTACTGGCATTGGGGTGAGAACACTCTTAGCTATCTCTCTCTCACACACACTTTCAGATGAACTTATTTTTTACCACAGTTTGTTATTAATTCTGTAAGTCTTTGGGTATGTCTACACTGCAGATGGCAGCGAGCCTCCCAGCCTAGGGAGACAGAATCGCGCTAGCCTGAGCCCTGCTAAAATTAGCAGTGTGGACATTGCAGCTTAGGCTGCAGGTTCAGGCTCTCAAGCCCACCGAAACCCTTATGCTTAAGAGCCTGAGCAGGAACGTTCACACTGCTAATTTTAGCATGCTAGTTTGAAACCCCCCTTGCATGAATCTGTCTACCTTGAATGGGAATCTTTGCTAGCTGCTTTATTGACATACCCCATGCTACCAGCGACTTGGGGTGGAGGCATCAATATCTTCATGTCAAATATTCTTTTTTCCTATCTTAACTTGGCCACTCATTCCTGAGACCCCATACGCAGCTGATCTAGATCAGAAGGTTCTGTAGGTTCAGGGCACCAGACTGCAAAAGTCTTTCAAAAGCTGTATTTATCACTTGAGGTGCCTAGGTGCTACAGTAATACCAATAAATAAAAATAGAGACCATTGTGTGCCTCCCTCCCACCTGTACTATTAATTCCTACATTGCCGTATAATACTAGATTGCTTGGTTGGGTCCCTTTCTCTCTCAAGCTACCACCCTCTTCTGTAGGGTAAGTTACACAGTTAGCTACTACAGTGATGAGCATTCTTCTAGAAACCTCACCAGGAGACAATTCTGCACCAAGGGTTTCAGATCTATGTATTAGAAACAACCCAAATCTAAACCCCTAGATCCAAATTCCTCTGAATTTTAGGGGAAATCCACAATTCAAACTGGACCTCATTTTTGCAACAGGCCCTTAATGGCTGAACAAACCCTGGAGACCAAGGTACTCACATTTTTTCCCAGATCTTAACTTTATGGATTGGACTTTTCCAAATCTCCAATTTTTAATGACAACTTTGTTCTTAATTTTGCCCCAAATGAGAACACACAATAGCAAGCTTGACTAGAGAACATACTTTTTATTTTTTTATTGTATGTACATAGATTGCAAAACATTAAAATCCCAGGCAAATATGTAAATTCAGTATCTTAGAAAAATAGCACATAAGGCATTGTTACTATTAACTGTAAATTGCTTCATGCAAATTGAGCATTAAAGAAACAACCATTTTAGAATTAAGTAACAATTAATGACAGAAAAACCTGAGTAGCTATAGGGCTTAACCCACAGCAAGAATAGAAAGTGATATAAAATGTATCATTTTCAGAACTAACCTAGGTATACAGGCAAGCCAATCTTACCTTGTCAAGCTAAGGAGATATGGTCAAGGGAGCTGCCTGCCATCCTTACCTCAAAAGACAAAAGGATCTGTTACAAAGCAGGAGACCGTATTACTTTAAAAGAGGAAACAGGCTGGGTTTTCTGGCTCCCAGATTCTTTTCAGCAGAGTTTGAGAGGTTTCTCGATGACAAATCAGTGTTGCAGGTGCCCTTAAACTGAGTCAGTGTCTCCATAACAAATATGTTCCAAACTTTAAGGGACAAATCACTTAGCGAGACTGGTCTGGGGATTACCAGTTAGCTGTTACTGCCTGTCTGGTTGCTATTAGTTGGGTGAGGTTCAAGAAATTCAACAGTCTTGCTCTACAGATTGAAACCTGAGCAGTTATTTGCACATGCCATAGTGATGGAAAGCTTATTAGTTCAATATATCACTAAGTGTCCTTCCAACAGGGGTAAACCCTGGGCCATGTCCACAACATGTTGAGGGAGTACATCTTTTTAAATACACAGGCACTGAATCTTGTGACATGAAGCTTGTTACCTCTCATAGGATCTGCTAGAAAATTCTCAAGGAGTAGAGAACAGATAAGGCTCCATCATTCAAAGAACAGTAACTCACTGACTAAAGCCTCATGTAAGGCTTTAAACAGGTATTGGCTAGGGTTTACCTTAGAACTCAGGGCACGTCTAGACTACGCGCCCTATCAGAGCGTTAAAATCGATTGCTCGGGGATCGAAATATCGCGTCTGGTCTGGACGCGATATCTCAATCCCAGAGCGTGCTTAGATCGATTCCGGAACTCCAACAAAACAAACGGAATTCCGGATTCGACATGGCGAGCCGCGCGGATCGATCCCGCGCAGTGAAGACGGGTGAGTAAATCGATTTTAGATATTCGATTTCAGCTACGCTATTCTCGTAGTTGAAATTGCGTATCTAAAATCGATTTAATCTCGTAGTGTAGACCTGGCCTCACTTTCTTATTGATGTGACATAACCCTCCTTCAGTTTGGAGGCACCTGATTCGCACCTTTATGCACAATCTGCAAAAGCAAATCCTCAAAAGAAAGACCTCCAGTTCTTGGATCTGGGAGGACTTGAACTGGGGAAGTTATGCTGCTATTACACCTCTTTTTCCACTTCCCATCGCAGGTTGCCCTCTGATGCAAGTTAGAGGATCCATAAGTGTGCTTTAACTTAGGGCTTGTAACAATCACCATGAGGGCCACACTAGCTGGGGATTGCCAGAGAATAGCTAGCAATGGGTATGCTCCCTACAACGGGGCCTGTGCTGGCTCTATGCCACCAGGAATTCCCCCATACTGGGAGAATCCTTAGTTGCCCAGTTGTAGCAGTTGTATTGCCCCTCTATGCTGTCTGAGTGGTGCAAAGGGTGTGTGTTAGGGCTATGGGTCCAACGCAAAGCGTCTTCAATCCTTTAACACAATTTGTAGAATCTTAATTTATTTTCTTTACTGACTGATAAAAATGTGTATTCCTGATATACCGCATTACCAATCTTCCACCTGCTCATGGACATGTATAGATTGAGCAGAAAAATTTGTATCACAAGGTGTGCATGGCAGTGGCTCCAATTAGACATTACTTAACATGTACTGTGATTGTGTGTTAACTACAGTACACTAGCACATTAAGAAGTATAGTTGGTTACTGTGTATATAATAGTTGCCTTTTTAAGTCTTTGGATCTCAGCTATATTAACTAATTATATATAACTAATTATATAATTAGATATAAACAGTACCGCCAACTCTTACAATTTTGTTGCAAATCTCATAGTTGATTTTTTTTAATAGTTCTCATGAATTTAAATTCTACCTTCATCTTACAAGGTTTTGCTCTTATCCAGAATGGCCACTGTCTCACACTGCTTTTAATAGGACTAAAACCACAGGCTCTCTTCAGAAAAACTGATAGCATGTCCCTTTAAAATTCATAGATGAAAGTGAGGATCCAGTGGCGCTGAAGCCAGGTTACCCTGAAGGAAGTTGGTGGCCATTTAACAGCCAGGCAGGGGAAAGGATAATGTTGAAGTGACAAGAATGAGATGCAGCGGGGAGGGGCAAGGTATAATGCTGGGAAACAGGGCAAGAAGCTAAGTTAGAGTAATGTGGGGAGCAGGGGGCATACTGAGGAGGCTGCAGGGGAATGGGGCAGCAGGAAGCTGACTGTGGTGAGGCAGAGAGGGAGAATGTGATGGACTGGAGGACAAGCAAAAGGGTGAGAAACATGGGGGGCAAGTGAATGTAAGTGGACAGACTATGAGAAAGTAAGCAGGGACAATGGGAGTGGGGTAGCTGCCTATCTGCCTAACTAGGGAGGAGAATACAGAGGGCTAGAATGATAGATTCTTATATCCCCGGGATAAGAGAGTGTGAGTGGAAAGAATGCTCTTCAGTGGTTGATGCGGAGGGCTTCCATTTGTCTGTGTATATTTAAGGCTGAATTGAATGGTATTACCGTATCACTAAGAAGCCCCAGTCATGGACCAGGCCCCCCTGTGCTAGGTGCCATGCAAACACAGAATACAATCCTGGAAAAGTTGAGGGAATGTGTGACTTCCCCCTAAAAGGTGAAAAAAGCCCAGAAAACTAGTGAAAATCAATGTGAATGAATTTTAGGGATTCTAGCTCAGGGGTTGGCAACCTTTCAGAAGTGGTATGCCGAATCTTCATTTATTCACTCTAATTTAAGGTTTTGCGTGCCAGTAATACATTTTAACGTTTTTAGAAGGTCTCTCTCTCTAAGTCTATAATATATAACTAAACTATTGTTGTGTATAAAGTAAACAAAGATTTTAAAAATGTTTAAGAAGCTTCATTTAAAATTAAATTAAAATGCAGACCTGGTGGTGGCCAGGACCTGGGATGTGTGAGTGCCACTGAAAATCAGCTTGCGTGCCGCCTTCGGCACGCGTGCCATAGGTTGTCTACCCCTGTTCTAGCTATTAACTTTTGAATGTTTGGGGTCGGCAATACTGTTGGAGGTTCAGCTTGGATCCGGAGCATCCCAAAAATTTCAATGCTTCTTTGAACTGCTTTCACCAGTAGACTTTTTTTTGGATTTCTGGGTCTTAAACTATCTCTGTACTTTCAGTTCTGCTCCAGATAAAAATCATGAAGTGCAATAGCAGCAAAAATTAAACCAACTTCATCATGCCTCAAAAAAGTTTTGAGTTAGTTCAGTCTGAGTTTTTGGTAGCAGCTCAGGTGAAATCAGATCAACAGGTTTATGCATTTTCTTGTTTTTGAGTACTAGAGTCTATCCTATACTTGGACTCTTCTTAATGCACACTTCAGTGTAAATGGATATTTCTTTACTTGAGTGCACTGATGTCTTTTGATATATGTCACATTAAGACTCAGAATTCTCATGCTACTAGTCACCATTTTTTTCTAATTTTTTCCACTCCTTTATAGATTTTCTAGTTCCATTGTAACAGAAACATTTACTCATGTTGATGGGCTTTCAGTGTTTTTCCAGTTTACTTGAACACCTAGTAGCTCCCCCAGTACTAACCACAGTCAGGAAGTCCTGTTTAATCTGATTAAACTAAGTCAGCTATCACCTGACTTCTCTTCTCTCTTTTTATGTGGCTTAATTTTCTACCCGTTGGCTCTTCCTTCCTTTCTGACTCACTCCTGGCTCTTATTCTCATTACAATCCCACTGATGCTTATTCTCAGCAACTTCAATTTCTACATCCAATCAATTAGCGGCTCACATCCTTGTTGGAGCCTGAACATTGAATCAATGCTTCCACACAACAAAATAGTCACTCACTGGACATCACCTTCAGTATACATTGATCACTTTTTGACCACTCAGTTTCCACATTCTCCATCTCACATGTTCAATATGGACCAGCTGCAGCTGACACTTCCATGACCTAAAACAATTGATGTCCATGACCCCTCTAAGAACATAAGAATGGACATACTGGGTCAGACCAATGGTCCATCTAGCCTGGTATCTTGTCTTCCAAAGTGGCTGGTGCTAGATGTTTCAGAAAAGAGCTATTTATTGAGTGATCCATTACCACTTGTCCAGTCCCAGCTTCTGGCATTCAGAGGTTTAGGGACACCCAGAGCATGGGGTTGTCCCCCTTACCATCTTGTCTAATAGGCACTGATGGACCTATCCTCCATGAATTTATCTAATTCTTTTCTGAACCAAGTTATACTTTTGGACTTCACAACATCCTCTGGCAATGAGTTCCACAGGTTGGCTGTGTGCTGTGTGAAGAAGTCCTCCGTTATGTTAATTTTAAACCTGGTGCCTATTAATTCCATTAGGTGACCACTGGTTCCTGTGTTATGTAAAGGAGTAAATAACACTTCCTTATTCCCACTTATCCCATGACTGCTTACTTTGCTTAAGAGCCGTCGGTGAGGGACCTTATCAAAGGCTTTCTGAAAATCCAAGTATACTATATCCACTGGATCACCCTTTTCCACATGCTTGTTGACACCCTCAAAGAATTCTAATATATTAGTGAGGCATGAATTCCCTTTACAAAAGCAATTTTGACTCTCCTCCATGTTCATGTTTGTGTCTGATAATTCTGTTCTTTATTATAGTTTCAACCAATTTTCCTGGTTGAAACTATAGCCTCTGTCCCTCTCAGGCCACTTCACTCCCCTCTGCTTACTCATTTCTTGACTCTCTCCCACCACAAGTCTGCCCCTCCAACTCCAATCCTTACTCTACCCCAAGAGCCACTTCCTATGCTTTTTCTCCCCAGCCTCTGAATACCTCTGGAGAATGTTGGGCAATAATGCTGACATCCTCCACTACAAATATGTTCTCTCCTCCTTCACCTCTGCCATTTTCCTTGCCAAACAAGTTTCCTCAGTCTCATGTCCACTATCATGTCTCATTGTCTGTTTGTAGCTATTCACATAAACATCAGGGTGCTTCCTCCTTTCCTCCTTTATCCAATACCCTCCATGAACTGATTCCAAAGGCCATTACCCTACCCTCAAGATGCACCTCAGCCATGATGCTTGTAAAAATCAGTCAGCTTGAGGAGCACATGGAGATAGTTTGCACTCATTGAAATATTTATTACTGTCAGAGGAAGAAAATTGCATATTATGAAAAAAAAATAATTTGACTGTATTCTCTCTCTCGGTCTGACATTTAGCTTCTTAGAGCGTATAATCTTTGAGGCATGGCTCTTATCTTCATATGTCTTTGTACATAGCCTAGCACAATGAGGCGCTGATCCTGATAGGGAGACTTTGGCTGCTACTGCAAAATAAACAGGTAATGATGATGATGATGGTTATCATCGTCATCTCAGCTGTGAGAGAAAATTGCTCATTGATGATAACAGGAAACTCTCCAACCTCTCCATGTCCAATAAGATATTCCAAATTGTAGTGGAAGAACCTGAGACCAGATTAGTTTTTTTTCCAGACCATGTCATTACACGTTGATTATTATTCTATTTAGCTCTACAAATATATAAAACTTGTTCGGGTGTGACATTAGGAAGAGTTGGAAAAAATATAACCAATATAAAAATCAGTCTCTGCTGCTTATCTTCTAATATGTACAGGAAAAAACAAACCCCCTAACACTTATGTCAACATAGGAATGGACCAATGGATCAGAGTGAAAATATTCCCACGACGAAAGCAATTAATGAACAGTATGTTGTTTCAAACTCATGTAGGCTTTAATTTAATAAACACAAATAGATGAATGTGCTCATGGGATGTCATCTCCTTTAGGCTTGAAATTCCTGACACAGAAGAATTGTCACACTTCAATGCATTCAGTGGTACTCCCTAGACTTTCAAAGCTTGCTTATTATGACAACAATTAAACATAAAAAGCCCAAATTTGATTTTGTGACTAAGTCTTGCTCCCTTGATTCTTTTGCCTCAGAATATGGATTGGGGAAGTTACTGTATCCTGGATATATATGCGCTCGATATGAAGTAAGCCAGTTTGGCTAAAAAGAAGATTGAACCTGACCAGGAACCCTTTGGGAGGTTCAGAATAATAAGGTTAAGTTTGGTCCCCGTCCTGCAATTGACTTCAGGCAGATGGACCCATGCTGAGCCCACTGAAGTAAACTCCTGCATGGAGCTCATTTCAAGATCAGGGGTTTGGTCTGTTCATTTATTTTATTGAATTTATTACATTTTCATGCAACTTGAACATACGAGAGAGCTATTCTTGCAGTATTTCCAATCCAGGCAGCAACAGAACTCGCATCCATTCTCATGAGCAGAAAATAGAGGGTTAGAAATTTCAGATTTTTTTAAAATCCATATCTGAGCCAAAAGAAATCCAACATACAGAGGTTTGTTTATTGCTAATCTGTGGCCTTGCTAGCCTGTCTCCTAGGGTATAACAACCTTGGTGTGGACACTTTTCTTTTAAATATCTTCAGCCTGCAGAGCAGACAAGGGAAAGGGAGAGTAGTGAAACTAGCTAGCTGCATCAAAGTCCAGAGACTTACCTCTACCAGTGGCTTCTCTAAAGCATTTTGGAGTAGCAGGAATCAAATTACAATCTCATGTGCACAACAGGACATATAAATATACCAATCATCTTTACCAGCAATGCACATATTTTATTAGAATGGCTTAAGAAGTATCACAACAGTACAAATGGGTTAATGCAGCCGAACAAAAGCACACCTGGAGTGTCACGTTACTCTCATACATCCTTGAATATGGAGCCCATAAAAATAAATTGACTTGAGTTTAATCCAATAGTCAATACAAGATTCTGGTTGTGTAGACTATTGACTTAAAACTCAAGTATAGCCTCAAGCAAGAGAAGTCCAACACAAACATACCATGCAGCAAAGCTGTATTGATGGATATCACCAGTGTTTGTTCCTTCAATAAGAAACAATTATCAAGAACTGAATGTTGTGGGAACAAGGGTAATCCAGAGATCAATACAGTTAATAAGAGCAGACCTATATTTTTCAAGGATTTTTGATCTGTTTTATAGCTTAGCTAACACAAGCTTGTTAATTTTGGTGTGTGATGAAGTTTCTGTAACAAAGAGGATTATGCTATTATACATGGAACTTTTCCCAAGGAAGCGTTGTTTTCCAAATTCACACAGAAAACCTACACTGTCCCAAGCACACAGAAGTGTCTCTTCATTGACTCTTCTTTTATCACTCATTATGGGCTCGATCTTGCAGCCTTTATTCAGGTAAAATTTCCTTTAGACTTTGCTGGCAACACTGCTTGAGTAAGAAATGTAGGACAGGTCTCTGATTTAGAGTTGAATCTAACTTTGTAATCCAGTTTATGCAGATACCTGGTGGCAGACAAAGGCCTGCATTTTGCCATTGTACTATGAGTGACATCAAGATAAATTAGCAGAGATGAAAATTAAAATCATATGAAGTGTAATGCTTTAGACACAAACTTCTGCCCCATAAAATTCACAGCAGACTAGCAGAACCATCTCCATGTTTTGCCTCCTCTGGGATTTTGTGGAGGCAGAATCAGGTGGAAGAGGGTAGGACTTTCCAAAGCTGTCATTAGTAGATAGGTAAGGTAAGGGTTAAGTTTCTTTTACCTGGAAAGGGTAACCAAACACCTGACCAGAGGACCAATCAGAGAACTGGATTGTTTAAAGTCAGGGGTGGGAAT
>NC_133777.1:53646527-53778604 GCF_003597395.2 Chelonoidis abingdonii | reverse complement strand
CATCCAAGGGATTTGGAATCTGGGTGTCCCCCCAAGGGAGGGTTGGGGACACCAGAGAGAGGAAAGGGGGGATCAGGCCCTAGCAATTCCTGATCTGGTGGCAGCCTATCAGATCTAAGCTGGAGAATAAGCTTAGAGAACTTCATGCTAGTACTTCATATTTGAACTCTAATGTTCAAATTGAGGATTAATACTATGACAAAAGCTACACAGTATTTCTTTCCCCTGTTGGAGTGTAGGGGTGCATCTTTGCGCCATGCCTAGGAGTCTGTAGTCTGTACCTTTGCAAACTTAGATGTCATCTTCTCCATTGCACTGCAACAGACTACTGATTTTCACCTTGGCCCTGTCAGAGCATTCAACATATGTAATATCTTAGGACATTAGCAGTTTCACTGCTTGCAGTGCATTCGTTTAAAAGAAGAAATGGCAAAGGGGATCAGAAGCTCACCTGATGGGACACAGATGCTAAAACCTATCAAAACATTTCTTGTCTCAAGAGGATCTGGCGTGTTACACTAGCTTAGCTCTGCTGAGACAGAGGTGGTGAATCTCCTTGCTTACCACAAGCTGCTGCAATCAGCCACAGAAGGCAAGAGGAGTCGATAGTGGGCACCAGTAAGTGCAGTTTAGAGAAAAAGAGAAAGATTAAAAGGCCAACAAATTAGGTAACCTTTCAGCATAAAACCTCTTGGCTGATACCACTAATCCACAAGCTGCTTAGAAGGATGAAGCTGGTAGTCACTTTGGGTAAAGCTGCACAAGATTTCTTACAAAAACATCTTAAGAAATAGAGCCCTCGCTGCCCTTCAAATGACAGCATGCTTTCCTAAAGAACATGGTGCCACTCATCACTGCCCTAAAGAAAAGAATGCCTATTCTGTTCCTGTGCATTGAATTAACCTCACTTCTGCACATATTATGGGTCCCATCCTCCACTTGGGCACGTGGCACAGGACTGGACTCAATGGTAGACATCTTTCCTTCCACTTCAGAGATCAGAGCAGGGGAGTCTGGACAAGGCAGTCGGTTTCCTGGATAAGGAAATCCTTCTACTCTCAAATTCCTAGTGTTTAATGCTATATGACAGAGGTTGCCAAACTGTGGCTTGCGAGTCACATGTGGCTCTTTTACTGTTAAAGTGCAGCTCGCAGAGCCCACCCCCATTCTCCACCTACCAAAGTGGGAGTAGCGGGGGGGAGGGGAGGGCAGGACCTCTGCCTTGCAGTGGGGTGGTGGAGTCGAGACTTCTGCCCAGTGGAAAGGGATGTCTCGGGGTTTCTGCCCAGCAGGGTGCACCCGCTGGAGCTTGGGGCTTCAGCAGGAGCAGGGCTGCAACCCTGAGCCATGTCAGGCGCCTCCCGTGGGGCTGAAGCCCTGAGCTCCCGCAAGTTTGCTACATGTTTCAAACTTCTGAAGCCTGTTGTATGCAGCTCAGAGGGTCAGTAAATTCGGCCACCCCTGCTATATGATATACACATCCCCATTGTGGTTCTAGACACATGCATGGTCCCCTGGGTGCAGCAGTGTATACCTAAGAGTGCCCAAGCAAACGTGTTACAGAAGGACAAGGGAAGACCCTCCGACAGTAAAAAGGTTGCATATTCACAGTCACTAAAAATTTTAACCAACCCTGAGGAGTACCTTTATTTGAGGGTAAAAAAAAAATTATGTTGTTGAAAATGCATCATTTTTGCCTGAATCCAGGTGGGAAGTAAGAAGCACAACAGAACCTCACTAAGGGGATCTTTGTTCCATAGCACTTCTAGTACGACCAGAAGCAGGAGGCACTGAAAATTTTCTGAAAAAGCCTATTCTTGTGAGATTTACAGCTCAGCTTTGCAGGTTCAAATCCTCTGGGTCAATAACCAAATATTTGGGGCTTTTTCCAAATTGAATCATATATCTTAAGTTTGTACCTTATTCTTAATGCCCTACCAAATTCACGGCCATGAAAAATGTGTCACGGACCGTGAAATCTGGTCTCCCGCCATGAAATCTAGTCTTGTGTGCTTTTGCCCTACACTGTACAGATTTTCTGGGGAGACCAGTGTTTCTCAAATTGGGGTCCTGACCCCAAAAGGAGTTGCAGGGGTCACAAGGTTATTTTAGGGGGTTGCGGTATTGCCACCCTTATTTCTGCGCTGCCTTCAGAGCTGGGTGGCTGGAGAATGGCAACTGTTGACCAGGCATCAGTTCTGAAGGCAGCGCCCCGCCAGCAACAGCACACAGGTAAGGGTGGCAGTACCATGCCACCCTTATTTCTGATTGCTGCTGGGGGTTGCTCTGCCTTCAGATAGGGTGACATCCTGATATTTGGGTGGTTGTCCCATGTCCCGACCAATCTTTGGTCGGGATGCAATTTGTCCCGATATTTTCTTCATCATATCTGGTCACCCTACCTTCAGAGCTGGGCTCCTGGCCAGCTGCAGCCGCTTTCCAGCTGCCCAGCTCTGAAGGCAGCCACCACCAGCAGCAATGCAGAAGTAAGGATAGCAGTACTGCAACCCCTCCTACAATAACTCTCTGCCCCCCAACTTATTTTTGGGTTAGGATCCCTAGAATTACAACACTATAAAATTTCAGATTTAAATAGCCAAAATCATTACATTCATTATTTTTAAAATTCTATGACTGTGAAATTGACCAAAATGGACTGTGAATTTGGTAGGGCCCTACTTATCCTGCAAGGTCTGACTGTGTCCTGAGTGTTCCAAAACCCACAGGGAAATTTTTAGGAGTTGAAGATGCTCAGTTGTTCACAGGATCAGGCTCCTTCAGACCACCCAGCACTTGTTAGGATTAGAACTCACACCCAAACAATCTCAGCCACTTTCAAATACAAAACTCACATGGTCTGATTTTTCCACTGCTTTGCACCATGTATAGTAATTTCTACCTGAGTAAAATGAATAGTAAATGCTATCAGGTGGCTAGCATTATACATTTACTTTGTGCCGGGATAAAAGATAATCATAAGGTGCAAGACAGCAAAGATACAGGACACATTCAAGATGACCAGATTTCATCTCTGAATTTTCCTGATGTTTAACTCACTTTACAGAAAATTGTGAACATAAAACAGACAAAAAAGGCACTAACATAATAGTGGTATTTGTATATGTAATTGTTATATGCTTGAGTGAATCCCATCTCTTACACAGAAGTAAAACTGTCACATATTAATTTTGGTATTGCTGTGAGTCTGAGTCATGACTCCAACTTCTGTGGCTGGATTACCGAATATCTGAACTTCTTTTTCTTTAAAATGAGCAAAGCTTTTCATTTGGACTCTATTAGATGTTTGCTATTTTTTTTCTGGGTTTGATTTCATCTGTTACAGTTGCCTAGTACCAGGGTATAACTTGGCTTTTCAGCCCATATGAATTAATTCAAGTCCCTGAGTGTAAGCTTCGTACTGGAAAAAAAAGAACTTTCCAACATGGCACATGGACACACTCATCCATTTATCTTTCACCTATATGCATTAAAACATCCTGTTTTTCCTGTTAACTGAAATATTTTCTGTTTAGACTGGCATCGTCCAGTAGTTTAGGCCTAATATTTAAGTTATGTATATTAAAATGGTGGTGTTTTAAGAAACCTCATGTGACTAGAAATGTGAAACAGGAAAATCTAATTGTGCCATAATGTTACACGTAGACAAAGCAAGGTACAGAGAAGTTAAGTGCCCCACCCAAGAACATCTGTGAGCGAAACAGGACTAGAACCAGATCTCCAGGCTTGTAAGTCCTCTGTTTCAGAAGGATACTTGCCACTGCCTCCAAGAACATGTCACAAGTAAGATGAGGAAAATATGTTATCTTCAGGATAAATTTTCCTTTAAGTAGAATTGTTAACATCTTTATTTGCTGGATCTCAGATTTTTCTTAAAGAAAAAAAATGCATCTATGTCTTAGTTACAACCACCATGTTTCTTTTAGAAACAATAAAAAGATTAATTGTATTAGTTAATATCAAATACCATATTAGCCAATAAAAGTGCGTGGTTATTAAAATGCCTTTTAAATCCAGACTGTTCATCTCTGTGCCACAGTCCTGCCTGCTCAACTCCATTTTCTGCTCAAAACAATGAGGTTGAATGAGGCTGAACTGAACAACTTTGGAGTTTAAGGTTTAGGGCTTTGAAAAAAACACTGCAATTTAGTCACTATGTAGCCACATACTGTTGACTATTTATTGTTAGAAGAGAGTCTGCTGCTTCCATGAGATGAATACTGAGTACAGTAACCCCAAGTTATGGTGGCAAGGGCTAAATGCAGTCTGGCAAAGCAGGGCCATTCATTTTCCTGATCAGATGCTGTACGCTGCTCAGCATGTTTACCAATACTCCAAACGGCATGAAGTCAATAACCGACAGCTTAGAGCATTAAATGTAGCTGCTCTGTAACACTAAGTCATCTATTTATCCTCTAGCTGTGCTTCTTCAAGCAGTTAGCACCACTGCAAGTGTACTGAGGAGAATTCACACTTCGCTACAGTTCAATAAGCTGAACTCTGATGCTACTGGTAAGTTGGCTGCAGTGTCAAGTCACAGTTATATAACCAACTGAGCTGAATGCCTCCCCATAGGGGGAGGGAGAACACACAAAGGAAAAACGAAGGCGCAAGAACCTATGTTTCAAAGGCATTATTAACGTAATGCTAAAAAAGGTTTCTCATCAATTGTGATTTTGTAAAGGGTTGTTCCTCATTTTCAACCTTGCAGAGCAATCCTTTTTGAATCTGTTAGAAACCTTGTGAAACAAGTTCTCAGCTACTTTCCTACAGTAGGCCATACTCTACAAATGTACAATAGAGCACAATTCTCTGCAGTCACTCAACTGAACGTGATGATTAGGAGTGCGCAAACTGAAATATTGTCGTGCCCAGCCCAAATCAGACACCTAACTTACTGAAGAAAGCCCTGAACGTAGGGTTGCCAGATGTCCAGTTTGTCGACCGGAACGCATGGTCAAAAAGGGACCCTGGCAGCTCCTATCTGCACCGCTGACTGGGCCATTAAAAATCTGGTCAGCAGTGCTGCGGTGCTAAGGTAGGCTAGTCCCTACCTGTCCTGGCACTGCGCTGCACCCCGGAAGCGGCCAGCAGGTCCGGCTCCTAGGCGGGGGCACCATGGGGCTCCACACACTGACACCAGTCCAAGCACTGGCTCTGTACTCCCCTTGGCTGGTTCCCAGCTAATGGGAGCTGGGAGGGGCGGGGGGGAAGCAGTGCCTGTGGGTGAGAGCAGCACGCGGAGCTTCCTGACCCCCCTACTTAGGCACTAGACCGGCTGACCGCTTCTGGAGTACAATGCAGTGCAGTGCAAGGTCAGGCAGGAAGTCTGCCTTAGCCCTGCTACACCACTGACCAGGAACCACCAGAGGTAAGCCGCACCCCAACTCTGAGCCCAACCCCCTGCCCCAGCCCTGAGCACCCCCCAAACCAGGAGCCCCCTCCTGTATCCCTAACCCCTCCTCTCCAGCCCCACCCCAGAGCCCACACCCCCAGCGCAGAGTCCATACCTCCTCCTGCACCCCAACCCTCTGCCTCAACCTGCAGCCCCCTTCTGCACTCCGAACTCCTCGACCCCACCCCCCAGCCTGGAGCTCCATCTTACACCCTAAACCCCTCATCCTCAACGCCATCCCAGAGCACCCCCCAGCCAGAGCCATCACCCACTCCCTCACTCTAGCTCCTTGACCCAGCCTGGAGCTCCCTCCTGCACCCCGAACCCCCCATTTCTGGCCCCACCCCATAGCCCACAACCCCAGTTAGAGCCCTCACCCCCTGCACCTCAACCCCATGCCCCAACCCAGTGAAAGTGAGTGAGGGTGGGGGAGAGGGAGCCACTGAGGGAGGGAGAATGCAGTGAGTGGGGGTAGGGCCTTGGGGCAGAGGTGGAGCCTCAGGGGAGGGGTGGGGCTAGGGTGTTCAGTTTTGTATGCGATTAGAAAGTTGGCAACCCTACCAGAATGGTACAGAGCAACTGTCACTCGGAATCTGTGACACAGGGGAGTGAAATAAATTGAACGAAGGCTCTGAAGAGTTGTGTTACACTAGTAGCTTCTTGCAACAGTTCACCAGTGATTACAAGAGGGGTAAGAAATAAAACATCACTGACATCTCTCTTGTGAAGATTCAGACCAAGAAAGCTTTGCCCAGAGATACCCACTAATGTAGACTTTATAATCCTGAGCTAGTGTAAATGAGCCTAACTCCACTGACTTCAGCATAAATGAGACTGAATCCACTGTGCCCTATGGATCCTTTAACCCACAACCATTTTTTGTAGTTTAATCTCTGACCTCTCTGCTAAGGGCTTGTCTCCACAAAGACACTCAGGAAAGTTAATTCAAATTAATGTATAAAATGCATTAGTTCAGTGGTTCTCAAACTGTGGGTCAGGACCCAAAGTAGGTTGTGACTCCCTTTTAATGGGGTCGCCAGGGCTAGCATTAGACTTGCTGGGACCCGAGGCTGAAGCCCAAGCAACACTGCCTGAGGGCTATAGCCCTGGGCGGCAGGGCTCATGTTACAGGCCCACTGCCCAGGGCTGAAACCCTTGGGCTTCACCTTTGGCCCACCTGCACAGAGTGATGGGGCTTGGGCTTTGTCATCCCCTCTCCCCCCGCACCTGAGCCTGTGGGGCTCGGGCGAGCTCAGGCTTCAGTTCCCACTCCTGGGGTCATGTAGAATGGGGCCACAGTGCAATGAAGTTTGAGAACCCCTGCATTGGTTAAACCGCATTAAGAATGTCCAAACAGGATTTTACTTAAAATTTAAGTTGCTGTAATTCAGTTTCCAAAGTGAACTAAACTAAACCAAATTAAGGTCACTTTAATCTTTAATCTGAATAACAGCATCCACAAAGGAGTTTACTATGGGTTAACTAATCCACTTTAAAATTTACACATTCAGTTATTTTGGGTGAGTTTTCCTGAGTGCCATGTGTAGACAAGCCCTGGAACTGCCATAAGTGGTGGAGTTTTGGATCACTGTCTCCCAAGAATGGGACTAAAACAAGCAGTTTATTATTTCACACCACTGAACAACAGTTACACTGTAACAAATTTCTGTCACTACTCATCTGGGATGCAGTGTGACTCATTTTGACATCTGTAAAAGTCTGGCTGCCCATTAACAGCTTTGCACACTGCATTTCGTAGAAAAGCAAAGCAAAGCAAAGAAAAGAAAAAGAAAAGAAAGAGTATTAGCAGTTCTGTTCCACCACTGAACAGCTCTGTTTCTTGTGCCCATAACTGGTTGAATATTTATTTCTTCCTTTTGGAACTCTTGCACATTTCATAGAAGTTGGTTGGGGACAAGATTTGAGGTTCTTCTCTCAGAAAGGTATCTGAGCAGCAACCAGATGGCCCTGTCTGGATAATCAGGATGGTGAAGTCTAGTATGTTGTAGAGAACAGCCTCAGGGTAATGGGCTCTGCAGAACACTGCCGGAAGTCAACAGACATTCGTTTCTGTAGTTTTTGACACTGCAAGGATATATAATAGTTTAGAATAAAGGCAAAGTCCTCCATCCACCAATGACTTGGAATACAGTGAGATGATCAAGTAAGATAAACAGTAACTTTAATATTAAGTAGTTTAATTGAAGGAGAATCGGTTCTTCCTGCTAATTAGGAGGTAGTCAAAGCCTCCAGTGTCATGATTCTATTTTATTTCAGAGTGATCTAATCTACAAATCCATGAAAATGTCCATAGGGACAAGATTAACCATTTAAAATAAAATTAAAGCCAGTCCAAATTTTTAATCCAAGTCAGTAATTAAATCTCAACTCGGAGGTTAAAAAAAAATCTGGTAATTTGTTTTCCCGAGAATTGCAAGTGTTTGTGTTGTCTGGTCAAAACCAGAAAGAGAAGCATTAAAATACCATGCAAAGGCTATTTTCATGTTACATTAAGGATCATCTGTATTTTCAGCTGCCTATTCAAACTGAACTTCCGGACAGTTTGAGGCCCTAATAACCCATCACTCATTTCAGTTGCCAAACAAGCAAATCATGAAAAGGAATAAATACGCAAGAAACAATGGATGTGGCAATAAGCAGTGTTGGAAAGGAGAAAATACAGCTTGCTACAGTGGATGGGGGCTGATATTTAGTCCCCAATAAGGAAAGTTTCAAAATAGAAGATGGAGTCAAGGGATCCAGGTTTGATTTCTCATTAGCTTAGAATCTAGAGACAAATATAAGCAATCCTGATCTCCTTCCGATATGCACAAATTCTAACTTACCCTGCATAGAAGGTGCAGCACACATGGGAATTAACTATAAAGAATACAATATAATGTACCTTATAAAGAATGTGATCCCGCAAAGTGCTTGAGCATCTTCAATTTCCATTGGAGTGAATGGGAACTGAGGGCACTAGGCACATTACAGGATGAGGCCCATATAACAAAGCATATATGTTACAGAATCAGCATTCAGATTCCATTCATTATGTAGGGTAACTTTAAGCATGGCTAGTGTATTAGTTAACATCACCTTTGTCCCCTTTGTACATCTATTTGTGTGGTGGATTTTTTTTTTTTGTCTGAATGGACCCAAGAATTTTCAGTAAACCGTTTGCCTTTAGCTGCATGCACATGAGAAATAAACATCATTGTGCATTTCTCTAAAGGATCTGTATAGTTGCTGTGACACAAATTATGACACATTCAGGGAAAAGTGCGTAGGTTTTGAAACCAATACAATCTTTCTGCTTCCTTTATCAAGTCTCTGTTGAAAACAGGGTGGGGAATTTCAGGAAAATGTATTAAATATTTTAAATCAACGAAGAAGTAAATATAGTAGGGATTTGGATTTTATTTGCAAACTGCTGAAGCACGAAGAGGCCAAAGCAATGGATGCAAGTGTTGAGACAATCCTCCCCTCCCTCTTATGCACATACACACAGCTTTGAATGAAAGGAACAGCAAAATAGTACTGTATGGAGAACACTATATGATCTTACATCATGTGGACGTTGCTTGGTAGTACATAGAGTCCCTGGACCACTTATGCAGACAGCCTGAGTGGAGAAACTTAAGTTCTCTGAATTGTGCCTGCAAGTTGCAGTGAGTGTATTGCCCATGGATTGAGCAATTAATGGCAGATGTCAAATCAGCAGCATGCTGAGCTTTGTAGCTTAAGTAATGATCATCTTCAGGGGTTCTGCCACCCTATTTCACAGTTACCCACACTATCAGTGGCTGAATGGTTTGGTATCCCAAATATTTTGTCTCCCTAAGTGACTTTCTGTTCTGCCTGTAGCAAATTTAGCCAGTCTTTCAAACATGATTAATGGGACATCCACAGGGACACCTGAAGCTTTCGGGATTGGGCCCGCAGGGTTTGAAGTAATCAACCTGAAGAGTAAATGTCTGAGTACAGACATCAAAGTCTACAGTCTTCAATTATGCATTAATTCTAGGTAACTATTCACAGTTTATGAAAAAAGCCCTGGACTTTACTGCATAAAGCCTGCCGGGCCTGCTGTGTCTTGTTTGGGCATTAGACTTCAGAAAGCTGGATGAAAGTCTTCTAACTCTCACTTATCCACAACACCCAAATAGAGTTAGTGAGTGATTCTGTTTCAGATAGGTCTTCTTCACATGAACAACATTCTGCTGTGTCTCTTTTCATCTGTACATACATTTACCCATATGTGAAAAGGGTACGAGCACTTACCTCACAGCAGAACTGAGGGTGAATGAATGTTTATGGAGCAAGCATATTGAGTTCCTACTGTCAATGCAAATTATTGTTATTACAGAATAAAATACAGGATACTACACGATTGCTACAAGACAGGCCAGCCAGGAAGACTAAATAAATGTCTTAAACAACTTTCACTAGAATAACTGTTCTGAACAAAATATTTTGTGGCTTTATTTTACTGGGCTTACCGGGGAAGGAGAGATAGCTCAGTGGTTTGAGCATTGGCCTGCTAAACCTGGGGTTGTGAGTTCAATCCTCGTAGGGGCCATTTAGAGAACTGGGGTAAAAATCTGGGGATTGGTCCTGCTTTGAGCAGGGAGTTAGAGTTGATCCCTTCCAACCCTAATAATCAATCATTTAACTGCTTCCAAATACTGAACTTTAGACATGGTGATGTTTAATGACAATAAGACACTGCAGACCATGTGTTAATTCTGACTAATGCACTTCCCAAGCATGCTGGAAGCACTTGGCTTGCCTTGTACCTTACATTATACACCCAAGGCATGCATTCATCAGCACTACTGCTCAGTCTGTCATGTCTTAGTGCTTAACTAGTGCACCATTCTCAGTGTGCTTGCTCTGAGCCTGCCTCAGTCCATTTACATTACACCATCCTCCCAAACCCTCAGTTTTGAGGTTCACCCAGCTCTTGATGATTAGGACCCTGTATGTTTAATAACATTTTACTCTGCCAGTCTAATTAACTCCCTCACTGTATCTGCAGTTAGATAAAATGCTCATTTCACACCACATTAATTTTTATCAGTTGAACATTAAGTAACACAAAGCTATCTATGCTTGGTTTAATTTACATACTGACAGAGCTACAAAGCATTACTGCTGTGACTGCAAAGCAAAAAGTAGAACTGTCATCAAACATGGTTCCTTCAAAAAGAAATATTGATTTGCAAGAGTGGCAGTCCAAAGAAAATTTTAAAAAAAGAAAAGAAAATGAAGGAAAGGGGGGCAGGGGGAAAGGAAAGAGACAATGAGAAATTATTTCTCCCATCTCAGCCCCAGCATAGTCTTGTGTGTTGTAACCAATAGCCCCTTACATGCCATAGCTGGAAAGGAATGCTAAGGTTAAAGTTGGAGCTTTGATTGGCTAAAGGGAGTCAGGGGCTATGGTAATATTTCTCATCACTGAGTTTAAAAGAAAAAGAAAAAGAATGACAGCGTGTCAGAGAGTACATCAGAAAAGTCCTCCCCACTCACTGCTTTGCAGCAGGGAGACATATCTGGTTGAATTTAATTCAGCAGCAATGCTGAGAGCGTTCTCTTTTTGCGGATTGGTGGTCAGAAAGCAAATCTGAAGAGCAGGGTGGTGTGCAAGATACTGGGATTCCAGTATCTGAATAAATACGCTGGAGGAAAATTTAGTGGACTCAATCAGAGCCTGGTGAAAATCTGAAGTCTTCCAGCTCTATTAAGTTGTGTTTTATGACCCCACAGTTCCCAGAGCATCAGCTGTCCAACTCCTATCAATCTAAATAAGTATAGCCATCAAGATCAGGTGTTCCCAGCTTTTTAAAGTAATCAGATAAAGACTTTGGCTGCAAAAGCACTAACTCCTGCCTTCCGGTCAACTGTCCAGGACCAACCCAATGCTAAAACCAGTTGGATTGCACACAAATTCAGTGCACCAGCATAAATCAGTCCAAATTTGCTCAAGAGGTTCGTGAATGGTGGCAAACCCTGGTGCGAACTTGAAGTGTCCATCTAAACCAAAAACCAAGCGAGTTTAATATGATTGTGTTGCAACATTTCCTACATCCTCATAATCCAGGGGTACCACAGGTAAACTGATGCTTTCCCTCCTCAAAGTCATCCTGTGTGTTCAACGTAGTATTTTTAATTCTCTATTTCAGTTTCCTTGTGTCTGAATGGTTTTTTAAAAAACAAATTGATGTTTTTTTCAAGTTCCTCAGACATTCTAAACATTTAGCAATTGCTTTGCTGCGCAATATAGGATTTCGTTCCCAGAAGTGCAAGAGGTCACTGGCACAAGCAACTCCCTGTGTAAGTAAGCTGAGAGGCCCTGGAGGATGACTACATTGTTAATATTCAATGTTTCTTTCCTTTTTTTCCCCTGGAGGTGCTTTAGTAAGACTTGAAAGGTTTTCCAGTGATTTGCTAAAGAGATAGGATTTAGGCCGAGTTAAATTGCATGGCTTGCCTGCTTCTCTGTCCGGAAAAATTGCTACTGGTGCTTTTATAGTTAAAATGCTCTGTGACATTTGAAATGTCCCCCTTCCTGCACCACTGCCTCCTGCGCTTCCCTGCCCACTAGATCCAAGTGTGCAGAAGAGGGAATCTACACTTTACTGGTCAGTCATGGAATTGCTCCCTGAGGAATCTTGCAGCTACTGTGAAGTATCGGTTGCTGTGGGGGACTCCCCTTTCTGAAGAGAGTCCTCAGCCATAGTTGTTAACCTAATAACACCAACGTTCACCTTGAAAGGCAAGTGAAAAATCATTTCAAACCAGGACACAGCATTTAAGCTGTTCCTCTTTTCTGTAATGCAATTCATTATTGTATTTAAGCAGTCATTGAGCATAACTACATTTGGAAACAAGTCAATTTAAAATGTCACATTAATTATTTACAAATACTGAAATGAAGATTTGACTGAAATATAACTTAGTTCAGTGCCTAACATTGCCTTCCTAATGAACATAACAGGGAAATGCTGAATAATTTTCTGCTTACTCTACCACAATCTTCCCTTCTCTTCCTTTCACCGCTACACATACAAACCAAAACCTCCGATCCAAACATCCCTGAATATTGGAGGTATTATAAATCACAATTAAAACTGGATCCAAACCCTGCCTTTTACCAGTCCTACTGAATTGCCTGATTTATCTTTATGGAAGTCCTTCAACATATGTTACAGTGAGTGTCTCAAGGCTGATTCACTTTATTTTGGGCTCCCCTTTGAAATACAAGAAGGAAAATACCTTAAAAAAACCCCTAACTAGAATCAGTGAGTGTTCTGTAGTAACTATCATACATAGACTATTAACTTTTGATGACATCCTCATCAGGCAGCTATCAGAGAGTATTCTAAGCTATTAAGCCATCAGGCGCTCAAAGGATAACATGACTTCTAATTCAAGGTAACTGAATGGAAAAAACGGCTGGTACTAATTAGAGCTATACGGTGAACTAATTTGCATCCCTATTCTCACTGGTTTTGCAAAAAAAGGATGGATAAGTGGCTCTTGCCTCACATCTTTTGATTCTTTCCCACACAAAATGGGCAGTTTTGCTAGGTGAAAAAGCCGTTTTGCTGCACACAAAAAAGGCATTGCGTCCTACTGGGACAACTTCGGTCTATGGCAAAGGAAAATTGCTCTTTTTTAGCAAACATTTTGATGGTAGCAAGGATGGAAATCTGTCCCTTGATTGAATCTGAGAGTTCTTGTGTACACACAAACATGCCAGTGTTGCTGTTATAGAGTCTCATAGATGCATCTCAGTCATTTCACACACATCCCATACAGTAAAAGTGCAAGGGAGAAGTTTGTTCATTGTGGAGAGAGACAGATCAAGCCCTTCACACCACTTTAACCCCACCTTGGGGCCGTGTGGAGCACCAATTAGTGGTGTAGTTGTGCAGAATTGTGTCCACATCCCTCACATGCCGTGAAAAGGATATCCATATCCTACACTGCAGGGACAATGACAGAGGCCAGGAAGCAGAATGACCAAAGAATCCTCATTTGCCTGGTTCTGCTGCTCCAATATACAGTGGAAGTTGTGTGGAGTGGTTGTGGCCTGCCATCTCCCGTTTAACTCAGGGTGGCTATGCTGTGGCCTCAAGCTCTGACTCTGTGTTGGGGAGTATTTCACCTCCCAGTTCTCTCACATTTCAGCTGCATGGACACCAATTATTCTAGCTTTTTGCAAGTGAAGCTTCACTAGCAATGCAGCATAAATCCCAAGAAACCCTCCAAGACAAGACTGAAATTCCTTTGAAGGTTCAGTACCTTTCCTTCCCTCAGCACCAAACACAGAACTGGTACAACTATATTAGAAACAGACTAGAAGAGACTCCCATCCTTTGAATCAGATCTAGCCTTATGGCTCGAAAAAGCTCTCTAATGTGAATGCTAATTTTCATCTGTCCTTTGACTTTGTCTCAGGAGTAGGTGTAAGCCCATGCCATGGAGCTCAGATCTGGATTTAGATTCACCATCCCCAAAGTTTGGGGAAGGGGTGATTCAGATTCAGTACCCACTTCAGGATCATCTCTACATAGCACTGTAAGTGGCAAGCTAAATTAAACCTGTTCTCACGTGACTTCCCAGTTTTATTGACTTAAGGGAATCTGACTTTTTCAGATGGAGTTTGGAAGGAATCTGAATTTTTGTGTGTTTCCTTGAATAAATCCTCCAAGGAGGTTCACCCATTTCAGAATGTCATTCACTAGTCCCTTCCTTCCCCTGATGGGTGATTTCTCTTCAGCCAGTTGAAACCTGTGAGAACCTCACTTATCTGTCATTGAATTTCTCAGCTACCGATTGGCACAGTCCCCCCTACCCTCTTTTCCCCCTCTGAGCTCTGGTTTTGCTAGCCCTTCATCTGGCTTCTGTCTTTTTATGACTGAAATAGGTAGTTTATTGCTATGCAGGCTTCAAGAGTGAAACGTCACTGGCTGAGAGGGAGCAAGTATTGGTCTTGACAGTTAGGATGCTGCTTCTTTTCTCTAAAATGACTTTTTTGACAGCACCAGAAAGCTTTGCCCGCTTTCAAACTCTGAGATGTGACAGGGGCTCAGTGTGCAGGATGAGACAGACTATGCCAGGTCAGTGTTTTTGTCTACACGAGCTTATGGTCTCTTTGAATTTATAAACTAGCTGAGTAAAAGATGCTGTGGGGAAAATAAAGTATCTCAGCCTCTTGCCACAGCTAAGCTTTCCCTGGCCAGCCCCTGATCTGGTTGGGGAAAATATATAAACTGTATGCATTTGTTAAGCCTTATGTTCTGTGCTGAATTGAGAAATGATTCTTGGTAAGTCCTGCAGAGCTCCTGCACATGAATGGGAAAAAAATCATATCTCACAGCAACTAATTACGTATTCTTTTCTTTTAAAACCAGGAAGAGTGAAAGAGAAACACTCATGAGATGAGACTGAATGAGTTATGTAAGGTTTTCACACATTCCACATAAAGCATTAACCCTTCGTGCTCAGAAGCCAGACTGCTTAGATTTGGAAATACTCATGTTGTATATAAAAGAAACATGCCTTTTTAATTTCTCTCTCACACAGCGTATAAACATTTCCATATCTGTGTTTAGCAAAGAGGAGCCTCCTCTTTCCTCCCTCATTCTTTCAATACTCAAACAACTGCTATGCAACACATGCTGGTCTCAAGTAAAGCAGTTTACAGTGTCTATAAACTGGCTCAGCTGAAGGTGTCGTTGCTGACAAGCAAATTGACCCTTCTGTGTGGTACACTGAAAGCTTTACAACACACATTAGACATTTTAAATCATTAACATTTGCCATGTCATTACTAGAAATGTCATTGCTTCAGAAATCTACCCCAACAGAATGATCTGTTTGATGGGTTTGTTTGGGCTTCCATGACGAGTCCACATCCTTCCAAAGGTTTTGTCCAATGTAACTGGCAGCAAGTTTCTAGCCTCTCTGAAAAGAGATTATTCTTTGGGAGATTGTGTGTTACATGTTGGTCTCACCACATATGTTTATATAAGTTTTTGTGGGTGTTTACCTACAGAATCAGCAATAGTTACATAACAACACAAATACCACATAGCTAATCCCAATCACAATTGATACTCTCACTCCAAGTACAGCGTAACCTTCCTTTTTACCTGCAGTGGGGTGGGAGGAGCTTTCTGGGTTCTCAGTCCCCTATGATCTTCCCGCCATAGGTCTCTTCTTTACAGTGTCCCTTAAGTAGTACCTACCATCCTTAAGGACAAAAATGACAGGACAGAGCTCGCATATGAGTATTTAATCTTAACATTTATAATCTTCTAGACAAGTCAGTGTTCTGTGATGTGAGACACTGCTTCCATCGAAGAGGAGCAAACTGCACATTGACCTACTACCAGGCTTGTCCCTTAGTCCTGACACTTCTTTTCTTTCAGAAAATAAGCGGCACGTTGAGGCACCCAAAATTATGAGGAACTTCTGAAAACTTAAGCCAAAGCCAATATATGCCCAGAATGACATCTTAAAGTGGCCTGATTTTTCAGGCAGTACCAAACACCCAACCTCTAAAAATCAGGGCCCCTTAAAGAAACTCAAGCAAAGCCTCAAAATCACTATTTTCTGAAAAAGTAGTTTGTAACATGACAGCATGGCCCTTTCTCTTCCTGACTGTGGAAGCGTACAGCTAGGACGATGTTTTCTATATCACAAATCTGGTCAAAGATAAATGTACAAAGAGTAGTGCTGGAAAGCCTGTAATTGTCACAGACGTTGATGTTACAGATCACACAGTAGCAGGATAACTAGTGATAGATAAAGGATTAAAAGCCAGAGACACCCAGAAGTTTGGATATTAACCTTAACTATTTCAGCCACAAAGAACTGCAAAATTAAATTCAGAAATCAGAAACCAGCTTCTTGATGACAGGTGTTTTTGTTTTTGTTTTTTTAAAAAATTCCAGAAAAACTGGAAAGGAAGAAAATCTGCTACAAGCTACCAGGTTTTGAGGTTCAGAGAGGGACAGCTTCCCCTCCTGTGAAGAATTAATGTGACTGGGTGTCAGGACACAGGAGGGTGCATATTTGCAAGCTCAGTGTTCTTGAAGAACAGAAATTGCAGGTACCCTAACAATTGCCTAGGAGCATAAAATTCACCTGGAACTTCCAGTGAAAGCTCTGGTTTGCTAAATTTATTAAATTTCTCTGTAGCATGTTGAAAAGGTTATGTGTAAAAACCTTATCAGTTTCCAGACATTCATCAGTGCAGTCATACTGAATGAGATACATTCTGACAACCCCAGAGAAACATGAGTATTCTTCAGAAATTGAGTTGCTTTAATTTATTACATTCTGGCACTCAGCTACTATGATAAATATGGTATAAACACATAGAACGGACACCAATACATTGAATAGGTAGAAAGAGCAGATTAGTTAGATGGAAAGAAAAAACCTCTTTATTCTGTAAGGTCTAGAAGAATATATTACCTCTTCCCCTTGAGTAACTCATTTCAATCTCCTCCTTCCAAATGCAAAATATTTCTTCTAGTTCTTAAATTTCAGTCATTCCAGGCAGCAAGAAAACTGCCTCATCCGTGGATTGAGGAAGATTACATAGGTTACTCATTTTATAGCTATTAAAAGCATTCTATACAGGTCCTCTGCTAGCTACATTATAAGCAATAAAAAATAGAGACATCACTCTGTCCAAAGGGTTTAGCGGTAAGAATCATAGAACTGGAAAGGACCATGAGAGGTAATCGAGTCCAGTCCCCTACACTCGTGGCAGGACTAATTATCTAGATCATTCCTGACAGGTGTTTGTCAAACTTGCTCTTAAAAATCTCCAGTGATGGAGATTTCACAACCTTCCTGGGCAATTTATTCCAGTGCTTAACCACTCTGACAGTTAGGAAGTTTTTCCTAATGTCCCATGTAAACCACCCTTACTGCAATTTAAGCCCATTGCTTCTTGTCCTATCCTCAGAGGTTAAGAAAAACAATTTTTATTCCTCCTCCTTATAACACCCTTTTACATACTTGAAAACTGTGATGTTCCCTCTCAGTCTTCTATTTTCCAGACTAAACAAACCCAATTTTTTCAATCTTTCCTCATAGGTCACATTTTCTAGACCTTTAATCATTTTTGTTGCTCTTTTCTGGACTCTCTCCAATTTGTCCACATCCTTCCTGAAATGTGGCGCCCAGAACTGGACACAATACTTCAGTTGAGGCGTAATCAGCATGGAGGAGAATGTAATATCAGTTCAAAAAAGACATTCTTTTTTTCTAAAAATGAAGCAAGGCATTAAGAAAGAAATCAACTTTAGCTGCTTAAATATTTCTGAATACTAATTGAACCCCCGGGCTCTGAAATACTCTAATAAAGTCTCCAAAAGTCCCCGCCCCCCAACATACTGGAAAATTGCTCAGAATATCATGCCAAATGTAAAAATGAAAAACATAAAGGATATTTGGACTGTATCTGAATTACAGATGCCTTAAAAACCTAATGGCATAAAGATGTGAAACAGACTGACCTCAAATGCCCCTATTCCCAGCTTGTTTGAAGAACTCAACTTAATTTCTTTTCTCCTTTTCTAACCTGGCTAGTTGGAAAAGATAGTAAGTATGATATGAGCACTTAAAAAAAATCATCTCAGAACCTCATATTCCTTTTGTCCACTTAACAAATCGCATGTGTTTCAAACATACACATTCTTAAAAACGCCAGGCAGCTGCCATGCATGACAACTCAGGGTTTCTAGAGAAAGTTGACCAATAACCACCCACAAATCAATATCTTCTTTGGAACATGACAAACTGATGAGACAGGTCTCTCTCTCTCTCCCGGAATCGTTCAAATTCTAAGTACAGTACTATTCACCTGCAGTTGATAACACCATATTTGTGTTTCTATAACTCTTCCAGAAAGAGGCTGCAAAGATGATTTTGTTGGATAGATATTGGCATCATTTCCAGAGAAGACATGAAATCTGTCAAAGTTTCATTCCTTGTTTTCTTCAACAGAAACTTGCTATGTGAGAAGGCACACAGAGTGACCATAGATAAAGATTTTCTGTGGTGTAATTCAGTTTTACTTTTACAGGAAAAAGGAACAGCCCGCAACTCTCTGGAGCTCTCAGGTGTTACATTTATCAAACACCCTTGATTTCCCCCTGCCTGTTGCTTTTAACAACGGTGTTTTTATTTTGATTAACGGCAGGGTTATCACTGGAGTCAGTGGAGAACCAAGGCAATTGGGCCTTAATGTTTTTATCAACAAATTCAAGAGCTTATCTTTAGAACTGTATCATTTTAATCTCTCTCTGTCTCTCTATCCATCCCACAGGAGGCCAATACATTTTCCTCATGAATACAGGAATCTGCACTGCTGGTGATTTATCATTTTTATTAGGAGTTGGGCCTAAGCCACCAGCTGTCATGCAGATCCAAACTTCCCTTAAGCCCCTCTCTAATTGCTATGTAGTATCTTAAAGATACACAGGACTTGTCACTTCAATTTGGGCCTGGAACAAGGACCCCTTTCTGCCTGTAAGTAAAATTATTTGAGGACAAAAGAAAAAATAAATCCCGGGAGTGAAAAATGGAAGGGAAGTCATGTACTGCTCATGCTTGCTTCCTCACTAAGCCTAGGGTGACCAGATAGCAAATGTGAAAAATTGGGACAGGGGTGGGGGATAATAGGAACCTACATAAGAAAAAAACCCCAAAATTGGGACTGTCCCTATAAAATTGGGACATCTGGTCACCCTAACTAAGCCCTTCACTCTGGTCTCCTGTATTTCCCCAACCAGTGCTGGACTGAGGCTGGAGTTGTATAGGGAATGTACTACACAAACTGATCAAGGATAATGCAGGGCATTGTGCTTTAAAAACCAGTCTTGGTCACTTGGAATGTGTTTTGTCATATTGAGAGGTCCCCTTGCTTCATTCAGTCTTGTCAAAAATTGCCTATGGGCTGCCTTGCACTTATTTCACATCACTAAAATTGGGCCCAAACCAATACCCAAGAGTCAAACACTTCTTGCATTTTGGGCAAGTCCAGAACTGGACTCAAATTTTGCAGCTTGCATACATCCCTTAACCAGGGAAGTTGTAAAACTGACCCAATTTCTTTCTGGACTCTGGCCTTGCTAAGCCCCTTCCTATGTGTGTATTTGGGTGAGAGGGAGAATGGGACAATTTGCAGTAAAGCAACTGTTTCTGACCAAAAAATATATATGCTGGATTTACTTAGGGCACAAAAATTGTCACACAATTCAAGTTGTGACCTCTTCCAAAATTATGAATCATTACTTCAGCATAATCCTCTGCCTAATATGCAAGTGAGGCTATCCAGCTCATGAGAGTCTGTTCTGCTCATTTCCCCTGACACAGTAATTAAACTCTTCCTCCAGCAGCCAAAGGAACACCCGCCTCCACATGGATTACTTCATTATACACAGTAACTTTGACAACAACCCAAATAAAGATACCTCATCTGAATGAGGAACAGTGGTTCCAGTTGAAACTGGACACCCGTTTCCCACCCCTTGCAGCATCCATGATCACGGCATATAGAGCCAAAGCAGAAAGGTACTCTTTAAAAAAAACGCACACTCTCTTACGGGCAAAATATAATACAGACGATAATGAGCATCGTGATACTATGGTGATGGTAGGAGAAAACAAACCATAATCCCCTTCAGTAATGGGAGTGAGAAGCGCCACAACTCCTCTCCTTTCACTTGTGAACAGGATTCCAACCCTCCAGCACAGATTTGAATATTTAGCTCGATTGCTCATCTCCAAAGAACCCCGACTGCAGCCAATGCATCTTTAATAAGCATTTTAGTCAGTGAACTGCTGTTTTAAACATTTCCCTTTTCTTAGAAAAGTCAAAACTGTCAGGAGCCTAAATCATCAGTTCTTGATTTTTTCAGTAAGAAACAAAATGTAAAAAAAAAAAAAAGGAGGGGGGCACAACAGAGAAGAAAACATGCATATTGCAGCTGGAAAATATATTATGATTACACAGTATTATGATTTATATTACATGCAAAACCCCAACAGCAACCCTGTGTTAAAAGTACATTATTCAGGTTGCAAATTCAAGCACTGAAAAATTAGGCAATGCCAGAATTAAGGATGTCTGGGCAACCTTAATGCAGTCCAGCATGCTCATGGGTTATGAGACAGTCTTTAAATGACATACAATTTTTCCCACAGCCCTCCCTTCTTTTACGTGTGTGTGTGTATGTGTGTGTGTGTGTGTGAGAGAGAGAGAGAGAGAGAGAGAGAGAGAGAGAGAGATTTCCTAGGTTTAAACAAAATAAAAACTAGAAACCCCTCCAAGCCCTCAGAAATTCCATCATGTAACATCCTATTGACACCCACATGGTTCATCAGCAGGGTTGGAACCTTTAGATCCACCACACAAACCTTTCCCTTTTGCGCTAATGGAGTATTTGACAGCAGCAGAAGGTAGTCACTCTCTAAGTGGAAGCAGCACTAAAAGGGGATGGGACACTTTGCCAGTGGGTTTCACAAATATTTGCTGACAGCAGAGAAATGGTGAAAATCAAGAAACTTGGTTTTCATTTCAAGCTCTGGAAAGGGGTGTGCTCTAGTGGGTACACACACTTCTGCTCAATTCCCCAAGCCTGATGGCTAATGCCTGTCTCCTCCAACACATCACTGTCCAAGTTCTATCTCTTTCCCACCCCAGGCTCCCCCTACTGCGGTCCCATTTTCTTCACCTACCCAATCCCAGTCTCCACTCGGCAGGGTTCTCATCCCAGTCTCCTTGTCCAGCAACTCCCAGTGACCCCCACCCCACTTTCCAGTTTCCCTCTTCCACCTGCCAACATCCAGTTTTAGTCCCTCCCCTGCCTTCCTAACTCCTTATCCCAGTCGACTGCATCTGCTCTCACAAAAGGTCTGGCTCTTGTCATCTCTGCATTTGAATCAGACAGCTTTCTCCTTCATACTGCCTGGACATCTGCATGGGAGGCCCTGAGAGCACAGAGGAGACTGGAAACCTGCTTTCAGTTCTGTAACCAAGCCCCTGCCCAGAGCTGCAATTGCTGGAAAAGTCCTGCTCAGCTCCTAGTTTGAGCATGCTCAGT
Source organism: Chelonoidis abingdonii (assembly GCF_003597395.2). Taxonomy (NCBI): domain Eukaryota; kingdom Metazoa; phylum Chordata; order Testudines; family Testudinidae; genus Chelonoidis; species Chelonoidis abingdonii. The sequence continues at coordinate 53,757,055 of NC_133777.1, read as the reverse complement.
GCGAATGGAATATTAGGAGAATTTAGCTGCTAAAACCTAAGAAGCCTCTATTGAGAAAGTACTAATTGTGATTTTTATAACGCAGCCAAATTTGGGCAGATTTTCACAGGGATGGCAAAAGGCACCTCCCTCACACAAAGGCTTCCCTCCCCCTGCCAAATTTCTAGTCCCTGCTCCAAACATGGGTGTACTAGAGTTTTTCACAGAAATTTTTTAGTGTGGGCAAAACACCATAATTTCCCTAGCCTCATTCTCAGAAATGGCTGAACTGTTTTGGCTGAAAATTTCCAAATAATTCAGCCGGAGGCAATCACCCAGCATTCAAGATTTCAGCCCAAACAGTTATAATTTGGTAAAGCTGTAAGCAACTGGAAACAGAGTCTTACAATGGAAAATGTTGGGCAACCTTATTAATAATGGGTGGTGCTAACAGCCCAGTCTATAATACTGATGATCAGGATAGTGACTTAAGACAGGCTACAGTAGGAGCACTGTTGTTATTGTCTAGTACCCAAGGAGGTGGGAAATTCTGGGATATTGCCCTGACAATACAAAGCATTAAAACTTCACGATTACTGTGTTTTAGAATAGATCTAATCGCTGACATTACAAACAAGTCATTTTTGTACAGTTTAATGACGAAATGTAGAGCTAAATATAGGGAAATCCACGTTGTTCTTCACTTTAATAAAAGACTGTAAATTATATCTAGTTTTCATGAAGTTTTGCATGGAGGTAGCTCTGGGTATTCAACAAGAAACAAGTTTGTTTGTGAACTGGATAGCTTTCATATTAAATTTATTTAGTTTTTTTTTTTTTAATTCTCTGCAGTGATGAGGAAAGACAATTGAGACCAGTAGCTAATGGGAAATTCTAATGGAAAAGGTCATGCATGCAACTTAGCAGATAGCTAAACTAGTCTTGACAACTGGCTTTACTTTCCCATTCTAAAGGAATCACTTTTCTAGCATGGTTTGTTCAAATAAGTACCATGTTTATAATGAGAAGCTCAGATAACCTCTTTACATACGGAGCGATGTAAAGTGCTCCTCAGAACTCTTTTGGGATGGCAGCATATACTGTGGTCACCATGACTGTGTGGCTGTGTTACATACACACACACACACGTAGATATCGGTCTAAAACAGAGAACAAGGATTTGGCTTGCATTTCTGTAATAAGGGGACTCTGCTCTTTTGAAGTTAGACTTCTTGCCTTGTTCCTCTACTACTCTTTTAGTTTAGTCGGTTGGTCTCTGTAGGAGTCGTCTATCTGTTACATCTAGACTGTGTAGGAGAGAAATGACTAGCAGGTTTTATGACACAATTTGCATTCCCCTTTAGCTGACTTGGGGGCAGGTCACATTTGGGGGAGGGGTAACTTTCTGCAAAGTGGCTACTTGTCTTTCCAAGCAGTTTGCCTCCTGCAAAGGACAGAGGTGCCAGACTTTGGTTAGCCTGTTCATCTATCTTCCACAGCTACAGCTTCAAGTGTCTTCTTGGGATTGTGTCATAAATAGATAGCTAAGGGTTAATGTTTCTTTTACCTGTAAAGGGTTAACAAAGGGAACCAAACACCTGACCAGAGGACCAATCAGGAAACCGGATTTTTCAAAGCTCAGGGAAAAAGGGGATTTTTGGGTGTTGTCCCTTTGTCTGGGTCTCAGTGCTCTCTCTCGACTCTTGAAGAGAGATTTCCTCCCTATCTCCAAGGCTTTTCTAATTCTTCTGTTGCTCCAAGTTGTATAGTAAGGTAATAAGGAACCCAATATTAGTTTTTTATATTGTTTTTGTTATTTACATGTGTGTATTTGCTGGGGAACTGTTTTAAATTGTATTTTCTTTTGGATAAGGCTGTTTTATTTCAGTTTTTGTTTTCTTTAAGCCAATGACCCTTATATATGGTCACCTTGATACGGAACCCATTTTTTATGTCTTTTTCTTTCTTTATATAAAGCCTTTCTTTTGAGACCTGTTAAGGCATTTTTTACTGTGGGGGGGACGGCTCAAGGGCGATTGCGTCTGCAGCTTCACAGCGGAATGTTGTGCCGGAAGAAGAACACAGGGGAGAGAAAATCTCTTTGGTATAGCAGCTTACCAAGCCCTGTCATTTGCCAGCCGAGTGTTCGACTCTGAGTAGAGGGTGAGCATGAACCTGATACTCGCTGATATTGCCATTTCTAAGGAATTCGAGATTAGGGACGATGCATTCGTCCCGCGCCTTCCAGTGAGGGGGAAGCCTTAGGGATGAAGGTTAAAGAGGAGACAAGGGATAGCGGGTGGTTATTTATTCCCTTTAGTGCGTGAGACTCAGGGCATCTGAGTCTTGGGGTCCCCCAGGGAAGGTTTTGGGGAGACCAGAGTGAGCCAAACACTGGAATTTTTGGCTGGTGGCAGCGCTATCAGATCTAAGCTGGTAATTAAGCTTAGAGGAATTTATGCTAGCACCTCACATTTGAACTCTAAGGTTCAGACTGAGGAATTATACTATAACAGATTGTATTTACTGCCATGGGTCTGATGAAAAAACAACTAAATTATAGATTAAATGCATTTGAAACAAACGATGGGGCATTAATGACAGTTTAGGTAGGGACTGAGTCTTGTCTTCATTTCTCTGGTGGTGCATGTTTTATATATTTATATGCACACACTTGCCTTATCTTTATTCAAGCCCCTCATGACATCAATTAATGGGTAGTGAACACTACAGCCCTCCCCATGGCCAAGTCCTGCAGTGCAGATCATTATCTCATGCCTAAATATACTGGTGGTTTCACACTTCATTTTTCTACCTCTAGATTTCCCCTCCCTTGGGGGCATTCGATTAAAAAAAATGACTCTCCAGCACAGAGCATCCCTATACTCCATCCTTGTGATTTATGCTGCTACATGAACTGTGGTCCTTGAAAGAAACATCATCCCAGCTGTAATGAGGCCGAAGGTTTAGTTAACTAATAAATCCTTCAGGAATTTACTCTGGATCTTGATGAACTTTTTGTTAAATTTGGCTGTATGTGCAGAAGTTTCCTCTAATATAATGTGTTCCAGATATGTATCCTCTATGGAATTGAACAACGTACACGGCTACTACTTGACAATGAATAAGTTATATGTAAAGAGTAACAGTGTGACAATAAAAAGTTCATGGGACTTTCTGGAGAACTACTTTCTCCTTCTCTATACAAAGTCAAAAGAAAAGCATGATAGTGATTTAATCAGAACACGCAAATGAGGTCAAGTTTCTTGAAGGGTTGTGGGATTTCCCCAGAGAAATTTATAAAATATCCTGGCACAGAGATTTTTTTTTTTTTTGAGTCACTGACTTTATTTTTGGTGGGTTTATACCATTGTGTAATGCCTCCGTGTCAGTTTGCACTCTCTGCTGAGCACAAATGCTCCCAACTGGTAGGTACAGAGTTTAATTTCATTTTGAATGCCTTAGAGTATATTAAACTTTAGGAAATAATGTAGTTACTGTTTCTTATGTTTAGACATTATTATTATTGTACTAAATGCTGTATCCAGAGAAATATTTTTCACACAAACAAGAAGTCAAACGATAGCGATGACAAATCTTAAAATCATGGTCAAAACAGCTGCTTTTTCCATTATTAGTTAAACTCTGCTTTCTTTCCTTTATTTCCATCCAAGTGGAAACTGACTTTGCCTCTAGATTGAGGGTGTGGTAAGAACTGTTGCTTTTTACAGACTCTCACAGAGAAGAGAACTCAGAGTTTCAGTACTATAACCTGGACTAAGCTCCCTTTGTGTGCATTTGTACCTCAGATCCACCTAGAAGTTACTGTTCTTTTTACTTTAAAATTGATTTTAAAAACAGCAATGTTAAAATGTCTCGGAATTAAATTGTGATATTTTCACATATTTTAACAATTACTAGCAATATTCAGTGTAACTGAACTGCAGAATTTTAAGTGCAAAACATTATTCCAAAAATATTGTCAGAAAATTAAAAACAACAAACCATCTGTTTCATTACAAACATCAACATTTTGTCCAGAAGCCTTTGGCAAGGTTTTGGTGAAAGATTGCTGAAAAAATACATTCACTAATGTGAATGTGTATCTTCTTGGATGACTAAAGTTATTTAAAAATGGCAGACATGGTGAATCAAATTGATCTGAAGTCAGTGAAGTACATCTACGAATGACTTTGGCCCCATGTTTCTTCCTTGCATGTGGGCAGCAATGGAGTTTCATTATATTATTGAGACAAGGTGGGTGAGGTGATATCTTTTATTGGTCCAACTTCTACTGGGGAGAGAGACAAGCTGTTGAGTTTACACAGAGCTCTTCTTTAGGTCTGGGAAATCTACTCCGAGTATCACAGCTAAAGACAAAGTGGAACAGATTGTTTAGCATAAATAGTTAACACATATTTCAAGGAACCATTCAAAGTGAAGCAGCCTGTAAACACTACTCCAGTCATAGGGGGGAAAATGGGGAAGGGGAAAAAAAGGGCCCTTTGACTGGTGGGATGTTAGCGGGCCACATCACCTTGAGTAGTCCCTTGAAATATGATAACTTACGCTAAACAATCTGTTCCACTTTGTGTTTAGCTGTGATACTCTCAGTATGTTTCCCAAATTAGAAGAACTCCGTGTAAGCTTGAAAGTTTGTCTCTCTCACCAACATAAATTAGTCCAATAAAAGATACCACCACATCTGCCTTGTCTATAAACCTGTTATCAACATGGCTACAACAACACTGCATACATTATATTACTGAGTAATTCTGCAGCCTTAAAAGTACTGGTGAACTTTGCAAAATTTGGACTCCTGATCATACCTATTATGTAAGGACTCAACAGTTATGTGCTGTTAATCTTCCATTTGGGCCAGACTTCTAAAAAGTAAAGGTTCATTTATACACATTTTTGTGAATGTGTCTTTGCACGCTCCTATACTGCCAAGGGACGCTTCTTCACTCATGCTGAGTAAATCAGGGGAATTCCATATACGTCAGTGGAGCAATACCAGTGTACACGAGTAGAGACTGAAATCTTTAATGCTGGTATGCTGTTGCCATCATGATGTACGTAAAAGAAATACGCACAAAACATACAGCGATCATGACTGTCTTTTTTTAAATATGTCCCTTAAAGTCATATCAGATCTAAGTGAGACATGACACATTTCTGTAAAAATCTATTATGGGGGTTAAAACATTACTTATTAAATTTCTAGCATTTTTTTTTTCAATTTTTAACAGCACAGACCAGATGAAATTATTTTGCTAATTAGGTAAAATCACAAATGATAATTTTGAAAATGTTCAAGACTTCTGTTCTTACTTAATAAATAGCAAAACTAGTTGTTAACTAATTTCTTTCATGCTGTTCATATAGTATTTCACATTACTTTGTGGAATATACCTATCTTGCAGAATTATATATAATAATGTTTCATGGTAATTAGTATAATAAAACCCTTAAATTCCACCCTCCACCACAAATCTAAAGAAATGGAATTTATCTTGCTCTGTCAGCCAGTCTCCAACACTGCTAATGCACAAACACTTATGAACCAGAAATGTAGGGTTCAAAATTGTGCTACTCAAATAATGTCTGACAGGCAGAAATAACTGCAGAACACTGATCATGACATCACATCTACCTGGAGATTTGTTTAATTTTTTGCCCTAACCTCTCAAGGAGGAACCCTAGGAAAGAAATTCCCTCTAGAGTAGACTCATCTTTTATTGTGAGGCTAACAAGTGCAAACTCTCGATTTCAGTGGTTTGATTTACATCCCAGCTTTACCAGGGACACTGGCATGTTAACTCCTGCTATTCAGATTCTAGGTCTGATGATACCTGCACCAGCTTGATGTGCTAAAGGACACTTCTTGTACGCATTATATTTAAATGAAGAAAGAAATTGGCTTATATTTTTAGCAACTCCTGCACTAAAACTCATTTGACAAAAGCGCCAAAGGGACAGTTAACAGGGAGTATGACTCTTCCCCCCCACCGCCACCCCCATTGGAGGAAGACAAGGGTATAATTTATCTGAAACTGACTGGAACTTTCCTGGCTTGGGGACCTAATTTTACTTGATACCTTTTAAAGGGACACTATCATCTTTTTCTTCCCATTATATTTCAACGATATTACTCTTCTTCCCCTAAATATAAGTTATTTGAACTCATATCACACTATTGATCAAAAAGATCTGAAAGGCATCTCTACGTATTAATTAAAACTTGCAGCACTTTTCGATTACCCTAAATAAGCCTAACTATCACTATTATGTTCATTTTACAGATGGACAAACTGAGGCACCAAGATTAACTTGCCCAGTATCATATAGCAGGCCAGTGACTGAGCAAAAAGCATTGTCCATGAGATCTGCTCCCAGTCCTCTTCTCTAGTCACAATGTCATGCTAATAAAACAACAGGTCAGAGCCTTGCTGCACTTCCATATATAATTACACTGACTTCACTGAGTCACTCCAGACTTACACAGGAATACATGCGATCAGCATCTGGCAGCAAATGTTTAATCAGACGGTGGATGTCAGTTTTCAGCTCAGTGTGATTTCTTACAGCTGAATCATTAACCCATGAAAATACAGTTTAAAACAGTAGTGCTGAGTGACTAGTAGCAGTACATATCTGCAGGGGGATGATTTGGTTCTCATACAGTGGGCCTGCTTCTGCTCTTACATTTGAATCACTCCTGATTTAAACCAGGATAAGAGAGAACAGGATCAGTCCCAGGCTATAAAACATTATTTCTGCATGGGACTGGCCTTGATCCAGCCAAAAAAGTGAAGAATGTGAGTAGCCCCACTGACTTCAATGGAACTACTCACATGGTTAGAAATAAGCAAGTGCTTAAGTGCATTGTCGGATCGAGGTCCTTACACTGTACATGCAAATATTTACTGTAAAGACAAAGTTCTGTGACTGCTAGAAAGAATTATTATCAGTGTTAATGCAGTGACGCTTGTGACCGTAGGTGAACTGTATTCTATGGAAGGTCCCATCATAAGCTTCAGTCTATATATAACAATGAGAGTAAGTAGAGGAAGTTGCATAAAGGATAAAACCATAATGCTATTTCTGCCCTAAATCTACAAGTAAAACAGGCATCTGAAATGAATGGCCACTAAAGCAAAATACTTCCAACACTGAAAATATTGAATTATGAAATTCAATTATGATAAAAAACATTTTGATTAAATTAATTATCCCACTGGAACAATATTTTTTCTGGGCATCAAACTACATTAAGATTAAAGAATAATGGATGAAACAGCCATTAAAATAACAAAGCTGCTAAAACTGTATAGATCAAATTTTATTCTCAGCTACAGCATCGCAAATCTGAAATCATACCCTAGACTTCAGTGGAGAGCCTCTATATATATATTAGTGCAGCTGAGAATCCAGCCCAGGCTATAAGACACACAGAGCTCAGTCCTGGAAGATATTGAGTATTCGGTCTACATGTGTTATGAAGATTTAAAGCCACATTGCACAAGTGCATAACTGAGAACGGAAGGAGAGCACAAGTAGCCCTTCTCATCCCTTGTACCATGAATGGGATATGGCAACAATATGGTTGGAGAGTCCAGAGCCTGTGCACGGTGATCTCAGTGGACATTCCAGTAGACTCCTTCAGAATCCTTGAAATAGTCTCTGGTGAGTTTATTGGGAGGGAGGCCCAGTAGCCCCAGGAGCCAATAAACCAAAAGATCCCTTGCTCTTTTCCAAAACCTTATTGGTCCACTGGAACCAGTTTAACTTTTTTTATATGGAATTTCCAGTAGGACATCTGTGGCTGTACTGGCCTTCTTAAAAGGTACCAGGAGACATGGGACAGGCATGGGATTCTAGCTCAACCCCCATTCTCTGCACCAACTGGGGACAGACAGGGAGGACGTGTTATATACTCTTCCAAGATGGAAGAGCTGCCACTGCAGCATGTGGTCCCTGGTAATAACCAAGAACAACTCTGGCTGAGTCAACTAGAACTCTTCCTGGGGACTCCCTCTGCAGAACAACCCCTCCAAGTCCCTTTCCTGCACAGCCCCGATCAAGGCAGCCTAGAGCCTCAAATGAGAATGGGATTTACACCATGTTCAAGCTGAAAACAGAGATGTTTCTTGACTTTCTACTATTCAGCTGTTTTCTTAATCAACCATGTGATGTACTGATCCATAGTTTAATCTATATGTTGTTTTTTTACTGTGATTATTGTGCAAAACAATAAAGTACAATCCCTGTCTCAAAGAGCATACAATCTAAGACGAGATCTCTGAGATTTGAGAAGAAAATGCTGAACTGCAGCAGCATAATTAACTTCACCTCCTTAGCAGGATTTTGCTATCATTTTAACTTTAGAGAATGCTGCTAACCCCTGGGCAGCACACTGATTCTAAGAATGAAGATAACGATCTTTGCTCTGTCACACCACACGAGAGAAAAGAACCCACCCGCCTGCCTGTGTAACACCAAAAGTTCAAGAAAGTTCAAAGAAAATCAAAGACAGTTTAACACCAAAAATAATAGGGGGGAGAGGAGGGGAAAAAAATGTAGAGACTTACCAAAGGTGAAGTGATTCATTATGATCTTTGTCTCTGCAAACAATAAGGGGAAAATTTATTTCCCAACTTGCTACGTACTGCAACATTGAGCCGAAATAAGCTTTGAAAGAATTTATTCATTCTGCCACCCCACACAGGTGGCTGAGCCCTCCTCTAGCTGCTGTGTAACTGAGGTGTGGCCATTGTCATTAAAGAAAATAATCAGCACATTGTTGGTGTTTTTATGTTTTAGAGGTGTCTGGGATTATAAACCAACAGCTACAAACAGGAAAAAGAGGAGAAAAACAAGAAAACACAAAAAACCCGAAAAAATCAAAACAAAACACCCACAGGCACACTCGGAAATAGGCAAACACCTTCTTAGTTAGCTAGTAACATTGCTAGCTGCTGCCCTGGGCAGAGCATAGCACAGCACCTGTTTATGGCAGACTTTGGGTTGTAGAACACCAGGGGCTGGTGGACACATTGATAAATCAGTCAGAATGATCTTTCTGGAGGTAATACCTGGGAATCTAGAGAAAAAAACAAGGATTTCCTTGACGCCTCCAGATATTTGCTCCCAAAATGAAGGGTGGCGTAGTCTCCACTGCTTGAAATGGAAGTGGGCTAGAGCTGCTATTGCCCTTGAAGTTTACATCTTGTCAGCAAAGTTGGGACAAAGTTTTAATTCCTTCTGGGTTGCTGAGCTCCCTTTCTTCCATTCCACTCATTTTGCTCCTCCGTCTGCCATGACTGATCCAGTAAAATCTTTTACCCATTGTCATGCTTTATGGCAGTGGTTCCCGAACTTGTTCTGCCGCTTGTGCAGGGAAAGCCCCTGGCGGGCCGGACCGGTTTGTTTACCTGACCCGCCCGCAGGTTCGGACAATTGTGGCTCCCACTGGCCGCAGTTCGCTGCTCCAAGCCAATGGGAGCTGCTAGAAGTGGCAGCCAGTAGGTGTGCCGCTTCCAGCAGCTCTCATTGGCCTGGAACAGCGAACCGTGGCCAGCGGGAGCCTCGATCGGCTGAACCTGCAGGCGGGGCAGGTAAACAAACTGGCCCGGCCCTCCAGGGGCTTTCCCTGCAAAAGCAGTGGAACAAGTTTGGGAACCACTGCCCTATGGTGTTGCCAACTTTCAGAGTTTAATTGAGAGTCTCCCATTACTTCTTGTTTTTCTTAAAGCCCAACTTCTGGAATTATATTGTGTCTATCTGGGCTTTTATTTAAAAAAACAGTAAGTTTCTAGCCCTTGTGGTGGCAAAGAAACACTTTCAAATGTAAACCCCAAAGGCTCAATACCCAGAAGGCAAATAAAAAAGACTAAACATTCATTATTACTTAAAAATCTCATGATTTTCAGGCTCTGACACATGATTTTTGAATACTTGGGTTGGCAACAATCTTTCCTCACTCAATTTTTATTTTGTCCTGTTGCGCTGCATCAGGTTCTTAGACTGGAAGTAGTAGCAGTCTCAGCCAACTTTTTACACTGTCCAACTACTAAAGGGTGACATTCAAGGCCAAGCAATCGACATACTGTAGCTCCAGCTGGCTACTGACAGATGGTATATAGACATTGCCACTAGAGGGCTCACAAATGATTTAAAGGAATACTACTAAATTCCTATACACTCATTCCCTACCTAGTTAGCTGGGTTGGGATTATATATTGGTACACAGTATAGCTCTTTGGAAACAATTATCCAATAAGAAAATGGCAACCACTGTAATGGCTACTTTGTATATAGACCAGAGACTGAGGTACCTGCACTTGAAGGCAATGGGACAAAGGATTCAACGCTTATCAGTTGCAACGAGACTTGGCACTCACGAGGAGCACTGTATTGTACAACTGAGTGCTACCTCTACCAACACAGAATCCTTCAAGAACGCACTGAAATTATGTTACCATACAATAAAAAACTTGAGAGCATTCAACTCCAATCCATCTGAGTCTGATCTGAAACAAAACACTCCGCTACCTCAAAGCACATTCAAAACTGGGGGCAATAATTCAGCAATTGTGGATTGCCAACATGAGGGTCCTGCATAAAATAAAATGTCGCTGTATAAATGTGACTGAAGTGAATATGTTTACTTAGTTATTTTGGTATGGCTAATCTATGTTAATGTTAAGGTCTAGAGTTGAGTCTTGGGGTATAATTAAATAAGGCAGATGCAACAAATTTTGGCTCAGATATCTGTCTGATTGTTGCCTTTTCTTGGGTTGCAAGGTGCTGCTCTCTCCCTGCAACCTGCTAAGGCGTGGCACTCACCAGACACAGGGTAACACTCACGATTTCTTTAACGACATTTTAATGTTCACAAATTAACCACAAACATTCATGTTCATGTCTCAAAATGGGAATGGAAACTTACACTGACTTTTGGGTTATATTTGTAACAGAGTTTGCATACTTTGATATGAACAATGCGATGTGACTGACACAGGAAGATTTTTTTTCTACGCACAGATATCTACAATCATTTGGATAACACATTGTATCCTTTTTAAAAAACTGAATCAGCATTAAAATGTCATAGGTAGCGGGGAGACCTATGACTCAGGAGATGGGAATTGGGGTATGGTACCTTTCAACTCTGGTTTACTGGGTCAAATACATGGCTATCAAATTGACAGGATCTGACAAGTGGTAGGTGGCACATGAGTAAGATGGTCTCAGTCCACTTCCCAATGGAAAACCGTCACAGATGCCATCACAGCTGTATTAATTCCCTTGTGGAAATGTTCAATGCAATTTTACAGGGATGAAATCAAAACGGTGCTTCATATGTTACTCTGAAAACTTTAGAATTTAATTAAATATCCTTTCTACAATTTTTTAAAATAAATCATTCTACAGAATTCTGTAAGGATACAGAGATTGTGTATTAAATTAATTGGGGGGGTTCAGAAAACAAAGAAAAATTATCATTTTTTTTATTAAATTCCATGGGGTTTTGCCTTAAGGGTTGACAGCACAGTTGGCAGACTCACAAGAGAAGTCACCTATTGAATGGGCCTGGAGAATGAATCCCCATCTGACCTGTGAGTGGTCCCTTCAGGTGAAGGTGAGTCACACTAAGGAAGCATGAAGAATCCTGCCCTGCCAGTGTCCACACTGTACTTTTTCTGTAGATAAAGAGAGGTTTCTAGAGCTGTCAGTCCATGAATAAAAAACACACACACAAGTGAAGGTGTAGGTAGAAAAGCAGCTACAGTGCTCACAAACTTCTGCTAAATTTTATTTGCTTCTATGTAATTAAAGCCCCTGTATGCTTCAGAAGAGGTCTTGTGTTTCTTCTCTCTTTCTCTAACAGCATTAAGGGAAAAGGTTGGTTTGTGAGTCGGGCACTCGACAGGGAGACCTAGCACTTTAGAGACCTTGGTTCAATTCCCAGACTACTTGTTTGACCTTGGCGAAGTCAGTTAATCAATTTGTGCCTCACTTTCCCATCTGTTAAATAGGGATAATGATATGTCCCTTTGCCTGTTTAGTGCAGTGGTTCCTAAACTTGTTCCACCGCTTGTGCAGGTTCAGCCAATTGCAGCTCCCACTGGCCGCAGTTCGTGGCTCCAGGCCAATGGGAGCTGCTGGAAGCCAGTATGTCCCTCAGCCCACACCGCTTCCAGCAGCTCTCATTGGCCTGGAGCAGCAAACCGCGGACAGTGGGAGCCGCGATCGGCCGAACCTGCGGACAGGGCACATAAACCGGCCCGCCCCGCCAGGGGCTTTCCCTGCACAAGCAGAGGAAGAAGTTTGAGAACCACTGGTTTAGTGTATTTTAATTGTGAGCTCTTTGAGGCAGAGCCTAACTCCGTGTTTGTGAAAAGCCTAACACTACAGGGCCTCTAGGCACTACTGTAGTACAAATGAATGAGACAAGAAATACATCAGATGGAATTACAATGATTTTACCATTCAGAGCCAAACTGCTTCAGACACTGGGGTTGATTTTTAAGCTGCCACTTGTGCCTATGGGCTTGACTCCCACTGACTTTCTGCCAATGAGAACTGTACTGCTGACCCTGCACTGAGAATGGAAAAGTTAGAAAGGATAGGTGCAAGCACCTTACCGTTTCCTTAGAAGAGGTGGCAGGGTATAGAAAATTGAGCACAGGTGGGGTATTTGGAACTCCTGAGGGCTTCATCATGGCTTTGCCATTGCCTCCTTGTGTGGCCCATGTCAAGTTGTTAATGGATCCTGAGCTTCATTTTCCCCATACGTAAAACATATGTATGTAACAGTTACCCTGCAGTCCCTCTCAGAGGTGGTGTGAGGATTAATTAACGGTTGCACAGTGCTTTTGCTGTTAGTTACATTGATCCATCCACACTGACTCCAGTGGGGCTGGATGGGTGTGACAGAGCTAGTTTTGGCCCATAATGTGATATAAAAATGGTAGTAGTTGTTATAATGACAGACGTGCATAATGTTGAAGATTTGCTAGAAAGAAGCCTTAGCATCCTCAGATCCCAGACAAGGCTTTGGAATTTTCCAAGACTGCCATGCATTTTAACCACCAACCTGCCTCCTTTAACTTCTGAGCTACTGGTGATTACAAAGTCAATTCCTGCCTCTGAATGACATGTGAGATGCACAGTGTTTGAGGGCCAAGTCTGACTGTCTAGATTATTAAATAGAAGAGGTGGCGGTAACATGGTCTGAAAGAAACTTGCACAGAGAACAAAAATAATCCAGCACCAGCTTGTCAGATTGTTGATTTAAATCAAAGGAACATTTTAAAGTAATTATTATACGTATATGAAAATATATTACATATTTAAAGAAAAATCTATTTTTTTCCCCTGTACAGGGCCACCCCGAGGGGGGGGGGGCAAGAGGGGCAATTTTCCCCAGGCCCTGGCCCCCGCAGGGGCCCCCACAAGAGTTTTTCGGGGCCTCTGGAGCGGGGTCCTTCACTCGCTCTGGGGGCCCCGGAAAACTCTCAAGGGGCCCGGGCCCCCGGAGCTTCTTCTGCTCCAGGTTGTCGGCATTAATTCGGCGGTGGGGGGGTCCTTCCGCTCCAAGACCCGCCACCGAAGAGCCCCAAAGACCTGCAGCGGGGGGTCCTTCCGGCACTTCAGGGGCGGGTCCCAGGGCGGGTCTTCGGCGGTCGGGGGTCCTGAATCCTCTGGGTGGCCCTGCCTGTAAGAAGATACCAGAAACATTGACCTCTAGACTTTCTTTTTATCACTGCAGAAATTTCAGAGTGTAGCAGCAGATTTTTTTAGCTGCTGGATTCAAATCCAAAAGCAAAATATAAAGCCCTCTTTCAAGTGAAATTTAGAACCTAGTTCACCCCTGCTATGAAACCCTCCCACCACTAACCAAATGTCATTAGTCATAATGACACTAATCAAAAAATGGCTGTCCAAAATGTTATTTGATTAGTCTTTATGAAAGATTGCTCATGATCCTCAATCAACCCTCCAGCATAATCATATTGGCATTACCTGCTTCCATTTAATGGAGGAATAAAAATACTACTTTAAGAGTAGCAAAGGAGAAAAAACGCAACGTTTTGGAGAGGTTGAAAGCTGTTCTGCAGGACTCAGCAAGACATACAAGATCAGCATGCTGCACCACTATCACGTGATGATGTGGGTAAACCCATGCACAAATTACAGCCTGACAATGCTCAGTTAAAATCTAACCACATTTATATTTGTTTGAAAGAGATGAGATAATAAAATAAAGATTGCTGGAATCCTATTATTGTTACAAGTCAAGATGCAGCTTTTACGGCAGGGATGATTCTCTCTGATAAGCTCAAATATCTGGCTAACCTTTATCGAACCGTTTGTGGCTGAGAGTCTAACCAGATAGTGTCTAAGTGCAACTGCATGACCCATGCAGGCTAAGGAAATAATACTGCGACACCTACAACCATAATCACTCATGGGCAGCAGAGAGCAACTCACCTCAGCCAAGTATCAGAGGGGTAGCCGTGTTAGTCTGGATCTGTAAAAGCAGCAGAGAATCCTGTGGCACCTTATAGACTAACAGACGTTTTGGAGCGTGAGCTTTCGTGGTGGAATACCCACTTTTCAAGACGCATAATGAAAATTCCAGGGGCAGGTATATATATTGCTAGCAAGCAAGCAGAGATACGGGTTAGTTCAATCAGGGAGGGTGAGGCCCTGTTCTGCAGTAGAGGTGTGGAAAACCAAGGGAGGAGAAACTGGTTCTGTAATTGGCAAGCCATTACAGTCTTTGTTTAGTCAGAGCTGATGGTGTGTCAAATTTGCAGCATGAACTGAAGCTCAGCAGTTTCTCTTTGAAGTCTGGTCCTGAAGTTTTTTTGCTGCAGGATGGCCACCTTAAGGTCTGCTATATGTGTGGCCAGGGAGGTTGAAGTGCTCTCTACAGGTTTTTGTATATTGGCATTCCTGATATTCTGATTTGTGTCCATTTATCCTTTTCCGTAGTGACTGTCCAGTTGGCCGATGTACATAGCAGAGGGGCATTGCTGGCATATGATGGCGTTATTTACATTGGTGGACGTGCAGGTGAATGAACCAGTGATGGTATGGCTGATCTGGTTAGGTCCTGTGAGGTGTCGCTGGTGTAGATATGTGGCAGAGTTGCATCGAGGTTTGTTGCATGGATTGGTTCCTGAGCTAGAGTTTACTATGGTACGGTGTGCAGTTGCTGGTGAGAATACGGTCAGGTTGGCAGGCTGTCTGTGGGCAAGGATCGGCCTGCCACCAAGACACCATCACAGGACCTAACCAGATCAGCCATACCATCACTGGTTCATTCACCTGCACGTCCACAATGTAAATATACGCCATCATATGCCAGCAATGCCCTCTGCTATGTACATCGGCCAAACTGGACAGTCACTACGGAAAAGGTAAATGGACACAAATCAGATATCAGGAATGGCAATATACAAAAACCTGTAGGAGAGCACTTCAACCTCCCTGGCCACACTTATAGCAGACCTTAAGGTGGCCATCTTGGGTGGTCCATCTTGGGTGGGTCTTGGGGGTGCAGGCCGATCCTTGCCCACAGACAGCCTGCCAACCTTGAAACGTATTCTCACCAGCAACTGCACACCGTACCATAGTAACTCTAGCTCAGAACCAACCATGCAACAAACCCTCGATGCCAACTCTGCCCACATATCTACACCAGCGACACCATCACAGGACCTAACCAGATCAGCCATACCATCACTGGTTCATTCACCTGCACGTCACCAATGTAATATACGCCATCATATGCCAGCATGCCCCTCTGCTATTGTACATCGGCCAAACTGGACAGTCACTACGGAAAAGGATAAATGGACACAAATAGATATCAGGATGGCAATATACAAAAAACCTGTAGGAGAGCACTTCAACCTCCTGGCCACATATAGCAGACCTTAAGGTGGCCATCCTGCAGCAAAAAACTTCAGGACCAGACTTCAAGAGAAAACTGCTGAGCTTCAGTTCATCTGCAATTTGACACCATCAGGTCTGGGACTAAACAAAGACTGTGAATGGCTTGCCAATTACAGAACCAGTTTCTCCTCCCTTGGTTTTCACACCTCTACTGCTAGAACAGGGCCTCACCCTCCCTGATTGAACTAACCTCGTTATCTCTAGCTTGCTTGCTAGCATATATATACCTGCCCCTGGAAATTTCCACTACCTGCGTCTGAAGAAGTGGGTATTCGCTCACCTCAGCCAAAATTTTTCAAATTAAAAAAAAAAGAAAATTGTGGCTCAAGACTACACTGCTCTCAGAATTGTCACTTTAGATCAGCATCAAGAAGAAGATCATGTTTGTTGCCTGAACTGATTTTAGAATTACATGTTTCTTCCCCCCAAGAGGATCAGATTTTCCAAAGAGCTCAGCTCCCATTTCAGTACCAAAATAAGTAGCCAGATTTTCAGAAGCACTCAGCCTGATGGGCACTCAGCTCTTCGGAAAATCTGACTGTAAGGATCACAACAGCAACTGCTGGGCACTTTTCCAAATCTAGCCCCGATGATGGGTGCCGAGGACTTGCAAATCAAAACACAACTTTTTTGAAAAACCTGGCCCATGCTGTAGCTCTCTCTTCTTCTTCCAACTCCCCTTACGTGTAAAATCAAGGTTTCCTGTGGTAAACTCTTTACAGCGGCTGTTACGAAAAACACCATCAGCAGCAATTCTGAACTTCAATACAAGCACTAGCATTAGCAACACCTCACTATAACATCTAAAGGGTTCAACTGGAGCAGGAGTATAGTTGTGGGTTGTGTGGGGTCCTAAATAGATGACACCCAAAATATGTAGTTGATTATGATGGCATAAAGGAAATTGGGCTGCATATCATTTCCTTTGAGTGTGGAAGGAGAAGGTAAGATATATTTATAATTAAAAAGATGTAAAATGGGCTTATGTAGATGGGCTGAGGAAACCACATTTAGATTCAGATTAAGTTTAGGCTAGAATTTGGTCTGAGGACAAAGAGCTAGATTTAGATTTGACCATAGCTCAACTGTGCTTATGCTGTTAAACTATCACAAGCTATTATTGTTAAACTTAGGCCCAAATTAGTGGAAATAACTTCTGTTATTCAACTTGGGTTGAAACCTTTGAGAGTGACCATTCTACTGAGATTTCAGTTACATCCCTACCAGACTCAGGCTAAAGCTACACTAGAAACTTTTGTTGGCACAGATATACCAGCAAGCCTTTTCTAGTGTAGAGCTAGCCTCAAAATAGCTGTGTCCCATAGGCACTTCTAGGATGTCTATGCCAAGATTGTAAGTGAGTGCACAGATCCAGGGATTTGCCTGATTACAGGACCACTACTAATTTTAACCATGTTGCAGATGGATCAAGGAATAACAGTATTTTAACTGGAATGCCTAATTCAGTTATAGTGTAAACTAGGCCTAAAAGTGTATATCCTGGGGTATTTTTTTCCTGGCTAGATCTCTCCTTTCATACTTTTATATGAAGCCCAAGGGTAACACCATTATGTGAACACAAAAACAACAAAGATAAAAAAGACTGCTTCCTCTGAAGCAGCAAAAAGCTGCCTTTTTTTTTTCCCCCCCCACAAAGCATCCAAGCACATTTCATTCACTCTGTTCCTGAATTAGTGGGTGTGAAGATGTGGTACAAACAATGGAAGTAGCAGAGTGCTATTGTCACACTTCTTGTTAAGCCAGGGGAACTTATATTATGTAGATGGAACTTCCCTGCAAGCTTCGCTACTTGAATCCTCAGGAACAAAAGCGAATAATCCGTGACATGGTTCCATGGCAAATAAGGAGAATTTGGACTTGTGAAGTAAATTGAAATAAAAGTACATTTCCTCCCCAATGGAAAGGCAGCCCTTCTCCTGGGCCAAAGTTTGTCTGGGATGCTGCAGTAGAGGGCTCATTATGGTTAAACTTTTTATTGTCAAATTGTCACTGTAAAAGGAAGTTACAACAGATGCTTTCTTACATTGTCAACAGAAAGTCCCCCAAAATAGACAGGCAAGAGCTAGCAATTAGCATCATAGGGGAACTTTCTGAAGGGGCAGACTCCAGAAGGACAATAATATTTGACACCAAATTCTGTAAAAACTTACATTAAAACTTTTCTAACTTCATATTAGGTGACACTCAAAAGGCCTGGAGCGTCAGATCAGTTTGGACTAACAGGCGAAAACTGTAGATGCTCAGAATCTTTTGAGCCTGGGTTGGGTATCTGAGAACAGTCTTGAAAGGACTGGATATGCTCCTTACTTCTGCCTGGGAAACACAGTCAGAGGAACCTTTATTACATTTCTTTAAACACTTCCACTTTCAGTCTCAGCCACAACCAGGAATTACAAAGATAGCCAGGACAAAAGATGCTTTAAAAAAGTAAAATTAATCAGAGTCTGCGTTTTCCAGAAAGGTGTGGGTCCGTCTGAAGTTTTTGAGAATTCTCAGACCCAATCCTATTTCAACAACGGGCAGGCAGAGTGGGCCTTATGCTCTAGTAGGCAGATTGGTGGAATTCTCTGCTGTATCACTGGTCGGCTGTGTAATGCTGGGCAAACGATTTCACCTCTACATGCCTCTCTTTCCCCTTCCACCCTTTGTCCATCTTGCCTATTTAGATTGTAAGCTCTTAACGGAAGGGACTGTCTTTCACTATGTATTTGTACAATATGTGGCACAATAAGGCTCCAAGCTGGCCCCAGTTGGGGCCTCTAGGATCTACTGTAATTACTCCTGGGAGGATTCTGTGCCAAAAAAATTAAAAATTCCACACACCATATTTTAAAATTCTGCAAAATTGCATATTCTATTTGTCAAAATAACACAATATAATCACACTAGATTCAATTATTTGGTAATTTATAACAAAATACCTGTCAGCTACTATGTCTGTAACAATACAGACAACAAAAAACATTCCCCCAGGAACAGAGAGTAAAAGAAACTCCTACACAACCCAATTTCTGTTGTCTGTTATGCTTTTGTTGAATGCTTCAGTCTGGATACGTCAGATGTGCCAGCTGGGCATATCTTAGAGGAAAACTCTGCCCCTCTGGTCTCAGATACTCACGCCAACTCCTCCCCAGAGTCCAGCCATGGGGCACCTCCAGCCCAGACTCCTGCACTCCCTACCCACCAGAGCCCAGCTGCAGGATGCCCCCCAGCCCAGACACCCACACTTCCTCCCCCTTCTTTCAGGACGTGCTAGGAACTGCAGCTGCCTGGAACCCTCCAGCTGTCCCTCCCACTCAGCAGTGTCCTGTATTTGCAAGAAGGAGAGCTGGGCTCTGCTGGGTCCAGTGGCCCCTAGTGGTAGCCAACAGCACTGCAGCACCAATTCTGCAGGGAAAAATGAAATTCTGTGCAGAACATTAATTCTGTGCAAATTCTGTGCAAATAATAATAAAAATATAGTATTAATAAAAGCTGGATTAAAGTGCTCAGACTCAACCACAATGACACAGAACACCTAAACAGATACAGCAGGTCAATAACACTCCGCTAGACAGATTTGCTTGATGAGTGGAAAATCTTGCAGAAGTAAATCCTGTCACACACACACACACGCGCACACACACACACAAGTATGGGGATAATCTTCCTTTATTAGCAGATCAGCAGCAGTCTGCTCTACACTTTTACAGCTCTTGCACTAACCTAATTTCCAGAATAGCTGTGGTTCACAAGTTACAGTACAGGTTAGGGGAGACGCCATTAGAAGAGGAGTTTCCTCCACTCATTCCCAATAAAGTCCTGCAATGAGCTCACTGTAGGCAAAATCCTGCATTTGGACAGAGCCCCACTGGCCTTGACAGACCTATGCATGGGCCATTGCGGCATCAGGGCCTAACAAAATAGTGTTCCATCTTGCTGACAATCTCCGACACTTTATTCAAGCAAGCAGCGGCATAGAAGAGACATTTCTAAACTCTGCTGAAAATCTTCTGGTCACTAATTGTCAGAAGTACCATATCACCAGTTGGGGGAGATTTGTTCATCACAAGGGAGTCTGAAACACTAGTATGCTGAACCAGAAAACAGGTTACAGCAGAAATACAGTGGGGACATTAATAGTCGCATTGAAAATAGACTCTGGGAGGCCAACAGAGGTGGTCAGGAAAACAGCACCATCTAAAAGCCTTTCCTGGCCTAACAGCATTGCACAGGGCCCAAAACAGAGTGCAATTTGACATATTTTTGGGAATGGGAATAAAAGATCTTCTTCTAGCTAGGGTGCCATGAGTAATCTTCAGAAAAGTAGATTTAATTTTAAGAACATTAGGTTTGCCACCCTGGAACAAGCCAACAACTGGGGCTGCTGTGTACTATGATAATACAAATTAATAAATAAGTAATAATAAATAATAACATTAACTATGGTATCAGGTCTCTGACAGTGGCATGCACCAGATGCCTCAGAGGAACATCACTCCCTCCCCACAGCCATAAACGCATGGTTAGTTGCACTACTCTATCAGAGATGCACTTGGTATTCTTACTGATCCCAGATGGCAATCACTTACACTGTGAATCACAAGAAGGCATGAAGCATGATACAAATCAAAAAAATCAATAAAAGCCTGTTCATTTTTTTTTTTATCAATAATGTTTAGATGTTTACCCAAACCCCAACTCCGGATCTGAACACCTCTGGAGTTTTTTGCGGGATGGGAGGAGGGTGAGGGTTTTGCCTCTCAGTAATCTATGATTTTAAAAATTCAAAGAACCACCAAATGTAGATAACACAAGACAGAAAAGGATAAGATCCTCCAAGGCAGAGCTCCTTGATGGAAGACTTATCAGATCTTAAACTCACCTCACATTTCATCTGAGCCACCATCTCTGTAAAACTCTAAGAAACTTGCATAATGAGTTGGGCCATTCAAGAATGGCCCATTTGTTAAAGCCAGTATTCACGATTAAACTAAGCCTTAATTCTTTATATCTGCAGCAAGGGCAATTAGTGCAGATATGCAGCATGGTCTTGTGAGTGAGCTCATTTATATCTGCGGTGCCACCAGACATTTGCACATTACTAACAGCCACCAGAGTTCGGGGGTGAAGCTGATTCACACCGTACATACTTCCAATTAAAAAAAAAAAGTGGCTAAGAATAAAAAGCCAAAATCATGTCACAGAAAATGAACTATCACCGCCCACTTTGGACTGAAAGATCACCATGCCACAACCTTGGCCATTATCTCCAGTTTTAAAGGTTAGAATGATTGCTTAGCTTTACTGTACAGGCTTTGTAGCTTTTAGCCGACCTCTTAAATGACTGAAGCTGTGACACCTAAAGTAGTTACGGAGCTCTCAATAGAACAACAAAAATGTTAAAACACAGAGTGACCCTGACCTTTTCACTTGATCTCCTTCGTTTCCATAAAGCAAAGTCACAAGATATAAAACAAGAAATTTTCACATTCTACAACAGACTACATGGTTGCTGACTTAATTGGACAAGTTACAACCACCTACACCATCTTCCAGCAAAAAACTAAACCAGGCGCTGAGTGAGAAAGTAATGAAGAAGAGCTCATATCTTGGATGAAAAAAACAGCTCATGACAAGAGAAACTTGTAAGACAATCAAGGGCACTAACCATTCATGTCCTCGCCTGGTAATGTCGCTCGGGAGTATTTGTGCCAGTGGGCAGGGATCTGCAGTTGCCTCTGCAGTGTGTTCTGTTCCAGGAAATGACTCTGTTTTAATGTGAACCCATTCGTTGCATTACAGAACTCCCCCTCTCTATGAAGGCTCTACTGGGAATCTAGCACACACAGAAATGGATGCAATGAACTTAAATGGAGCTGGGAGTGGAGCTGAGAGAGATTTGTACAACAAGATCTGAAAGTAGGCTAGATTTCTTGCTTTCATGCTTCATCACAAACCTGAAACAAAGGCAAGGTTCGCCAAGGTGCACCAACCTGAATGAAGCAGAGTTGAGCTCTTAATGACCTTGGGCCAATCTACGGAAATTGTACAAAGCTAGGTGGGGGTGTGCATGCATGAAGCCATCCAAAATCAACAGCTTGGGATATGTTTGAGTTTTTAAGGTCATTTGAAACCCAAATCAAAAATTCACATAAAGAAAAGCTGAGAAATGATTTCCAGGCAGCCCTGAAAATCAAAATCTTTGCACAGTGTTTGCCAGCAGTAATCTGAAAGCAGATAGATCTCTAGCTCTCAAACTCGTGACCCCACCAACATACATTTCAAATTTACTTGTACAGTATCCACACACAATACACAACATGTAAGTAACATCACTGACAATCTGTGGAGCTGCAGTAGATTGTCCTCGTAAATTAGATACACAGCTTTGCTGTGCTCTTAATCTCCAAACACTCACTCTCCTAAAAACAATCCAGAGTATCGATAATAATATGCATAACTGGGAATTACAAATATGTGGGGAGGCCATAGACCCTCTATTGGAATCCCGTGCTAGAGAGACTTCTGGACAGAAGTTGAGCACTGATACAGTCACCCTAATAACCAAAGCAAAACTGTATTTCACTTTGGCAGACACGTACAGGATTTAATATAGAATCTAGCTGTGGTGTGAGCTACTTCTTGCTTGCTCATGTGTGCTTGGTTCTTCTGTTACATGTGGCAGCGAATTCTTCAGTGGAGTGCTACTGGGTACTGCTATTTTATAGCATCATCGCTTTGGACATAGTACAGTTTGTGGCATAGGCCACAGTTCATCAGAGCATTTATGCACTTAAAATGTTCCCATGTGCGTTGCTGAATAGGGATAGGCTGTTGAATCGGGGCCACAGAAAGGGTAAGACAGCTGCGTGTTCCTCCTCTCGCATCTTGGCACACATTCACTTTAAGCCAAAATTCACTATAACCAGAACTGGAGCCCACAAGGATTTGCATTCTCAGCTTCACTATGGGAAATGCACTAGAATCAGATTCTCTGGTGTATAAATGATGGGTTATATCCACAGAGTTCTGCGTACCTAAGTTTATTTCTACATACTCATTGGCTATCATAATATTTATGCCTGAAAGGATGATATTTTTGTGAAGTAAAGTTTATGCATTCCATATTTATAATATAAATAAAATAAATACAAGGCTTTATTTCTCTTCTGCGGTGTTTTGGATTGGAGAACTGCAGTCCTAGCAGTGCAGCTGAGGAAGGAACGAGGTTCTTCAATTCAAAACACAGATGAAATGCTGCATTCTACTAATGACCTGAAAATTAAAACCAACATTTATACAAAGCTAGAAGAATTTTCCCTGCAACATCTCTCCCATCTATGGTATTTCTCAACATATTCTATATTGAACAGTTTTCACTGCATATTTCTTTGTATACACTCAGCTTGCCACATGGCACGCCTAGAACTTCTGTAATTAAGGAAACTTTATTCTCCTAGGTTTATATTTGCAGCCACCCTCAAGCAACCCTTCTCTATTTCGAAACAAGACCAATTATGGCTGTCCAAATGAGCCTACCCTCTCAATCCCCTTTTCGTGGTTCACTGAAAAATCTGCATTAGGACCCTGATTTTGGACAGAGCAGCTGAGCACCCAACTGCCACAATACTGTACGCACTATTGCTGTTTTGCACAGAGTGATTTATATGCACAAAAGTGGAGGTGTAAAATTCATCCAGGGCTGGAATATTTAAACTTGTCAACACAAGAGGGTAAACAAAAACACCCCAACCCAACCCCAACCAACCAAAACATGTGTGTATAGTGTCAAGTTTGGGTTCTATTTGTACAGTTGTCTTCCTATGTGTAATGGTCTTTCTGAGCTAGATCACTGCTGCAAATAGTCACGCTTTATGATGTCTGGAACTGGTACAACAAGATATAATGAGAATGGTGAAATCTGTGGGACACCTGTTTTCACATTCCTTCCTGCTCCCTGGAGCAAGATGTATCAAAGGAAAACAACAGTGCTTTATGAGCTCCTGCCTTCCCTTTCATGTTGTATGAGAAGATAAAGAAGAGCTCCCCACAGCCAATTGTTATTGCACAGGTTCAGCAACTATATTAACACATGTACATATATTTTATTAGAGATATGCTGCAATGAAAAGTCCAAGAATTTAAGAGATTAGGAGATGACTAACAGAAACCCATGCAACAATGTTACGAAATCCAACCAAATTTTATTTGTTCATTTCTGTGTGTTTGTTTCCAATAAACAAGTTAATTAGGAATATTGTTTGCATGTGCACTATTGCGATATATGCATGTTAACATGTGACATCATTCTAATCAATCAACTCTAATGATTTGAATACTAAAGTGTACTATATCTACTTATACGTGTCATATTTTTGTACGTCACTATCACTTTTATAAGGTGACACAAGTCAACTCTTAGTGGTGTCTCAACTAGAAGATACCTGTAACTTGATGTCTCATACTTATTAGTATTGTTAACATAGCTTCCGGGAAACAGTAAAATGTTACCGAACACATCACATGTGCCTACGCATGGTTTTTCATGGAATGAGTAACACTCAGGTGTGCAACATGAATGACACCTAAGATCCATGGCCAAGTGTGAGGCTAAGCCATTTTCAAGCTTGAGATAAATATTCATTCATCCATCCATTCATTCGATTCATCTATAGCATGGAATGTTTTACAGCATATTTATACTATAATAAATTTAAGAGGGTGCATAAGCATGTCTACGTTATTTAGTGACTTGCTTATTTGGTGTGGAAGAAATGCCTTTTTTAAACATACCATAGACAGACACAAAGCCATCAGCCAGAGCAACGTCTGCTACACCCTTTGAAAGGCTGAAGCGTGTGTTCCCCCACTGCACCAGCCCAACTTGACCAGCTAATGTGTAGTGGGTGGGTTATAGCCCTGCACTCTCTCTTCTTTCCCCACTTTGTAGGAGCTTAGCTCCACCATCAGCACTGGACACAATCAATCCTTGTACTCCTTGTGGGGCAATGAGTCCGATTAGATCCTGGTCATGGTTTCTTGTACTCTCTCCTGACCCCGTGCAAGTTTAGTCACAATCAAGCCCATAATGTTCAGAAAAGTTAATTTTTAATGATATTTTTCTTTTGCTTTAAAAAATAATAAATCAGGATCTCATGCAGTTAAGCACATTCTGGGGATCTTATTAGTCTTATCAGATGGTGATATTGGTGTTTCAACCTTAGTCAGGTATTGCAGCTCTCCTGGCATTTCAGCACAAGTTGTAGCAGTTTGAAAGAGACCTCAACTGCAGACCCCACCACACTCAGTCACTCTGCCTGAAGAATTTTCAAAGCTTCTGTAAGTGATTTATTTTAGTCTGTAATAACCTGGTTCCCGGACAGTTTATCCACTCAGTAACTGCATTTTATGGCCTTGTAAACCAGGCATGTCTTCTATTATCCCTTAGTTTGAGTCCTTTTGGAATTGTTTCATCACAGACACACACACACACACACACTTTGACCAAAACAAATAGTGATAACATTATATTCAGTTTGTTTATAGCATAACAAGAAATGCACAGCCTGCTTTAACATTTGTCCAGACACGTCTGACTGTGCAAAATCCACAACTACTTCTTTACCTCCAGTTCTTGCCCTGCCTTTTACCCACTGAAAAGGGATCTTGTACTGAGAAGTTCATTCATAATGCTAAATTTGAGAATGACAGTTTTATAACAGAGAAGACAAAAGCAAATTTGATGGCTGTTCCAAGTGAGCTAATAACCATTAAGCCAAGGCCAAATAGCTTCTGAACTGGCAATGTCTATAGCCCCTGTTTCTTCATCTAAAAAAAGATGAGAGGACACTCCCCTTGCAGTACATGCTTAATCTACAAATTGGTGTGAACAAAGACTAGCATTTCCTCAAAATCCTGCACACCCATATACCTTAATGTGATACCGAAATCATGTCTAAATGGCAAGGATGGCTGCCAAAAGCATTTTAATTCTGAGCACTACCAAAAATCATGTTCCTATATGACTGACTGTAATCCACATCACCTTGAACCACTCTTAGAAGCTTTTCAAGGACAGGGAAATAAACAAGGACTATCCATTCTGCAAAAAGGTTTACTATATGTCTCGGTGCTGACTTCTTGTAGTATTTGTTTCCAATAGAAACATCGGTATTATGCTGGCATGAAAACATACTGCAGTGCAGCCAAATACCAAACAGACTTGGCCTCTGAATATAGGTTCTGAAATTGAAAACAGGTGACACTGTCCAACAAACAATTTATTCAGTACAAGACACTGAAACGTGATGACAACCAGAGTAAAATGCATTTGCACTTAAGACCCGAAAACACAAATGTATAGCAAGCACTGTATAGATAGAAGCTGGTAGTAAAGTGATTTTGAAGGGAATTGCCCTCATGTGCATGAGGACAGATTTGATCCTGCATAACATAATATAAAACAAAGCACTAGCTGTAACTATCCAAGGAGATTGTGAGATTTTGGGGTTCAAACCAAACAAGTAAGAGGCTGCCTCTCCGCCTGCCCTGCAACTCTGGGTGCCTTAAAGGCTACATTGCAGTGGTTCACATCCCTGACACCAACAGCCAGTAGACAAGCGCGCAGGTCACATCCTGGCCTCTCCCAGCCTCTTTGCAGGGTAACTTCAGCACTCTCCCAGTCTCTAATTTCCCCCAAATCACCTAGTCTGTAGCATCCAGTCCTCCTGACTATAGCACTCACAGAACCTTATTAAGTTGTTGCTCCTTTAAAGAGTAATACACTGCAGCCCATTAATTTAACTGGGATTTGACAAACACTCTTATTTCAATCACAGCATTGAACTGGTTTATAGTACAAGTAAAACACGTATATTTACTCAAAAAAGAGAGAGGTTTTTAAGTGAGTTCAAGTATAAGGGATAAAGGTAGAAAGGGTAAAAAACAAACAAAAGTAAAAATATTCTTCTTAGAGTAACATTTAATTTTAGCAAGTTACAATCTTTGCCTAAGCAGGTTTCTCACCTACATTCAGTTCCCAGAGACTTCAATTCCCTTGGCTGAAGGACCCAACAGTCTGTGATTTCAAGAGCTCTTTGGACACAACCCGTACATATATCACACAAGATATTAGTTTTTCAATGATATAGTAAGTGCCACCTTTTGGTATATATCATGACAACTGTGTGTATGTGTCAGGTCTGACATGAGCTGCTGACTCAAAGTAGCAAACCACCAAATGGGTCTGTGTGTCACAGAGATCTCACCTTTTCCCTTCTTTCACAAAACACACCAGGAAACCCCATTTCTATGTCTACCACGTTGTTACTCTGATCCCTCTTTGAGTCATATCCTGGTGACCTGGTTCAGTGACATTTTCCCCCCCAAAAATGGTCAGTGTAATTTGTCAAACTGCAACCTCCCGTATTTGCATAGGGTTGTGTGAAAGAATCAGGTGAGGCTCTGTGTGTGATGATATCCAATGTAATCCTATGTCAATAATGGGACATCAGAAGCCAAAAAAGAAGAAAAGCCTGTGTATTATGGCTCGTCTATTGCATGCTCATCCGAAGGTTTTTGGGCTATGCTCAGAGACTCAGAGGGAAGAGAAAAGATAATAACTAGTGCAATAAACATGAACAAAGTAGGATGCTCTAATGTTACTGCCATTTGATGGCTATACCTACATGTGAATTAATGTCATCTACACTTGTAACACCAAGAGCCCGTTTCTCCACTGCCTTTGCTCTGTGTAGTCATTTACACATGCAGGAAGAAGGTGTGAAATTTTACCCATCAGATTCTCTATTCACTAACACTGGTGGTAGTATTTCACACCTGCTTTACACAGCTGTAAATGATTACACCGGGTGCAAGGTGGTGGGGAATGAGGAACTGTAAGCAGCGTGCACTGTAATTATGGTTTATGAATCACATGTGGGTGATAAAATATGACATGAGCCTCAATGACTCTGGCACAAATACCCTGGGTAAGTTAAAATCCTTACTAGGCAATAATGGCATGATCCTCCAGCAGAGAAATTATCCTCTGCACCAGCTAGACAGGAACCTCACAATGCTCTACCATTACCATGGCCTGACACACAAGAATGGGAAAGGAATCGTCCCCAGATAGGGTGACCAGACAGCAAGTGTGAAAAATTGGGACGGGGGGTGGGGGGTAATAGGACCCTATATAAGAAAAAGACTCCAAAATTGGGACATCTGGTCACCCTATCCCCAGATCACCTAGGAGCCTGACAATCTAGGTGGAAGACTCATTAGGAAGACAATGTGGCTCCTGTCAGAGAAGGAAAGAGTTGCAGCCAGCAAGCCTGGCTGTTTGCTAAGAAGAAGGGTACAATGGGCGCCCTCTTCCAGCAATGGGACAGCTAGCCCAGTTGTTCTCCCACTAGGAAGTTCCAGGATTCCATTCCCCACCCTCATCGGGGAGTGCAGAACATGATGAGTGCACGGTTTGGCTCTAGAACGGACATTTTGGGTGGGTGCAGAAAGAGGGTAGAGTGCGAAAGGGGAAGCAACGTCAAAGCTGTACAGAAACGGGAAGCCTATTTTGAGGTTGCACTTAGGAGAGCTATCCTATCTTGTCACATCACTGCTTAATGTAGGAGAACTGCAGAACACTGGGCAGCCCTGGGCTCTATGGGCTGGTGAAATTGTTAGCCAAATGGGCTCGTTCTCCCCGGAGCTAGTCAATTACTCCAAGGAGGCACAGAGATCAAGATTGAGTTTAATCCAGACCTTTATTATATGTTCAGCTGAGCGGGTGCCCTCCCCGACTAATGCCAGAGGAGTGACACACCGAGGCATAGCAGGCAGTACACATATATATCTTTATTTACGTCATATCAGACCACAGTGATACAGCATATTTTCAGGGGTGTGCAGACTTGGGGTACATAGGTCTATTTGCCTGTTGATGTACTCTAAACATTCCACGTTGTCCTCCTCGACCAAAGTACTTAGCAATGTTTGACATACGTTATGAAAGCAGTCATAGAATCATTTCACAAGCACAGCATGAATTATTTTATCTATCAAAATGGCACAGAGTCATAATCAATACACAGCCTATGCTCTTCTGATTTTGGGCTTGTACACACTATGACTTTTATCGCTATAACGTATGTCACTCAGGGGTGTGAACAAGACACCGCCCCCCCCAGCGACGTAAGTTATACTGACCTAAGCACCAGTGTGGACAGCGCTACGTCGGCAGTGCCAACATAGCCTCTGCCTCTCCTGGAGGTGGAGTTATTATGCCCATGGGAAAACTCTCTCCCCTTGACATAGAATTTTTTCACCATATGTGCGTCAGCGGCATCAGGGCAGCGGAACCGATGTAGTGGTTCTAGTGTAGACTAGCCCTAAGCATCTGATTTCACAGGTGAGCAGAAGAACATGGCCGATAAGATTCACCCTGCACACTACGATGTAAGATAAAATCATTCCACCAATGACAAATTGTGAGTGGAGCAGGGGCTGGGGAGAATGAGCCCCCAGGGCATGTAATACAGTTTGAGAGCTGGGCTTAATTTATATTCCCGCTAGTTTAGGTAATCCCAACTGTGTCACTAGTCTGCTGGGTGAGTCACTGCACCTCTGTGCCTCCCATGTGTGAACAGGGATAATGATACTGACATTCTTTGTAAAGCACTTACCATCTACTGAAGAAAAGCGCTAGATAAGGGCTAGATATTATTGTTGTTCTATCACTTTGTCCTCCCCTTAGCACAGCGGTCACCAACTGGTCAATCGCGATCGACTGGTTGATCCTGGGGACTCTCTCAGTCGATTGCTATCTCTGGTGGTGCAGCGAGGCTGCTGCTACGGCAGGCTCTCTGCCTGCCCCAGCCCCACACTGCTCCCGGAAGTGGCCAGCACAGCCCTGCGGCCCTGGAGGAAGAGAGAGCTGCTCCGGCCTGCAAGCACCACCCCCACAGGTCCCATTGGCTGGGAACAGGGAACTGCAGCCAATGGAAACTGCGGGGGCGGTGCCTGCAGAGAGGGGTAGCATGCAGAGCTGCGTTGGTCCCTTCTGGGAGCAGCATGGGACAGGGGCTGCCTGAGTTAAGTGCTGCCCCATTCAACGGGCAGGTTCTGAATGGCTCTGCAGCATTAAGACCAGGAGTAGCATGAGTACAGCAGGCCCGGCTATGCTGGACCAGCATTTCTCCAGCCTCCCAGAGCCAACCCCCCATACCCACTCCTGCACCTCAATCCCCTGCCACAGCCCTGAGCCCCCTCCCAGAGCCAGCCCCCCATACCCGCTCCTGCACCCCAATCCCCTGCCACAGCCCTGAGCCCCCTTCCAGAGCCAGCCCCCCATACTGCCTCCTGCACCCCAAGCCCCTGCCCCAGCACCTCATCCCCACTCGTGCACCCCAACCCCCTGTGCAAGCCCTGACCCCCTCCTTCACCCCAAGACCCTGCCCCAGCCCTGAGCCCCCTCCTGCACCCAAACTTCCTCCCAGAGCTTGCACTCTCACCCACTCATGCACCCCAACCTCCTGCCCCAGGCTCAGACTGGAGCCCCCGGCTCAGACTGGAGCCCCCTCCCACACTGCGAACCCCTCAGACCCTGCCCAGAGCTGGCTCCCACTCCAGAACCCAAAATCCCTGCCCCAGCCTGGTGAAAGTGAGTGAGGGTGGGACAGAGCGAGGGACCGGGGGGTAGTGGGGATGGAGTGAGTGGGGCAGGGCTTCAGGGAAAGGATGGAGCCTTGTGGAAGGAGAGGGATAGATCTTGTGGTGCCCTTAAATTCAAAAAGTGATTTTGGGCGTAAAAAGGTTGGAGATCACTGCCTTAGCAGATCTGACTCAGCCTTACACCTGAAGGAGGCAGAATTTCTAGCAGCTGTATTAGTTAGGGACAGTGTCAGGAAAAGTCCCAAGAAACATGGAAAAGAAGAAAGAGCTTGTTACATGAGCTATAGTATATTTGAACGGAGAAATATTTTAACAGAAGAATGAATCTAGATGGGAATGTGATGACGTGAAATGAAATATTTCATACTGTGTTTTCTAAAAAAAGCTTGTACTGTCTGTATCAATACAGTAAAATAAGCAAATACATCTTTAGATTCACTGCATAAATAACTTCAGGAAAGAACCTTCTTCCCTGCAGGGTGCAGTTCAGAGAGCTACAACCAACAATATGTGCACTTCAGTGCCTTCAGACCACTAGTTTTAGACACCTGCCTCCAAGAAGATTATAATGCAGGCCTCTTGGGGGCAGCCACAAGAAAATTGCTTTTGCCAATATGTAATCCAATCCCCATCCGCACAGACGGCAAATGCAGTGCTATAATGAAGGCAATACATTACAGAGAAACTCTAACGCAAAAGGCTCTATACAGCAGAGAACTTGGAAAGTATGACTCCTTGACTGAATTTGTTCAGAAGCTATAGCATTCTCTTTGGTCTATGATTGAATTACTGCACAGAGCAGTTACTCCAACATTTCTAAATGTACCTCTGGTATAAAACATCCAGCTCTTTTCTTTAGAATTTCTCTGTCTCAAAAGGACCAACAAATACGTTCTGCGCAAAATGACGCTGCTGCATTATTAGTCCATTTAAGGATTGAAAGACATACTTAAATGTTGTCCCAGGGGCTGAGAAAGCAAAGGGTGACCCTATTTCAGTCTACAATAAAGTATGTTAATTTATTTGTAATATTTTATTTTTAAAATTTTCAAAATGAAATTGTCTGGTCTTCTGCCCTGGGTGCGCACGCACGCGCGCACACACACACACACACACACACACACAAACAAATCTCACAAATAAATCTGAAACAGATTATCCTGTTCTATTCATGTTCTTATTCCATGCCCATCTCCGTGGCTCTGAGTGCATGCTCTTCCCCCCGCCGCCAGACCCCATGCTCTTCTTGAAAGCCTGCAGGAACAGAGAGAGCTTGCGATTCTATGGTACTTAGCAGAGTGACTCTGTCAGACTCAGAGAGGAGGGAGCTCCAGAGAGAAGGGCTCTCCTCTGAAAAACTCCTGCCATCAGTCACCCTTTAGGAAGCTGCACTTGAGTGCCTCAGCTGATCTCAACTTTGGTGGTACCATATGAGAAGAGAAGCATTGCGTAGGTAGCCCAGAAATCATCCAATTCAGGTAATTACAGATTAAAACCAAATACCCTGAACAGAATCCAGAACTAAAACTATCATGGCTAGAACAACAGATAGGGACCTTAGTAATAAATTATTGAACTGTTAGCTACATAGATAAAGATTTCAGGGATGAAAGGAGGGAAATGGGACAAGGCCCCTAGACCCCTGACAACACATAGTCTTGGACGCCCCTAGAATTCCATAGATGCTTTTTTTGAACAGGAATTCGACAACTACTTTTCCATTACCTAGTTTACATGCTGCAGAGAAATCATTCAGATGCTGTGTTCCCACTCTGTTGGAAAAACACAGCTGTACACTGTAATGTTCAGTCACCGTTCACAGTTACATTCCTGCTTTATTGTATTAAGCTTTTCTCTATTCATACCCCCTTTTTGTGCTGCCACTGCCTCCCACCAGGTGAGAGGGAGAGTTGCTGTAAAAGGTCACTGTTACCATGTAGTGGCTATAATGACTATATCCCATAAAAGTAAAGCAATTGACCTATGCACTCAGTAATACATTAGTGGATCCTGTGTAATAGATTCTGTCTGGTTAACCCAGACTCCTTCATACAAACTCTCTTTGATATGCAGTACACCACTCTATTACCATTCTCATAAAGACCTAAACCCCACAGTAACCATTTTCATAGCACATAGACTTTTTTCTCTACAATAATTTCTAAATATTTCTAGTATGCAGGCCTGGCACACTTGTGTAAAGCTATGATGATCTATTCTGTTAATAACCCCAGGGTAAACAGCACTCAAGTATCCTTGACATGATGGACGGTAATACTGTCAAAAGAGTCATTAGTGTCTCTCCAAAAATCCGTTCTAGAATAAAGTCTTTTGCTGCTGATTTACACACAAGACTACAAATATGTAACAACAAAGAGACGTAGATGTAAA
Organism: Chelonoidis abingdonii; assembly: GCF_003597395.2. Taxonomy (NCBI): domain Eukaryota; kingdom Metazoa; phylum Chordata; order Testudines; family Testudinidae; genus Chelonoidis; species Chelonoidis abingdonii. The sequence continues at coordinate 53,724,037 of NC_133777.1, read as the reverse complement.
TGACTGGCAATCTATCCACTGGAGTCCATTAGGAAAATCATAATACATACTTGGAAAAAATGCTCTCTAGCTGTTCATTTAGAAGACCGTCAAAATATTTACACAATAGACCATACCAGAGGTCTCCTCTCCATGTGGGTGTGTGAATCCCTTTCATGTTAATGATGCTCTTAGAGCACATGGACAGGGGATAGACACTCATAGCTCATAAACAGGTGTTTTCAAATTCTGTGGCTTTCATGTACACACACACACAGATTTTCTTTTCCTTATCAATGCTAAGCAAAACCAAGGAAATTCATACAAAATCCACATTAATATTGTGCTAAAGGTCCATGAAATTAGGATTCAAAGTTGAAATCTGTCCTTAACCAAGGTTGGCATGCCAAAGTAAGTGATTTAGCTGTTGTGGTCTTCTACCAGCTACATTCAAATAGTGAGTGATCCCCAATACCCTATTGATGACACACTTAGGCACAGCAGGATGAATTAAGGTTTGCATGTCTATCTGCCTTAACACTGACTTTTCATGACTTTTGGCAGTTAAGTCAAACCCTTAACTTTTTTCTTATTTTTTTTCATTATGGGAAAATACCTTTAAGATGATAAAGAAGCAGAGAAAATTACTGTCTGAGCTACTGAAAGTGACCATTGAAGCAAAACAATTATTCTATTATAAATTAATAATGCATTTCATTTGTAATCTATTATTGAGTCTTGAAGAATAGTTTGTGCTCAAATGGACTAAAATTCTCTCTAGAACCCATTTATTGTATAAGATAAATTTAAGGGTAGTGTCACATTTTGAAAAATGTTATTTTATTGGCTGCAATTTTTCATGGTACCTGTGGGCACTGGATGACAGCTCAACACTGCAATTGTCCTTCATGTTGATATCCATTTTTATTTGAAACTGTTCTGGGAATATACTAAATGTGATTTATTTTTCCCTGGACTGGTAAAGGGTTTCAAGACAGGTGAAAATGGATGCATGGCTAGTAGGGGAGAAATGGGGGACGAGTCCAGCAACTGACTTATTCAGTGGAAACTAATACCTAGTGGAGAACACATAATCTCTCCACATTACAACCACATAAGACTTTTGATGGAATCTTCCCCTCTGTGTTCCTAGTCAAAAAACCAACCACTCACAATTAGCAGCAATCAGCATCTGCCAGGAGCCAATTGGTACTCTGTATGTCATTGTGTTGCTAATTTTCCAAATGAAATAACCCTGCCATGCTTAATTTTACTAATGGGCACTAGTCAGCGTTCTCAGCTAATGGCCTCTGAAACTTCAGTTTCAACAAATGAGGCTAGTTTTAATTTGTGTTTGTTACCACCCATAGTCAAATTCTTCTTAGCTACACCAAGGTGATTCTGGATTTATCCTACCAACTTTATCAGGTTACTCTGGATTTAACTGGTACAATCAAGATCAGAAAATAGCTCCTCAGCCACAGTAGGCAGGTAGGCAAGAAAAGGTGTCACATTTGAGCTTGGAAACAATTACATTATTTTTATACACTCCTGAAACCAGGGCATTAGTGAAAAAATGTAGATAGATCCTTAATTTACATAGGCTAAGCATTAGCCCCATTTGATGATATTCCTTCCTTTGACTTGGTTAATTGCCCACATCACAGTATGGAGAGTTTCCTTATGCTTTTGGAATGCACAGCAGACATGTCAAAAAACTATTGCTTGTGTGCACGACAGTACAGTGCCCATGAGCAAGGTTGTGTATTCTCTTTTGCACTCCGACTCTGCAATTTGTTTCACAAGGGCAGACTGCTGTGCTCTGGATGGATGCAGCAGTCCGCCTACCCGCAACCAACTGCAGGATCAGGGCCTCCGTCAACAAAAGGCAACTGTTGAGAAGTCTCCTTAGGTTTGTTTGTTTGCAGTTAATTCACTAAATTTATATGAGCAAAATCTTCCTCTCGAAGTATGAAAAATAAAATGGGTTTTAAGAGAATTTTCTTATTTTGAGGGTGATCTTTAATATTGCACCAACAGTAGATGGAGATTGAATTTACTAGGCAAGCAAGGTATAAAATCTACTTTATACCTTTCAGTCAGCCACAGTTACTATTAACTGGATTACTCTTATGCCAGTGAAGCATCCCTAGCCACACTTCCTTTTTACATCTATTTTAAATTCTTGTTCTGTAAATTGACCCTGGTGATACAGAGGTTTGAAATACTGCTCTCAGATAAGTATTTCCCATAATATAATGTGTATGATGTAAAATGAAGCAGATTTATTAAGCAGCAGATAGACTTCAGTTTGAAATAGTAAAATCCCAAACTCACCCATGCAAGTTTCAGTTGTCATGAGTAGTTAAAGATCTATGCATTCCACCTCAGAGGTTGCTGCACTTCAGTAGTAGATGAAACCATCCCTATGATATTCATATATATGAAGCTTCAGAGCGGTTGAGAGACTTAACTTGTTAATGTTTGTTAAACAATTTGGGTGAAATCCTGGCCCAGCTGGGTTCCTTGGCTGAGAGGCACTATGGAAGTGCATAGAATTAATAAATTACTAGTCAGAGAGTTCCCCAAATTTGAGAATGCATCATAGGCGTTGTGATCCATAGAAGTGTAAAACTAGAAAGGACCCCGAGAGATCAATCTAGTCCAGTGCCCTGCACTCAAGGCAGGGCTGAGTAATAACTAGACCATTCCTAGCAGGTGTATGTTTAACTTATTCTTAAAAACCTCCAACAATGGAGATTCTCTCGGCAATTTATTCCAATGCTTTACTACCCTTACCGTTAGGATGTTTTTCCTAATATCCAATCTAAACCTCCCTTGCTGCTATTTAAGCTCATTGTCTCGTCCTATCCTCGGAGGTTAAAGAGAACAATTTGTCTCCCTCCTCTTTGTAACAACCTCTTATGTACTTCAAAATGGTTATGTCATCTTGTCCTGCCCCTGCCTTCTCTTCTCTAGATTAATCAAGCCTATTTTTGTCGATCTTTCCTCATAGGTCATGTTTTCTAGGCCTTTAATCATTTTTGCTGCTCTCCCCTGGACTTTTTCCAATTTGTCCACATCTTTCTTGAAATGTGGTGTCCAGAATTGGACACAATATTCCAGTTGAGACCATGTCAGCGCAAAGCAGATGGGACGAACTACTTCTAGTGTCTTGCTTACATCACTCCTGCTAATAATCCTGCAATGAGGTTTGCTTTTTTTGCAACAGTGTTACACTGTTGACTCATATTTACCTTGTGATCCATTATAACCAGCAGTAGTCCTTCCTAGACAGTCATTTCTCGTTTTGGATGTGTGCAACTGATCCTTCCTAAGGGGAGCACGTTGCATTTGTCCTTATTGAATTTCATTCTGTTTACATCAGACCATTTCTCCAGTCTGTCCAGATCATTTTGAATTTTACTTCAAAGCACTTGCAATCCCTCCCAGCTTGGTATCATCCACAGACTTTATAAATGTATTCCCTATGCCATTATCTAAATTATTGATGAAGATATTGAACAGAACCAGACCCAGAACCCTTCAGGGCCCCAACTGATATGCCTTTTCAGCTTGACTGAACCACTAATTACTCTCTGGGAAAGATTTTTCACCAGTTATGCACTTACATTATAGTAGATCCATCTAGGTTGTATTTTTCTAGTTTATTTATGAGATCATGTGAGACAGTATCAAAAAGCCTTATTACAGTCAAGAATATCACACACCACTTGCCCCCATCCACGAGGGTTGTTACCCTGTCAAAGAAATCTATGAGGTTGGTGTGACATGGTTTGTTCTTGACAAAGCCATGCTGACTGTTACTTATCACCTTATTATCTTCTAGGTGCTTGCAAACTGATTGCTTGATTAATTGTTCCATTATTTGTCCACATACTGAAGTTAAGCTGATTGGTGTGTAATTCCCTCTGTTGTCCTTATTCCCCTTTGTATAGATTAGCACCATATTTGCCCTCTTCCAGTCCTCTGAAATCTCTCCCCCTCTTCTATCAGTTTTTGAAGATAATCACTAATGGCTCAGATATCTCCTCAGTCAGCTCCTTGAGTATCCTAGGATGTATTTCATCAGGACCTGCCAATGTAAAGACCTCTAACTCGTTGAAGGCATTTTTAACTTGTTCTTTCCTTATTTTAGCCTCAGATCCTACCTCATTTTCACTGGCATTCACTATGTTAGATGTCCAATCACTATTAACCTTTTTCGTGAAAACAAACAAAAGGTTATTTAGTACTTCTGCCATTTCCACATTTTCTTTTATTGTCTTTCCCCTTCATTAACAGGCTTACCTTGTCCTTGGTCTTCCTCTTGCATGAATAATTTCACCAGATTTCTATTAGCATAACACACTGTGAGCATTTTCTGTTAAGTTCATGTTGGCCTGTTATGAACAGATTATTTGCATTTATTTGTGCAGCATCAAATCTGAAAAATACTATACCATGCACAGTGAGAAAAGGAGGAAGAAACATACAACGACAAGGATAGACTATTTGTTGGTTATCTAGCTTTGGGAAAATTTCGTAAGCTAATAGCCTGCTTGTAGCATACTCTGACAGTTGTTTGTTCAACTTCGTTACTTTGGTTCATCTCCGTAATACAACATTCTCCACACCTAGATGCCATTCTGAAAATACAATTCAGATGCTGAAAGCTCATGTTCATGGCTGTCAACTTCATGCTAAAATTGTTCAATTATGCTTCGTAACATTTTAAAAGTATTTTGATTATGTTGTCTTTCAAAAAGAGTGTCTCATTTGTGCAAGGGAAAACATATTTTGATTGTAACTGTCATGAAATTATTTTCCCTTGGCAACACACCTAGAATATGCCTACAGTGCAATTGGGGGGATGACTGTGGCTCTCTGTCCTATATAGGTTTTTATACTGTGCTCATCAACACTGTACCCGAGTGCTTTCAAGAAGTGCATTAAGCACCATGACTACATATATATCACATGCTGTTTGGTCTCTTATCTTCTCCTCGGAGGGAGCAGCATGTAGAGTGGGAAGTTTTAAATATACCCCTTGCTGTGGGTTTATATTAGGAAAGGCAAAGTCAAAGAACGGCACCTCGCCCTTAGAGCAGAAAGTGGTGAGGATTGTGATATCAGTAGTTCCTGGAAGAGTTCATTTCACAATCTTGGACCACTCCCAGAAAAAGCTTGTCTCCCACCCAGTCAAGCTTTACTCTCATTGTTGGGCATTCCATTAGAAAATAAGAATGTCCATATTGGGTCAGACCAGTGGCCTATCTAGCTCAGTATTCTGTCTTCTGACAGCAACCACATGCTTCAGAGGGAATGACAGAGGATGGATCACTTGATAATTGCCCTGCCCTGAACAGAACAGGGCAATTATCAAGTGATCCATCCTCTGTCATTCAGTCCCAGTTTCATTGTGCCAGAGGATCCAAGCTATCAGTCATGGTCTTCCTCACAGAGGTTCAAATGGTCTTTTAGGTATCCTGGGCTTCATGTAGGCATACCTGCACTACCTTTAGTCTAGCTAGCATGGCTAAAATAGCAGTGAAGACATAGTGGCACAGAACCCAGCATGTACTAGAAATGTGAGTACATGCCAATGGTTACAGGAGGCTTTGTACAGTCTGTGCTGAAGCCCACATCCCGCAGCTTCACTGCTATTTTTTAGCATGCTATCTAGAATTAAAACAAGTGAGGGTATGCACACCTGAGCTGCAGCCACACCTCCAATTGCAGTGTAGACATACAGTTAGGCGCCGACTTCAGCCACTGAAATGATGTAGTACATTGGAAAAATTTCCTAAGACACACAGAACAAATTTATTTTTTTACTCTTAAAAAGTTTGTTACTGTTGTTGTTTTTTAATCTAAAACCCTAATACAGCGAACTCAAACTATTTTATAAAATAGCAGAACCCGGTGGATATTTAACTCAGTCTTGCAAAGTTCTACTCATCCATAGTTATGTGGCCAAACCCAAGAAGCTGTGCACTTCAGTTACATTCTGAAGTACTGACAGCCTGCACCTAAAGTGTGGGCAAGTAGGTTTTGCACCTGGGATTGTGAATCTTCATAAGATTCAGATCATCCCCTGATGTTATGCAGGCTACATAAACTAGGACAGAGCCATAAGCAAACAATATTTATTCTGGTAATCAAAATATTCAGAAGAACTGTCCTCAAATATAGCAGTATGTATATAAAAATGTCCTGCTCTGCTTAGCCACCTTCAAAATTAGACTAAGGTCATTAAGTGATTAGACAAGGGAAATGATAACCATGCAACCACTCCTTGCACCTTGACTCTGTAATAAAATACAAAACTAGCCATTTCTTCTCAAATTAACTCCACAGAAGCAGTCACTTGCTGCACTTCCAGTAACCAAGAGTATTTTGAACAAAACAGCAACAGAAGAACTAGGAAGCTTTGGTACAAAACTGATACTTTAAAAATAACACAGAGATAAGGAACTGCAGGGGTACTCCCAAGTCCCAAAGTGGCAAACTCCACCAACGGAGTTCCGGAATCGACATGGCGAGCCGCGGACATTGATCCCGCGCGGTGAGGACAGGTGAGTAAATCGATTTTACATATTCGACTTCAGCTACGTTATTCACATAGCTGAAATTGCGTATCTAAAATCGATTTTACCCCGTAGTGTAGACCAGCCCAGATTCGACAGCTGAGGAGTGGAAATGCTGACTGAGGGCTGGCTACACTACGGGGTAAAATCGATTTTAGATACGCAATTTTAGCTACGTGAATAACGTAGCTGAAGTCGAATATCTAAAATCGATTTACTCACCCGTCCTCACCGTGCAGGATTGATGTCCACGGCTCGCCATGTCGATTCCGGAACTCCGTTGGGGTTGGTGGAGTTCCGGAATCGATATAAGCGTGCTCAGGGATCGATATATCCCATCTAGATTAGAAGCGATATATCGATCCCCGAGCAATCGATTTTAACGCGCCGATACGGCACGTAGTCTAGACGTGGCCTCTGTCGCTTGGTTATGATGCTCCCAGAAGCAGCAATTTCTAAAGGCAAAAAAACCCAGGGAAGGTGTAACATGGCATTCTGGTTAATACCTTTAAATGTTGGTTCTGTCCAGTTTTCTGAAGCACGGGGCTATTGTAGGAAATAAAGTTTTAAGAATTGAAGAGCTCAGAGTTTGAGATAACATTGTTCAAGGCCACTGAAGTGGATTTCAGGGAGTTTGCTGCTAAGCTTTTGAGTTCCGCTCTCAAGAGCAATGTGCTCTAAATACATGACCTGCATTGAACCACTGCCCTAGCAAGCCGTAGCTATTATTCACTTCACAATGCAAAGTCTATAGTACCAGAAGGCTTGTTCTACATGATATATTAACTGCTTTATGAACACTGCTTGCTTTAAGAGACTATGGCCACATAAGCTATGAACAATACCATTTATCAAGTAAACCTCACAAAGGTGTTTTTCAAGTCCTCCACCTCTTTTTCACCCAGATACATTTCTTAAACAGAAAAGGAAGGAAAAAAGGTCTGGTTTGAGACACAACCCTAGTGTGTTTTTTGCATAAGAGAACTTCTTCCCTTGACTCCCACTCCATCCCCACCAGTGCCCAATTAAAGTCCCAGCCCAACACTGTCAGCCTCCATACGTCCTGTGTAATCAATAGCTTATGGACTAACTCAATGCACGGGGCAAGTAATTTGTGGTAAAGCGAGAAACGAATCTCTTAACAAATGTAATGTTACAGCTGTTCTCAAATGCCTTTGCCTTGATCCCAAGCAACCTTACAGCTGCAGTATGAACTAATTGTCTTCTCCATTAGAGATTAAAGATAGATTTTGTGGTTTCTTAAGAAAAGCTATGAGTGACATACAATATAATTAGCTAGATCATATTTTTCCCACTTTTTTTTTTTTTTTTTTTTACACTCATGAGACACTAATGGTCCATCCATTTTCCATCTGATGCCTGGGCATAGGAGGCCATCTTCTAATGGAAGGGTACTAAACATTAATCGTCTAAAAAATACAAAAGAAAAGGTGCAGTTTTGACACACTGGTTTTCTGTACAGTCAATCTTATGACAGACTACGCAGCTGAGCTACGCTCCAGCAATGAGACGACAGAGCTCTATTAAGACAGTATCAGATAGGAGGAAACATATAAAAAGCTGATCACCACCATTACATGGGGGAATCAACTTAAAAAGGGGGTGAAAATTATAAGACGTGCATTAGCTGAGGTTGGAGGCATCTATACATGCGCACTTGGAGAATAGATTATTACTTTCACCTCATACAGGAGAAAATAAACTTGAGCTCAAAATCTATTAAAGTGATAGTAAATAAACGAGAAAGAATCTGAATCTAAACAGCTGATAACTTGTTCTGAATTAAAGGATCACCGTGATCTGTTCCAGTCAGGTTAAGACAATTTCTGTAACATATAGGACTATATTAGGTTAAAGTAAAGAGTGACAAGTGACGTAATACCAAGATTGAATTTGGTCACTTGTTATAAATGAACCTATAGATGGTGGAGTTTGAAAGGATCTTCTGGATTATTTACTCCAAGCACCTACCATTCTTACTGTTATTTTTTTCTACCACAAATTAAAATGATATATTTTCTGTCCAAAATGACTTCAGTAAAACAACCAGAAAGGACAAAAGAAAATCTCCATAAATATAGCACAGAGTTACATCAGTGTAAGAAGCCATAGAAATTTCCAGAACAAAATGGCTGCTGATATGCGACTGTTGCCAACTCTTACAATTTTATCACAAGTCTCAAAATATTTGGTGTTTTACTTCAAGCACCAGCTTCTGGAGTTAGGTAATTAAATGAGAATCTCAGCTTTCATTTAAAAAAAATAAGATTCTAGCCTGCATGATTGTAGAGAAAAGCTTGAATATGCGACATAAGTGCACTCTCAAATCTCAAAACCCAGAAAGCAAATAAAATTCATATTTTATATAAAATCTCTTTTTTTGGGGAGTAGGGGGGCTGACTCATGATTTTTGAACTCTTGAGATTGGTGAGACTGGAATTTTTAGAAGCAGAAAGGTTCATTACACTAAAAGCCAAAGCCTAACTTTAGGCAACATACATCACTTACTAGCTAGAATTCCAGCACACAAAGAATAAGTGCTATTTATTTTCACACTCCAGTTATAAAAGAAAAATTTAAAATACTAATATTATAAAACAATCACATGGGGAATCTGATAAACTTCTAACTAGCAAGGAAAGTTAGAGTCACAGTATGTGACACCATCATCCTTTACTCATTGTAGCTTGATGTGGCAGAGCCCAGGATATGTAAGATAAGGGGGTTAATATATTTAGAGATTCACAGGATGCATTACAGCTAAAACTTCTATTATTTCAAACACTTGAAACAGTATTTCAATTATGTCAACACATTGACATCACCATTCAGGTATGTAGGAGATGTATTTCCTCATTAATAATAATTTTTAATGGCCAAATATTACAACGTAATGACTGTGGTGTATTAACAATGTATACATATTTAATTAGAAGACCATCAGTATCAATATACATATCCATGGATATAAATGTTTTCACACAACTGAAGTTGAGATGTTCAAAGAAGAGAAGTCCTAGATATAGCCTAGAGCCCTGTATGTTTTGTGACTGGTATGTTAATTATGCAGAAGGTGTGGTGGGGCGGCTGCCTCCCCTCTATGTGAGAGGGGGCTAGAGTGGGCCAGAGTGGCTGTGCAGGCCAGCAGCCAATCAGGAAAGGACTTACTGAGAGCCAATCAGGGCCAAGATTGGAGACAGCCAATCAGGGCTCAACTTGGCCTTATATAGGGGCTGCCCAGGAGAGCAGCAGGCAATCTGTCCCAGACTGTCCAGAGCAGGAGACCAGCACCTCGGACAGAGCAGTGCTGGGCAGGCTCAGGGGGAGCATAGTAGGACTCCGGCCCAATACTTGCCAGACTGCAGGCCCTGATAGAAAGGGCCTAGAGGGTGTGAGGGGCCAGAGGGGAAGTGGCCCAGGGACAGTTGGACAAGGGGAGAGAAGGAGGGCAGGAAGTTGCCATTAAAGGGTCCCTGGGTTGGGACCCAGAGTAATGGGCGGGCCTGGGTCCCCCCCTTCCCGTTTGTACTGCACCTGGCCATGCAGTAGAGTGGCTGAAACAAACTGCAACCGGCCCTTAAGACAAGGGGCTAGACTTTGGGGTTGTGGTTGGCCACTGAGGCCAGTGCAAGGACTGTTGTTAACCCCCTCCCGCCCCCGGAAGGGGGTGAGGATGGACTAGGGGGCACTGCCACAGGGCAGTGGTCTGAAGAGGACGCCGCTGAGCGGGGAGCAAAGTGGGTCCAGACACCAGCGAAGAACAGAGATGATGGACGGGACACCACCAGCAGAGGGCACTCCCCATGAACTGAGCTAATTCCTGGAGGTAACCAGCAGGAGGTGCTGCAGTGGTGAGTCCCAACCCCGTCACAAAGGGGAGGAAATGTAACTATGAAACCTCTAATTATTAAAGCACAGATATGAAGTTAAATATTATACTTTAAGACTCTTTCAGACAAGGATCTTCAAAAGGTTTGGAGTTCAGTCTTGCTTCAGGTAAGCACGCAAAATTTTGATGCTTATGGCTCATCTCATATTTGAGCTTGCAAAACTGGTTTGGAATTTCTCCAAGAGCACGGCTCTCTCCTGAGATTTCCCATACTTCCAGTCCTGTTTCTGGTTGTTCATACCATGAGAAGAGTATTACTTGTAATATTTCAACACTTCTGGAAATGGAAGAAACTCTTATCTGAACTAGTGAGAACCTCCAGAAAATTTTGTATTAAGTTTTATCCTTAAAAAGCGGGAAAAGTTTTGGCTCTACATAGGAATGGATATTCAAAATAACAGCAATTAAAAAAACCCAAACACATGATCTTACTCAGTGCCAACACTATTCCTTATTTCTAGAGTCAAATGCAGCCAGAGGTTTGAACTTTTTTGATTTCCTTACCTACTTTTCCTGCTATTTTTCTTCCTGGAACCTGCAGCATTTCTGCCTTGTGACAGAGAATGAACGCACAAATGTGAAGACCCATGACTAATGGTCTGACTGCAAGCAGGGACAGCTGGAAATCTGCTGGGAAACAATATTCTCATCAGATTTGCAACCAGATCTTGTAGACCGAAGTAGACTGGGATAACTACCCAAAATGAACCTGGAAGCATTTTCTGGTTTATCCCTCACTAGAGGCTTCTTGTCAGTCAGGCACTAAGATGCAAGAGACTATTCCCTTCCTTAGAGTATGTTGCTGAAGGCTACAGTAGCCCAAACAAGTTTCTGAGACTGCAACTATGTCATCTCAAATCTCTTTATTTTCCCTAATAACCTCTGATGGCTCTTATTTCTGGACAAGGGCATCTTTTCATATAGGTTGGCAGTATTCCAGAAAGAAGAATCAGTTTCTCAATATGAGATGACAATAAGCCATGGAAGACAAAGTTTATCAAAGAAATGTTATACGTCTACCTCAGTAATCCATAAACTAGGGATATATCAGCATTTCACTTTCTAGATTATGAGTAATATCCTCAAGTTTTGCAGGTAAGCCATATTTACAAGGTCAGACTTATGTTAGCAAGTACTGTGCACTGAAGAATTAATTCATCAAAAAAATACTTGGTCCTGAGTTCAGTCTACAAGTTATTATGTTTGCAGGTTTGTTCTGGAATGTACAATATAATAGCCAAAGAACCAAAGTGAATGCACAGAAGTACTGTGGTCTCTACTTTTGAAAGTAAATCAGAAGTACTGTGCAAGAACAAATGAAAATAATGCATCTCTTGAGCAAGAGGTAAGTCTACTTGGGTGTATCATGCCGACCTACAGTCTTCCACATAGTACATAAGGAAAGAGTACTAAGCACTCTTTCCGATATTCAAGATAGACAAGTTCATTCTCTATTTGCCAATAAGTCTCAGATGCCAGGAACCTAATATACATATAGTATCTTTCAACTTAAACATGAATCTTTCTGAGCCAAATGTTAGGTCTCTCTTAAAAAAATCTCATGTTTACCTTTTATGTATCACATGCTGACCCGCCAAGTGCACTTTCAACAATATTTAGAGTCTCATTTTGGACAATATAGAGTAAAGTACACTTCTTTCCCTTAAGTTTTCACATTCCACATTGTTTTTCTTTATGTTTCGATCTGTGGCAGCCAGGAGAGGAAGGTATAAAAATAAACCAGTTGCAATATGATGTACACCATATGCACAGCCTTCCCAAATTCTAGTCTTCCCCCAGTTTACAGTGACAGTACATGGGACCTATTGCCAAAGGGCGTTTGGCAATGGTAAAAGAGGTAAAAGATCTGTCCCAAAGCAAGATTTAAACGTGACAACAGCTCTTAAGTACAGCAAACCTTTTGACAGGTTATACTTCACAATGTCTCTCTTCTGTTCTTATTTGTTTAACTTATGGCTCTCTCTAAAAAGCAGGATACTTTAGTTTCTCTAGTTCTGGCAAGAAACAGTGATTCCTTTTAATGACATTATGCGCTTCCGAAGTCCCATATTTCTCTACTTCTTACAGCTAATCATTAAGCATCATAACACTTGTTCCCTCAAGATGATGCTCTCCCAATGATTCATCAAATGGATGTGATTCTTATTTACACTAAGGTTCCTTTACACTGCTCCAGTAGCGTAAAGAGCCCTTAAAATCAATGTGAAGTACAGTTATGACCACTTTCAAGCCTCTTCACACTCCCAGAGGTGCATAAACAGGCCACTGGGTAAATGAGAAATCAGGTCCAAATGTGTTTAGGCTAGAAATACTGGACCTGATTCTCATTTATACAAAAGCCCTATATGCCAGTCTGGCATTATAAAGGGGCCTTGAAGTGAGTGCAGGCTGCCAAGCACCCAAAAGGGTGTTAGTGCAAATGAGACTAAAGCCCTCTCATGCTAAATGAGTGAATCAGTCTGTGTAGAATGTTAGAAATGACATTCATATACCCCCAAATGAGATGTTCCGCATTACATTTTGATTCAGGGAAACTGGACAAATTTTGTGGAAAGCCTGAGAAATTTCATAGATTTTTGCTTGAAAATGGGATTGGGAGATGGCCCAGAAGTAAAGAATTAATATATTGGTGATACAATCTTGTTATTTTCATGTGGCTCAACTAGTGAAAAGGGGAATAGCTAGAATACCAGTGAGTTTTCCTATTCAAAAAAATTCTTCAAAGAGGACCCAGTTCCCTGGTCTTCCAGTAGAGAGAGAAGGTCAGCTAAGAATTCCATTGATTTAGAAGAGTTTTGCAGCAGCTGAACTCCAGTTTTTTTTCCTGGGATAATCAAACCTTTTGGGGCTTAAACCCTCCGGTTTTTGTAGTTTGCATCGTTTTGATCTGAGTGGAGAGTAACAGATTACTCTCACTGCAGTCAAAGTTACAGTGTATGTAAAAAAAAAATCTGCATAAGGTTTTAGGCAAAGGCCCTTACTCCTGAGTTAAAACACAAATCTTTATTCTTACATTTAGATTAAAAAAAAGTGATTCTGCAATACTACTACTTCATGCTTTTTAGTAACGTTGTCCAGTGCTGCCTCTACAGGGGGACTGCAGTAAAAAGATTATATTGTCTTTCATACAAAGAACATCCCAAAAAGTTTTTGAGTAAAAAGATACAGTTAAATGTTACAAAATAATAGCAGGTGGAGAGAGAAATGAATATTTGAAGGGAAGTGAGAAGAGAGGCATTTGTAGGTGAGGTATATGAGACTAGATGGTGTGTTAATATGCAGAGGGAGCCTGAGGTAAGCTGTTTCAGATGGCAGGAGCTGTGGAGTGGAAGTCTCCCTTCAATAGCGCTGAGAATGTTTAAAGGGACAAGAGAGCCAGCCAGTGCTAGGTGAATGGAATAGAAGGAACAAAAAGGGGATTTAAAACAAGGAGAGTTTAAGCTGCTGGAAGTTAAGACTGTGTAACATCTGTTCTGTGGCCACTTCTCCCTTCAGTTCATTACAATTGATTTCCCATCTCACAGAAAAACAGTATTCCATTTTAAGAAGGTGTTCTCAAGTGCCCACTTACACACAGACTGGGTGGGATGTCCAAGCACACAGGTGATCATGACCGCAAATCTGGGGTGTGCTTCACTGGAGGCCCACTGGAAATTTACTCAAATGCTCTGATCCTGCAAACATACGTGAGGAACTTTACAATTTGAGCAGCCCCATTGAACACACGCACGTAGATGGTTGCATGTTCATGCCTCATTTAGCCACTCAAACATTGCAGGATCAAGAGCTTTACTGATTTTGCATTCTGCTTAGGAGACAGAATGGATGTAGGACCATGGGACAGAAAGAAAAATTCTGTCTAATATATGCATTAAAATATTATAATATTTCTTTATTCTTTTTTTTGATCCTATATCCACAGTCTGTACCAAGCAGAATGGGGGAATCAATAAAATTCATGTTGAAATATATATGGCACCCACTTGCCCTAGTTTAGCTTGGATAGCATGACAGTGTTCTTTTGTTCCTCACCAGAAAAACATTGAAATAGTTCAATCAAATATGTTTAATCCACAAACATGAAAGAACAGAGGCCATGAGAAATGATTTTTTTCCCAGAGTTTGGAGACACTTCAAAGAAATTAAAAAGTAATTAGAATGCTATAAATGGTTCTGATATTTATATCTTCTCACCTTGGAGAAATGTGTCCTTCCTGGTTTTGATTCTTTATTCCTCCACTGGAAAGACAGTTCATATGTTATTCATTCCTCTTTAGTTGTCATATAATCAGTCTTTATTGATTAGCTAGGTAAAAAAAAAACCTCTTAAATTTATTTAGATGCTTACATACCGCAATGATCGACACACTTAAAATGCAGACAGATGTGGTTTTACTTAAATATAATGAAAGGGATTAGATACATATTTAAGAGGCAGTAACACATTAAGAACTAGTATGCAAAATCTGTCTTTTCTCCCTCTATTTTTTTCACTTGAAAAATGCTGCCAAAATAAATTAAAAAACAGCTATATTGTGTTGGGGGGGGGAGGTGTAAAATAATATCAAGAAATTGCTGGACTTTGGAAACTGAGATGAAAAATAAGACTGGAAAGGTAACCTTTACTCATCTTGTGGTATTTTAGGTAAAGAAGTTAAACTAATGAAATCAAGAACTACTGGTGAAGAATAGCACATCATGTAACAGATGACCGCAAGGGTGCTTCAGACAAATTAATTACAGTATTAGAAATGTCACCAAACTCCTCAGAATCTCATTTTGTCGCCATCATGCTGTGAACACCTGTGACTTGCTGACAGCACATTTATTTGCAGTGTGGGATATTGCAAGTTCAAAACTAACTTCTCAACACAGTTTTCCCAACCATATGTATACCTATAAATAAGACAAGGAAGAGCAAGCCCCATATCAACTGCACTTGTATGATAAATAAATGGGGGGATAGCTCCCTTTGATGGACACCCAGCCTGCCAGTTAATCCCTCTTGATAGCTGCTCTCTGCTGCTTTACCTGGAAAGGGTTAACAAGCCCACAGGTAAAAGAAAAGGAGTGGGCACCTGACCAAGAGAGCCAATGGGAAGGCTGGAACTTTTTAAAACTGCGCAAGAAACTTTCCCTTTGTCTGTTGTTCTCTGGGCTGCAGGAACACAGAGCAGCAATGCTATACTGTGTAAGGTTTGAACCAGGAATGAAAATTCATTGTCCATACCTAGAAGAAATTATTTGGATAGGTAATGTTTAGTTAAATACAATCAGGTTTATTTTTTATTTTGGCTTGTGGTTCTCCTCTGTGCTAACTACTGATGCTTTTGTTTGCTTGTAACCTTTAAGCTGAACCCCCAAGAAAGCTAGTTTGGGTGCTTAATTTTTGGAATTGCTCTTTTAAAATCTAGCAAATGCCTATGTTCCAGATGTATTTTCTTTTTGTTTTAATAAAAATTTACTTTTTTTAAGAATAGGATTGGATTTTTGGTGTCCTGAGAGGTTTGTGCATGTTGTTTGATTAGCTGATAGCCACAGCTACTCTCTTTCATTTTCTTTCTCAGCTCTTCCTGGGGGAGGGGGGGCAAAAAGGGGGATGAGGGACAGGGGGGATGAAAGAGCTTGAGGGTACCCCATAGGGAGGAATTCCCAAGTGCTCCTTCATAGGTCCAAAGGTGTGTTTGTTGTTGTGTGTTTTTTGTTTGAATCTGGGTGGTAGCAGCATTTACCAAGCCACGGTCAGAGACAAGCTGTAACCTTGGGAGTTTAATACAAGCCTGAAGTGGCAAGTATTATTTTTTAAAATCTTTGCGGGCCCCTACTTCCTGACTTTGAGGTGCTAGAGGGGGAATTCAGCCTTGACAACTTGTTAATGGACTTATGAACACCAGAGGCATCAAAGGCAAAAGTCACTAGGGAAGAAGATGATTTCAGAGGCATGATTCTGGACTGCACATGGAAAAAGGAACTCTCTCGAATGTATGCTCAAATTCAAATAGAACTTCTTTCAAATAGGGCCCAACCCCCACCAGCCTCCCAAGATTATCTCTTCTGATCCAGCTCCTTTATGCTGTCCAGGAGCCAGATTCTGGCAGTAACTAGGCATCTGAGAATGTCACCACAAGACTGGAAAGAGGCGGGGGCCTAGGGAAAAGAGATCTGTGAGCTGGTGGCTTCTGTGTCAACAGTCCCCTCCATCCTGGCATGAAGGAGGGAACTGAGGCAAAGTTCTGCTCCTGATTGTAGCTGGCACATGGTCCAGGACTGCTTTGTCTTACCTCAGGGTTGGGGGTGGTGCAGTCCAACCTACAGAATCAGCCACAAGTGACCCTCTCACCCCACATCTTAGGCTGAGTGGATCTTTACCACAAGAGAGAATCAAGCCCAAAGTGACTTCAGGAATGAGATATAAAAGAGAAAAGCTGACAACGAGTTACATTTTTCCAAAAGGGCCTAACTGGCTTAGAAGCCTAAGTTCCATTTTCAAAAAAGCTGCTTCAGCATTTAGGATCCTAAGAGTAAAATTTTCAAAAGTATTTTTCAATGAGCCTTGAACTCCTAAGTGCTTAAATCACTTTTGAAAATGGGTCTTTGATACAATTTTCCTGATGGTCAATATGTGCTACCACCCGTTAATTTATTCTTTCATATGCCATATTGCTTTTCCTGGCCCTATGCTTCCTTGAGACTCACACAACACCCCAAATTCACACTATTTCCTGCCACACAATGTGTACTTAAAGATGAAATGTGCTAACATTCAAATCTAAAGCTCAGTTCGACCTTTGATGCCTGTTGGTGACTTCTGCAGAAGCCAATGACACACATCTCAGGACAGAATGCTACTGCATGTTTCCATTTATCATTACTTTTCTTTTTACAGATAATTCCATGGGAAGGCCACCAGTTTGAATGTTGTGTCTAAGTTTAGCTTGCATTTCAGATAACTCTTCTGTTCCATTAGCTCACACAATATTTGCCACTTTGATCTTGAGTACAGGGTGAAAAACAACAAGCAATTTTTGTTGCATAAACAATTACCTGTGATGGTGAAAGAATTATTTAGAAAGCAAATCTTTAGTAGTTACATAAACAGCAATGTCACAATCTGTAAGCAACAGTAAGACTTCCTTAAGGTCCCTCTATCCATTTGGCACATTTACTAAGTGCTATGGCACACATATTGGAAGGAAAATAAATTAAAAATAGAAAGCTTTCTGATCTGTCATTGGAAATGCTATACTCTCAGACACTATATCTAAACATGAAAACAAACGTAAAACTGAAATACCCACCCCTGCTGTTCCTCCTGATTGGTTGGACTATTGAATAACTTTGTTAACATTTAAGAAAAGCAGTGAGTGCAGTGATAAACGTTTGCTCTGAATTGGCTTTCAGAACATGCAAAATACAATGAGGATGACGAAGAAGGTGCAATTCTGTTACCCTTACAATAAGATAGCATCCTTTGCAGCAGTACCCAGAGAGGGAATTAGAAAGATGGACTTAAAGAACCATTTTTGCTAGCAAGGCTTTAGGAAATAGCTATACAATACTAAGAGCTCTGAACTCTAAGGATTCAAGATAGATATCAGCTTAGTCTCAGAAGACAGATGATTGCCATCAAGGACTAAGATATGATTTAGACTTTGTATATGGACCAGTGCCTTATGATGGAGCTGCAGAATGAGTTCATGTTCCACAGATGTAGAGTCAAGGAGCCAGGAGCCAAGTATCAAGGATGTACAGCTTCAAGGCTCTGCTGTGACAAATAATATTTCTCAGTACAGTATTTTCTGATTACATGGAAAAATATATCCCACAGTTCAGAAGTGTAGGTTTTGGGAGCAGTATTAGTGATTGTTAATTACAGTTTTCTCTCTCTAAATTCTATTTCTCTATTTCCTTTTAGGCCATATTTGGCTGTGTAAGGTTCATAAACATGCTCTGATCCTGCAAGCAGCTCTGTGGGGCTCTGCATAGGCATAGGGATCTACCTGCATGGAGCTCCTTGTAGGGGCACAATTAACGTCATTTTTTACTGGTCATTTCCCACTAGGTTCTCCCGCCCCCCATACATAATTGCATGTTTCACTCAAACCCCCAGAAGAGAGAGTGTTTATTCTCCTCACCTGGCCACAGTCATTAGAACCACCTTTTCCCTAGCAGATTAAACAACCACATGCAGTTTCCTCTTAAAATTAAAGTTAACAAGTCTAGACTAGCTAGCACTACACACAGGCACCAAGGCTAAATAGGAACCTACTATGTTCTTCACATCCGTAACTTATTTCAGTGCAACTGCTGCTAACTCATCTCTTCTTTCTATACTTCACTCTAGCTCTTGTCAAAGCAGCTGAAAGGATGATATATGCACTGCCAAAGTGGTGCTCTGTGGCACTCATCATTAAAAATGAACATCTCCAAGCCAGGAGGTGGGGCATATTTCCATTATCATTATCACCTCCTAGGCTGTGAGGTAATATAAATCAATAAATAGCAAAGCAGGTTCTTATTGTCTCTTTTCAGACCTTTCTACCAGAGGTGAAAAATAAATCCTTAAACTGCTGTATGAAAACTAATCCTTGTTCTAAACAGCTTAGGCAGTTCCCTTCAGTCACAAAGTATATTACTCGTTGTCTCCTGCAGCTATGCTGCTGTAGTGCTATAGTCTAGACATTTACTACAGTGATGGAAGGGGTGTGTCCGTCATTACAGTAAATTAATCCCCTCAAGAGTCTGTAGCTAGGTAGATGGAAGAATTCTTCCATCGACAGAGGGGATTAGATCGACCTAATTGCATCACACAGGTGTGACATTTTTCATGGGCCTAAGTGATGTAGCTAGGTTGGTCTAAGTTTTACGTTCAGACAAGGCCTGTATGTAATGTTCCTTCTGGTGTTACAGTTTTATCCTCCACCTAAGGATCGCTCCATCCCAAGAGTAAGATTTTATATATAAACATCTAAAGGGTCTGGATTCTCTTCAGTTTGAGAGAGTCCTTTTAGATGCTTAATTGAACTGAACTTGAGCTCTGAATCTTTTGAGGTTCACTCATCCTAATTTAAAGAAACAACTCTGGAGCAACAAAAACACCCACGACATCAAGATAGCAGAAAAGCTCTATTACCCAGAACTTTTGTGAGAGATCTTCCTTTAGAGCACTGAGTAAGAATCATTTGTCAGGATGAGAAAGATGAATACCTTACCCATTGAGTTCCCTGCAAGTTCAGGGACAGGAATGGAGGGAACCTGTTACATCATCTTTTGCAGTTCTCGTTAAGAAGATCAGCATTTATTGACTGAGGGGAATAATCGCTTCCCTTGATCTGCTGGCACTGCTCCTACTAGTGCAACCCAATATGCCGTTAGCCTTCTTGGCAACAAGGGCACACTACTGACTCATGTCCAGGTTGGTGAGGCAAGACTTGCCCTTGGTGAATTCATGTTGACTGTTCCTGATCACCTTCCTCTCCTTTTCTCCAAGTACTTCAAAATTATTTCCTTGATTATTCTCCTCTATTCAGAACTGGTGAGGCCATATCTGGAGTACTGTGTCCATTTTGGGGCCCCCCACTACAAAAACAATGTGGACAAATTGGAGAGAGTCCAGCGGAGGACAACAAAAATGATCAGGGGGCTGGGGCACAAGACTTACAAGGAGAGGCTGAGGGAACTGGGCTTGTTTAATCTGCAGAAGAGTGAGGGGGGATTTGATAGCAGACTTCAACTACCTGAAGGAGGGTTCCAAAGAGGATGGAGCTAGGCTGTTCTTAGTAGTGGCAGATGACAGAACAAGGAGCAATGGTCTCAAGTTGCAGTGGGGGAGGTCTAGGAAACACTGGATATTAGGAAACACTATTTCACTAGGAGGGTGGTGAGGCACTGGAATGAATTACCTCGGGAGGTGATGGAATCTCCATCCTTAGAGGTTTTTAAGGCCTGGCTTGGCAAATCCCTGGTTGGGATGATTTAGTTGGTGTTGGTCCTGCTTTGAGCAGGGGATAGGACTAGATGACCTCCTGAGGTCTCTTCCAATCCTAATCGTCTATGATTCTATGACTGTGCCCCTATTTAGCAGCAAGGAAGTAGCATCCCTTGGAAAAGAAGAGTAAACCCCATGTAACTCCTCAAGTGCTTTCCATGGACGTGACGTAACTCTTTGGAAGTAAACGAGCTGTGTTTGGGCTGGTCTACACTAGGGGAGGGGATCGATCTAAGATACGCAACTTCAGCTATGTGAATAACGTAGCTGAAGTAGAAGTATCTTAGATCAAATTACCTACTGTCCTCACGGCGCGGGATCGACGTCCGCAGCTCCCCCTGTCGACTCCGCTACCGCCGTTCGCGCTGGTGGAGTTCCGGAGTCGACAGGAGCTCATTCGGGGATCGATATATCGCGTCTAGATGAGACGTGATATATCGATCCCAGAGAAATCGATTGCTACCCGCTGATACAGCGCATAGTGAAGACGTAGCCTTTGTTTGGGTTTCAAGGTAAAAACATATTGGCTTTTGTACCACTAGATTTTTCTGTACAGACTTAAATACTTTTTGGTTGCTGCACAGTCTAGAATTCACTCACTCTCAGTGCTCATTTTATAAGCTGATCACACGTGCAGTCCAAACACAGACCCTCTTGAACAGAGCTGGCTACTCTCAGCAGAGACACCTCAACCACCCTCACACAGGCATCCGCTGTGGATCCTGGTCACCATCATCTACATTTATCCTTTATTTCACTTCCACTACGTTTATTACTACATTTGAGATTTTGAAAAAAGAAGTCACATTGTTCAATTTTCAAATCGTTCTTTTGCAGAAGGGAAGGAAAAATCAATCCAGGGATATTTCCGAAACATTGGCATGGTATCTTTAACGGGAATATCCACGCTGAAATTAGGGCCTTTCAGCCAAGGGTGCAAAAGGGAAGGTAGAGAAAATAGCGTGATGCCTATAAAGCAGGCATGTATCACAAGGTTCATCCCAGAACATAAGAAAATGTCTTGCACTGCACTGTCTAAACATAAAGTAGGCTTAGTTTCCACAGTCTGCTAAGGCGGCCACATGACACACTAAATGAAATCCAGACTCCCAGTACCCTGAGGGCAAGAAAGAGAACTGAAGATCCAGGAAAATCCAAATGTTCCTGCATTTTCACAGTAAACAATTCTGATTGGATTCTTCTTCTATTTCTGTGCATACATGAACTTCATTAATAAACGTGCATTAAAAAGGCGCTGGAGGACAAATCAGTAATTGCTCTTTTATAGCAAATCAGAAGTTACTGAGAAAATCTTCTATAAAGGCTCTGTCAAAACAAGTTACTTAAGGATTAGTGGGAGCTAAATCCTCTGGCAGAGAGATTTTTCTCAACAGCAGTAAATGGGTTTTAGTATCTGAAAAATCTTAGAACATATATTATTCTCCCACTCCGAAGGGCCATCTCAATAACACTGCATCCTTTAGAAGCACAGATTCTTTTTTTCTCCCTTTTTGTTTTTTGTATGAGCTCTGCTATTTGTGGAAAATGAAGCAGCTGGCAACTCTTTCAAATGACTGATTTTTTTTTTAAACTGTGTTGTTTCTATACTGCAGGACAGCATCTTTTGATACCTCAGCCTAGCATGAATTGAAGACAATTAACAAGATTTGAGCTAGTCTAAGGGCATGTCTACACTACAAAATTAGGTCGATTTTATAGAAGTCGATCTTTAGCAACCAATTTTATAAGGTCGACCGTGAATGTCCCCACTAAGTGCATTAGGTCAGTGGAATGCATCCTCAATACCATGGCTAGCATCGACTCATGGAATGGTGCACTGTGGGTAGCTATCCCACAGTCCCCGCTGCCCACTGGAATACTGGGTTAAGCTCCCAATGCCTGATGGGGCAACAACATTGTAGCTGGTGGTTTTGCGCACATGTTGTCAGTCTCCCCTCCCTCCCTCCTTGAAAGCAACAACGAACAATCATTTCACGCCATTTTTCTGGGTGATCCATGCAGATGTCATATCATGGCAAGCCTGGAGCCCGCTCAGCTGCACACTGCTGTTGTGAGCATTGCAAACACCTCACACATTATCCTGCAGTATCTGCAGAGCCTAGCTAGTAGCCGCCAGCACAAGGAAGATTGTGAAAAAGACATTAACACACATGTTCCTGAAAGCAGGGGATATGGTAATTGGAATATCATGGCAGCACTGGGGCATGTTGATACAGTGGAACGCCGATTCTGGGCCTTGCAAACAAGCACAGAATGGTGAGACTGCACAGTGTTGCAGGTACGGAATGATTCCCAGTGGCTGTGAAACTTTCGCATGCATAAGACCACTTACATGGAACTGTGTGAGTTGCTTTCCCATCCTGGAGCACAGAAATACCAAGATGAGACCTGCCCTGACAGTTGAGAAGTGAGTGGTGACTGCCCTGTGGAAACTTGCAATGCCTGACTTCTACCTGTCAGTCGGGAATCAATTCAGAGTGGGCAAATCTACCATGGGGGCAGCTAAGAAAGGTAGTGGATTGTAACAATATGCTTGCGTTTCCCAAACATTCTGCTGAGCTCACCACACTGACCAAACAGGAAATTAAATTCAAAAGTTCCAAGTGCTTTTGCTAAGAAAGGTAGTGACTATGGGAAATGTGCAGGTCAGAGTGGATGGCTTTGCTGCAATGGGGTTCCCTAACTGTGCTGGGGCGATAGACCAAACGCATATCCCTATCTTGGCACTGGACGCCTTGCCAGAGAGTACATAAACTGCAAGGGTGTTGCAAGCACCAGCGGATCACAAGGACTGTTTCACCGACATCAACATGGGATGGTCGGGAAAGGTGCATGACGCTCGCATCTTTCGGAACTCCGGGCTATTCAGAAAGCTGCAGTAAGGGACTTTCTTCCCAGGCCAGAAAATTACTGTTGGGGATGTTGAAATGCCAATAGTTATCCTTGGGGACCCAGCCCATCCCTTGTTCCCATGACTCATGAAGCCGTACACAGGGAGCCCGGACAGCAGTAAGGAGTAATTCAACTGTAGGCTGAGCAAGTGCGTAATGATGGTAGAATGTGCCTTTGGACATTTAAAAGGGCACTGGTGCAGTTTGCTGAGTAGGTTAGACCCCAGTGAAACCAATATTCCCATTGTTATTGCTGCTTGCTGTGTGCTCCATAATATCTGTGAGAGTAAGGGGGAGACATTTATGTGGGGGGTGGAAGGTACAGGCAGATCGTCTGGTGGCCAATTTTGAACAGCCAGACACCAGGGCAATTAGAAGAACACACCAAGGTGCGCTGCGCATCAGAGAGGCTTTGAAAAACAATTTCATGACTGATCAGGCTACGGTGTGACAATTGTGTGTGTTTGTCCTTCATGCAAAGCCACCCCCTTTGGCGAACGTACTTCCCTGTAAGCCAATCCCCCTCCCTCCCCTTCAACCACAGCTGGCATAGGAAATAAAGTCCTTATTGTTCTGAATCCACGTATTCTTTATTTATTAAAAAAAGCTTGATCACTGACAATGTTGACTAGTAAAAGGGAAGCCCAGGTGTACAAAGGGTTTGATAATGGGGTGGGGTGAGGGAGGAGGGAAGGATAAGGCCACATTCCTTATTGCAGCTAAATTACAAATCAAAGCTGTTTGAATGACAGCCTTCTGTTGCTTGGGCCATCCCCTGGAGTTCAGTGGCAGGGTGCCCAGGGCCTCCTCACCCGTGTTCTTGGGCGTCTGGGTGAGGAGGATGTGGAACTTGGTGAGAAGGGCAGGCGGTTACATAACAGATGCAGTGCGGGTCTGTACTCTAGTTGCCTTTCCTGCAGCTCCACTAGTCACCTCATCATGTCCGTTTGCTTCCCCATTAGCCTCAGCATCTCCTCCTGCGTGTTCCGATCACGCTCACTGTATGCTTTCCTGGCCTCTGCCATTGAATGCCTCCATGCATTCAGCTGTGCCCTATCAGTGCGGGAGGACTGCATGGGCTCTGAAAACATGTAATCGCTACTGCATTTTTTCCATCTTCTAATCTGCGATAACCTCAGGGATGGAGTTGATGCGGGGGGAAAAAAAGAGAGAGTAGACTTTAAAGAAGATATATGTCTGAGAACAAAAGGGAGACTCTTTCACAGTGAATCATGCACTTCACAGCAGAAAGCACGTGTTTTAGGAACAAGGTCACATTTTACCTTTTATATTGAGCACCTGCTGGTATGGTGACACATAACATATGGCTGGGCAACAGAATTCAGTTTGCAGGCTGCCATGGTAAGCCAAAGGGTATGCGGCATCGGCTTCTTCCGCCTTCATACCATGTCAGAATGTTTTCAAACTGCAGTGCCCTTCTTTCCAATAGCAACCAATGCCGGTTGGGTTTGCTGTTTAAAAGAGAGGGGCTGGAGATGCCATTTAAAAGGAGGGGCTGCAGTTTTGGAGAGGATGTGCAGCAGACCACTCCCCCCCAGCATGGCTATTCTCCAGGATGATCCCTTTTAGCCAAGCGCAAACACCCCAGCATGCCCGGGGTCTAATGTGTCAGGGATCACCAAACAGAGGGGATTACTGTTCCATTACAAAACTTCCCCTACTTCAACCAGGTTACCATGAATGATATCACTCTCCTGAGGCTGACACAGAAAGATAAAGACCGAATGTTACATGAATGTGACCAAAACCCAGGACCATTCACTGCTGTGCTTTGTGCTGCAATGATTCCAGACCACTTGCTATAGCTTGGCATGGTAAAGTGTCCTACCATGGAGGACGAAATAAGGCAGCCCTCCCCAGAAACCTTCTGCAAGGGCTTTCAGAGTACCTCCAGGAGAGCTTCATGGAGATGTCCCTGGATGATTCCTGCTACATCCCCAGACACATAAACAGACTTTTCCAGTAGCTGTACTGGACGCGAATGCATGCCAATTGTCCAGGGCAAACCAAACATTAAACACAATTGCTTTTAACTCCTGTAGTTTCATTACAAATGTGCACTCACCAGAGGTGCCTTCTCTGCCTTCAGGGTATGGGAACAATAGCCACTGGGAGGGTGTTGGCTCCAGGATGAGGAAAAGGTCCTGGCTGCTGGGGAGAACCGATTATCCACTTGCTTGTTGCACATTCTCCTCCTCCTCTTTCACAAGATCCTCATCTGTGTTGCATGAGGCTGCCTCCTTGCAGGTGTCCACGGAGAGTGTTGGGGTACAGGTAGGGTCCCCTCCTAGAATGGCATGCAGCTGATCATAGAAGCGTCATGTCTGGGGCTCTGATCCGTTTGCCTCCTTTGTCTTTTGGTAGGCTTTTCTGACCTCCTTAATATCCATGTGGCACTGCTGTGCATCCCTGGTGTAGCCTCTCTCCACCATTCCCTGTGCAATTTTGGCATATATATCAGCATTTCTTCTGCTGGATCGGAGTTCTGCCAGCACAGATTCTTCTCCTCATACAGCAATCAGATCTAGTGTCTCCCATTTGCTCCATGCTGGAGCTCCTTTGCAATTCTGGGACTGTATGGTCACCTGTTCTGCTGAGCTCACCACGCTGACCAAACAGGAAATTAAATTCAAAAGTTCCAGGTGCTTTTCCTGTCTACCTGGATAGTGCATCAGAGTTGCAAGTTCTGTCTAGAGCAGTCACATTGGAGCACTCTGGGATAGCTCCCACAGGCCAATGCCATAGAATTGCACAGCACTGAGTCTACACTACCCCAAATTCGACCCAGGAAGGTCGATTTTAGTGCTACTCCCCTCATTGGGGAGGAGTACAGCAGTCGATTTTAAGAGCCTTTTAGGTCGGTTGTGTAGACGCATTCATTATAAAATTGACCTTACGCAGCTAAATTCAACCTAACCTTGTAGCGTAGACCAGGCCTAATATAATAGTCTCAATATGATAGCAGACCCTGTGCCTGGAAAAACACAATTCAAGTTAAATTTCAGTGTTCTCTTTAGGGATTCAGCCTATAGAGTCCTATTTGCTTGACATACAAGTCAATGCTTTTGCTTTCAATCTCTAGGAAATTTTGTAGGCGATTGGTTTTAAATAGTCAGAATCTTGACACATGTCAAAGCCTTTAAAACTCAGTTTTAAGAATTAATATTTAACATGCTGTCAATGAGGAGCCATCACATTTATTGTCTTAAAACCATTTGGACAAGTCTTTCATTTTGACTTGTCACTTGAATTTATATCACTAGCAGAATGCAGTGTCTGTCTCTGCCCCACTGAGCTACTGTGAAGGAAATAACTTTGCAATCAATAAGCATTTAGAAACAATTCAGTATTTTCTCCACACACAGAGGATGGCCCAGTGAGATGTGCCAGCATGATCACATTCACAGCTATTTCTTGGATTGTAACAATATGCTTGCATTTCCCAAACATTCTCCTTACTGGAGTTTGCAAACTGTTGTATATTGGACACTTTGCACTAATCAACAGCAAGATAAACTTACACGTTTAGTTTATGAATGGATGCCCTCTTATTTGCCAACATTTATGTTTTTCAACCATCTGAACAATTTCCAGCACTCACTTTTCTTTTCATCACAACGATTCCTTTCCAAAGCTGGATATATGAAATCTTTTGGGTCTGCACATTATGCAAAACCACAACCATTAATCAACAATGGTTTGGTTTATATGTCAGAAGCAGGGCCATTAAAAACAGACGCATTTACTGAACCACAGCATTTTTATTTATGAAAATATTTGTGACATTCCCTATATGCAGATGGAAAATACATCTGATGTAAATTTAACCACTGAGCATTGTAAGTATCCATTTGTTGCTGGCATCCATTGTACACTAGAGCATTACAATGCTGTATCAGTTGCCTGTACAGCACATAGCTATATAAAGAAACTGTGTAGCTACCTGTCCTATTAATTCATTTTTGCATTAATCCTTAAATTTACCTGTAAATTTATACCCTTGTTCAGCAAATCACACAAGCACACACACGTGCCACTGATTTTACTGGGATTACTCATGGGCTTAAAGTTAAGCACTTGAGGTGCTATTTTGCCCTAAAATTCTAAACACAAAAATAAAGTTATTTAAAAAAAATGAAAGGACACTTCCTTTCATTAATGACTCAGAATTCTAAAATGTCCCAAATCCCTGCTCTTATTCAATGCCTCTCCAAAGTAGAGCTCAGCGAGTAAATCATTTATCTAACAAACTTAGCTTTTTGTTGTTCATGGAAGATTGCGAGTGCCTCAAATTTATAATTCTAGTTATTTAAATTTTCCTTTTTGCAATTTTAAAAAACCCAACCAAACAACAATGGACAGATCACAAACAGCTCACTGAGTTAAGTACTCGTAATTAAAGCTGTGCTGCTTAGCTGTACTAGACTGGTAAGTCACATAGTATTATTTCCATTCTTTGATCCAATGAACAAAGATGCAAGCACTTCTGCAGCAAATGCTCATGGGAGCAATTCTAAAATTTGGTTACCCTGAATGACTGAATTCAAAGCTTTATATGTTGTATTGTGCTCTGGCAGCTCAGAAATGCAGCTTCTGTAGCAACAGTGAGCAAACTCAAGGCAAATGCTGTCTCCTGAGAATGTCCTTCTCGTGGAGTTATAGTTACAACAGCTCACAGCAAGAGCACTTCCATTCGTCTCAGTGAAAAGCAGAATGAGGGATTCTTTCAGATCCACAGTATCTAGAGCAGGGGTGGGCAAACTTTTTGGTGAGGGCTACATCTGGGTATAGAAATTGTATGGCAGGCCATGAATGCTCATAAAATTGGGGATGGGGCGCGGGAGGAAGTGAGGGCTCTGGGGTGGGGCTGAGGATGAGGGGTTTGGGGTGTAGGAGGGTGCTCCAGGCTGGAACTAAGAGGTTTAGAGGGTGGGAGGGGGATCAGAGCTGGGCGTGGGGGGGCGTGAGGGCTCTGGCTGTGCGTGCAGGCTCTGGGGTGGGGCTGGGAATGAGAGGTTTGCAGTACAGGAGAGGGATCAGGGCTGGGGCAGGGGCAGGGGCTTGGGACATGGCTCAGGGGTGCAGGCTCCGGGTGGCGCTTACCTCAAGCAGCTCCCAGAAGCAGTGACATGTCCCCCTTCTGGCTCCTACACGGAGGAGCAGCCAGACGGCTCTGCTGGCACCGCCTCTGCCACTCCCATTGGCCATAGGGGGGACATGCTGCTGCTTCTGGGAGCCGCAGGGAGCAGCCCCCGACCCAGCTCCCCAGCTGGAGCATCGGAGCAGGGCAAGCCCCAGACTCCGCTTCCCAGGAGGAACTTGAGGGCTGGATTAAAATGGCTGGTGGGCCGGATCAGGCCCGTGGGCAGTTGTTTGCCCACCCCTGTTCTAGAGGATCAGTCTTGCTGACTATTAAATATGCATTACAGAATCACTCACACATTACGCTGGTGTCTTCCATCATATCACAGTAATGTGAAAATTATTTCTGTTGTCTGACAGATTGTGTTAACTTCAACAATCTGGATATTACTTACAT
Organism: Chelonoidis abingdonii; assembly: GCF_003597395.2. Taxonomy (NCBI): domain Eukaryota; kingdom Metazoa; phylum Chordata; order Testudines; family Testudinidae; genus Chelonoidis; species Chelonoidis abingdonii. The sequence continues at coordinate 53,695,077 of NC_133777.1, read as the reverse complement.
TCTAATAATTCTATAGCATTTGCAATCCTTTTTGTAGAGTCGTTAAAATGGAGATAGCCACTTCCACTGAAACCTCAATTGCCTCCCGAAATCATGCACTTAACACCCGTTGAACCTGCAGCACCAGAATTGTGGAGAGTTTATGCAAATAATGCTATGTTCTAATTTACATGTTTACGAATGGACATTCTCTTACATACAAAATGCCCCAAATACCAAAACTCATGCCGGAGTTGCGATGTGGAACAACCCCCAAAACCAAGCGACAGCAGGCAAGAGCACTGCCCAGTGTCACTCAGCTAGCCATAGCTCCAAGTCTATAGCCTTGGGTGAGTTGGAGCACTCTAATCATAAAGATCCTGTGTAGTTTTAGGCTAGGAGCTGTTTGGGGCTGCTAAAAACAGGGACATGCTGGCCCCATCAGGAAAAGTAACAGGTCTGAATTTACCAAAAAGTGGCAAAGCCTTTGCTCATTAGAACAGCTTTATACAGAGAAAGCACTGGGTACGTTTGTGTATGACAGCTGCTCTGCACCCATTCCCACAGGCACTTCTGATATCCCTGTACTCTTCCATATCTCTCACAATGCACTTGTGCAGATGAAAGCAGGTCTGAGGCATGGCTGGGCGGTCACGAACACTTTCGGAAAGCTTGCAACCACCCTTCTTTTCTTTACGGGAGGGAATAACTGCAACATTTGTTTGTTGTAACTTGGCTTCACAAGATGAAAAAGGTCAAGAGCCAAAGGTCTGGGGCAAAGGATGGAGCAAATCTGTTATTTTAATAAATACACAACTGCAAGAATGAGAAAGATGATAGGCCTATTAGTTTATCTAGAGCTCTTACACATGACTTGTTCTGTCAGCAAAATTAAGCATGTTAGTGGGCATTTTCACAGCTTTAACAAATCTGCTCAAATTCAGTAGCGTAGATTAGAACTGGTTATTTTTATTTACAGATTTATTTTTCTGTATCCAGGCACTGCACTTCTACAGGATTGTAGGAAGTAAACATAAAAATTATCGCTCAGATGGAATTCCCTTGTTGGCGCTGCACTGGCAAAAAATGATAATTATTTATATCTCACATCTATTTTTTTGGGTATATAAAATGTTTTCATACAAATGTCAGTGAAACACTAATAAATATTTTAGAAGCATGTCATAAATATGGAAGCAAATCTACAAGTGATTCATTTCTTCTAAAAAGTTCTTTTTGCCATAGTCTAATCCTTTTACTGTGATATCATCAAAACAGGCTGTAAAGATTTTGCAGTTGGCTCTCTTGTTTGGTATCTTTCCTATATGAAAAATTCTACCATTCCTCTATTTAAAATTTATTTTCACACTTGTAACATTATGCAGTTATTGAGAGAGGGAAGCTCTACTTTTAAAATAAATAATAATCAATACATACTGGGCTAGTTAATTCCTGCCGGTAGCTGAAATCATACTGCTGTAATCCCTAGACTTTGAAAATTTTCCCATAGATGCTACAAAATGAACCAGTAAATTCTGAGCTGATGAATTATAAGCATCCTTCTATTCAAAATGTAATCAACAGAAACCCAAAACTGTCAACTGCAACATTACAGTTTCATTGTAGCTGTAGTGCTGAATGCCAAACCTCAAATGGGGCCCACTTGAAGAAGTTCCCCAGCTGTCTTTCATTTGCATAATACATTTGAAGTGTCATATTCTGCTCCATCCTAAGAAATTCCTCTCTTCAGGCTTCTGTAAACTAAAGGAGATCAACTTAAAGAACAGAACAGGTTAAAGAGCTTTATTGCATATATTGTTAGCCAGTTAAAAGTTCTATCCTTTAGACTTTTCCTTGGAAAATCTGTTAATAAAGACCGTCATCCAGTGGGCAAATGAGTCCCCAAGCTCAACGTTCAGGATTCACAGAAGCCCTCCAGACTTTGTGATGTCTCAGGATCTTGCCACAACTCCTATTCCCAGCATGGCAAACCAGACAAGTTTATAATCCCAAGGTGAGCATTAATTTACCCACAATGTCCAGAAGGTTTGAATGATAGGGTGCTGCAGACAGTGGCCATCTCAGCTGCTTCACACCCCCATCCGGCCCCCTCCCATACTGCAGAAGCCAGTCCATACAGTGGGGGAAGGATATTGCACAGTGCTGCAGCTCTACTAGGTTTTGTCCATTCTGTCTATGTACACTGAGGGGGAATTGAGGATATGACCTGGAAATACAGCAGTTATTTGCTATTATCTGTACACTGCAGTCTCTCATACACGTGTGCAGTAATTTAGTGACTGCCGACTTCTTCACTACTGCTGCCAACATGTAAGTGTGTGCTATACAATATATTGTATTGAGAGAGAAGTCCTCCAGAATTAGCATGGAATTACATTTGTGAGTTTTAAGAAAGATCAGTTTATGGTCTTGAGCAGGTTACCTAAATCCATTCAATAATCAAACAGCTAATGTCACAGGAAAAGAATAGTGCATTATTACTTTGAGCTACTTCATCCCTCCTCAGCCAAGATGCACCGCTGTACCTCAGTTACCCATCCTTCTTAGTCACGGTAATACTCACACACTACACAATATATGATTCAATTAACAGTCCCCCTTATGGGGTCTAATTTATTAAGCCACGAAAGAGAACAAACAGTTGGCTTGGCCTACCCAAAGAACAGCCAGTTCCTTCCCTGGTTAGCAGGACTTTGCAGATGAGTCCACATACCCTCCCAGTGCTCATCAGCCCTTCCAACCCCTCAGACTCTCACAGTTATTTCTACTCACCTCCTTCCACTCCAATGCCTTCCAGCAACTGACTTCCTACAGAGAGTGGGAGGGAGCCCTCCCCTTCCTTTCAGCTGTATCCACCCCCTCCTGAGTGCCTCTGCAATCAGTGCAGATTGCTGTGGCCCTACCTGGAAAAGGTGGATTAACAATTTCCCTGCTAGCCCAGAGACAAGGTCTACATGCTCTGTCACACATCTCCATCACAAAAAAGGACAAAGTAATATGAGGATCTCAATTCTGTGATTCAAACCACTTACATATAAGTTGTTATGTTGAGCCACAATGCTGAGAAAAGAGCTTGCTAATGTAATACAAAGCTGCGTTTCTTCCTTTCTTGTTAGCACACAAGCAATATGACATTATGCAAAAGTTTAACAAACATCAGAGGGGTAGCCGTGTTAGTCTGGATCTGTAAAAAGCAGCAAAGAATCCTGAGGCCCCTTAAAGACTAACAGATGTATTGGAGCATAAGCTTTCGTGGGTGAATACGTCTGAAAAAGTGGGTATTCACCCACAAAAGCTTATGCTCCAATACGTCAGTTAGTCCTTAAGGTGCCACAGGACTCTTTGTTGCTTTTAACAACAAATTCATTGATATTTAGCAAACTACATTTAGTGCTTGAAAATGCCTTGGTTATTATCAAGCCACAGAGAGTATTGGCCAAGAAGTCAGGCAGCTGCGGTAGAGATATACCTTCCAAGACCTATCTGAACTATGAACGCCCCTCATTAATATTTTCTGAGCTACTAGTAATTCCTTTGATATTCAAAAAATACTCTAAAGGTGATATACTGTGATACTGAAACCAATGAGGCCATATGTTGATACTGATTAACTCTCCAGAATAAATCAGAGACTGTAGATACATTTCTAAATCATCACTAAACGAACAGACATTTCAGAACATTTGGTAACTGGTGATGAACACACACCAAAAACCTTTGATGTTTTCAGTGGAACAAGCTTTTAGAAGAATGTCCCCTCTGACCCAGCTTGGAAATGCAGCACACAGTGAAAAGTCAGTGAATTAACTAACCACTTTCTAGCTGTAGCTTTGCACAACTCAGCTGTCATTAGCACACACAAGCCTTGCACTTTACAGCTGTTTCACAAACCTTTCAACCTCTCTTGGAAGGTATGTCTTTAGTGCAGAGTGAGCCCACGAGATTGGCACCTGGACCTGAGAATCTGGGTTAGCCTATCCCAGCTGTAAGTCCTATCTGATTTACTTTATCATTGGCCATGTCTACACTACGGGATAATATCGAATTAGCTAAAATCGGTTTCTTAAAACTGATATTATAAAGTCGAGTGTGCGCGTCCACACCAGGCACGTTAATTCGATGGTGTGCGTCCATGGTCCAAGGCTAGCATCGATTTCTGGAGCGGTGCACTGTGGGTAGCCATTCCGTAGCTATCCCATAGTTCCCTCAGTCTCCCCCGCCCCTTGGAATTCTGGGTTGAGAGCCCAGTGCCTGATGGGACAGAAATCATTGTCGCGGGTGGTTCTGGGTACAGCCTCACCCCTCCCTTTGTGAAAGCAGCAGACAACCATTTCGCGCCTTTTTCCCTGGGTGAACTGAGCAAACGCCATAGCACAGCAAGCATGGACCCTGCTGAGATCAGTAACGCTATCGTGAACGCTGTCAACACACCTCCGCATCTTTTGGCTGTCTATGCTGAAACCATGAACTGCAAAGGCAGGAGGAGAGGAGGAGCAGCTACAGCAGCGCAGCGACGAGAGCGATTGAGGACATGGACACTGAATTTCTCCCAACTGTTGGGCCCTGCGTTTTGGAGCTATGCTGGTAACGGGGCAGGTACTACCCATTGAACGCCGATTTTGGGCGCGGGAACAAGCACAGACTGATGGGACCGCTAGTTTTGAGGTGTGGGACGATTCCCAGTGGCTGCAATAACCTTTCGCATGCGTGAGAGCACTTTCTTTGAACTTGTGTGACATGCTTTCCCCCTAGCCCTGAAACGCCATAATACTAAGATGAGAGCCAGCCCTCACAGTGGAGAAGCAAGTGCAATAGCCCTCTGGAGAGCTTGCAACGCCAGACAGCTACCGGTCAGTCGGGAAATAATTGGAGTGGGCAAATCGATTGTGGGGGCTGCTGTGATGCAAGTAGCCGAAGCAATCGTTAAGCTGCTGCTACGAAGGTTGTGACTCTGGGAAACGTGCAGGTGATAGTGGGTGGCTTTGCTGCAATGGGTTCCTAACTGTGGCGGGCCATAGATGAAACCCATAATCCCTATCTTGGCCCCAGAGCGCCAAGGCACCCAGTACGTAAACCGCAAAGGTATTTTTCAATGGTGCTGCAAGCACTGGTGGATCACAAGGGACGTTTACCAACATCCACGTGGGATGGCCAGGAAGGTTCATGCGCTCGCGTCTCAGAAGCAGTACTTCTGTTTAAACGCTTCGCAAGGGAATTACTTCCCAGGACCAGAAATAACCGTTGGCATGTTGAAATGCGTGTGTTATCCTGGGTGACCAGCCTATCCCTTGATGCCATGGCTCATTGAAGCCATTACAAACAGGCGCCTTGGACAGTGGTCAGAAGCTGTTCAACTACAGGCTGAGGAAGTGCAGGGATGGTTAGAATGTGCATTGGCCGTTTAAAAGGGCGCTTGGCGAACTATACTTACTCGCTTCAGACCTCAGCCAAACCAATGTTCCCGTTTGTATGCTGCTTGCTGTGGCCTCCACAATCTCTGTGAGAGTAAGGGGGGAGACATTTTTATGGCGCGGTGGGAGGCTGAGGCAAATCACCTGGCCGCTGGTACGAGCAAGCCAGAGAACCAGGGACGATTTAGAAGAGCACACCAGGAGGCGGTGCGCATCAGAGAAGCCTTGAAAACGAGTTTCAGCACGGCCAGGTACAGTGTGACTGCTGTGTTTGTTTCCCCTTGATGACCCTCCCCTGATTGACTCATTCCCCGTTAAGAACCATTCCCTCCTCTTTACTTACAGCTTGCTGAAGGAAAATAAGTTCCAGTATCGTTTTAAAAAATCATGTATCTTTATTAAAAAGTCTTCAGTTATTGTTTTAAAAATCATGTATCTTTCTTAAAAGTCATTCCCTGTAAGCAACCCACCCTCCCCCTTTGGATGTATTCTTTATTAAAAAGTAATTATAAAAAGAGGCAGAGAATGATCAAGTATTCCCTGCCTGCTGTGCTTTGGAGAGGATAGAGGGAAGGAAAAGGCCAGTAAGTCATTTCAACGTAATGACAGCCTTTTGCTTGGACGTCCAGGGGGGTGGAGTGGCGGGTGCGAAATCCTTCCCCCAGCGCGTTCTTACACGTTGGGTGAGGAGAACGATATGGAACGTGGGGAGCTTGAGGGTGGTTTGAACATGGGCTGCAGCGGCACTCTGTAAGCCCGCTTGCTCTTCCTGAAGATCCACCATTGCGTTGAGGATATGCAGTATTGAGCACGCGCAGCTCCAGCGTTTAGCATCCCGCCACCGCTGATCTTCCTGCTACACTTCTCATCTTCGAGGCGTCTCTCCTATCCTCCGTTCACTGCATCTTTCCTGTACTTTGCTAGCACATCCTTCCATCATTCTTGATGAGCTCTGTCATTGCGGTTACTATCCATGATTTCTGAAAATTTCATCTTCGTGGTTCTCTTCCTCCTCCGCCTTATCTGAGCTAGCCTTCGGATGGTGAGGGAGGCCGGGACAACTGGCAGCTGCAATGGGAGGGAAAGAGGAGGAGAAGTATGTAAAAAAGATACATTTTACAGAACAATGCTTGTACTCTTTCACAGTGGAATAACACTATCCACCTTAACATAGCAACATCGTGATTTCACTACAAGGTCGCAGTTTTGCATCGTTTAATATTGAGTGCCTGTGTCTGTGTGTATGCGATCTCACAGACGCAGTTCCAGGGCATCCAAATTAAGCTTCATGCGCCATGGTAAGGCTTTCTGTTTGACTTTCTCCAGCGTCATATACACAGTGATCTAGAGCCTGTCCTGTTAAGAGGGAACCAGCAAAACCCCAACCCCCCCTCTGTTCCCCTCCTCCCCACCGCATGCTGCTATCATGTAAGATCACTGGCAATGATCTGGCTTGGTACCTGGGAAGATTCCTGTCGCCAAACGTGAGAAACTTCAGCGCTATCATCCTCCCCTCCCCCGCTTTGCTACGAGCAAAGAAGGATTAAGCGGCCTGCCCAGGGAAAAATCGCCGTTCTGCCCCCTAATTAAGTCCTGGAATTTCATAACCAGTTACAATGAATGATATAACTCTCCTGAGAATTACACCGGAGGATGCAGAACGTATGATTTCGGAATGCCAGCGGTCACCTGGGGCCATACGCGGCGGTGGCTTTGTGAAGCTTATGATTCCAAATTACTTGCTACTGCATGGCGTGGAAAAGTGTCATACAAATGGAACCATATAGGGCTACCTTGCCCCAGAAATGTTTCTGCAAAAGCTTTTGAGTACTCCAAGAGCGATTCATAGATATTACAAAGGTACACTCACCAGAGTCGCTTCCATTGGCTTCACTGCTGGACTTGTGCTTGGGAGGGCTGGGACGGAATTTCTGGAGGCTCACAAAAAGCTCCTGGCAGTTGGGCTAACGGAGTGCTGTGTCCTCTCAGCATCTTCTTTCCGTCCTCTTCCTCTTTCCTCATCTTCACCCCCTCCGCATGTCCTCAGCCAAGGTGATATTACAACCCCCAACCTCTGAATCCACGGGCAGGGGTGGTGTTACTGGTTTGCGCAGCCCCTAAGAATGCATGCAGCTCAGCATAGAAGTGCATGTTTTCGGCCCTGACCCAGACCTTCCGGTTTGCTTCTCTGGTTGTCTGGTATGCCTGTCTGAGCTCCTTAACTTTTACTCTGCACTGCACTTAGAGTTCCCTGCTGTGGTCCTTTTCCATCATAGACTTTAATTTCTTTCAAATATTTTATTTCGTCTTTTCAAACGAGTCTGTTAGCACTGAATCCTCTTCCCCATATAGCGATCAGATTTACTACCTCTTGTGCGCCAGGCTGGTGTCTTTTTTCGATTCTCAGGAGACTGCATTGTTACCTGTCTGATAGCTCTGCGTGGTCACCTGTTGCTGATTCAGAGCTCCGCTGGCCAAAAGGAAATTGAATTCAAAAGTTAGCGGACTTTCCTGTTTACCTGCCAGTGCCTCAGAGTTCTGATTGCTGTCCAGAGCGGTCAGTGGTTGCACTTGTGGGATACCTTTCCGAGAACAATAACGTCGATTTCCGTCCACACTAACACTAGTTCCGAAAGTTAGCAATATCGATTTTAGCGCTACTCCTCTCGTCGGGAGGGTATCTAGAAATTGATTTAAAGAGCCCTTTATATCGATATAAAGGGCGTTGTAGTGTGGACGGGTACAGCGTTAAATCGATTTAACGCTCTTTAAAATCGATTTAAACGCGTAGTGTAGACCAGGCCATTGTTACAAAGACTTCTGGGGGCAGATCCCATAGCTACAGTAAGCTGAGCCACTCCCCATTGTGAATCTGTGTGGGAGAATTTGTCAGTCCTTCTGGCACATGGGGGAAACGGAGAAAGCACTGAAGGACAATCAGCACTGGCATGATTTAGCTTGCACCCTCCCTGCAAAGTGGGTGAGTCAAAATGAAAGTGGAACCCAGGCTCCAGCCTATACCCCAAGCAGGGCCAGCTAGCTTGGGTGACCAGATGTCCTGATTTTATAGGGACAGGCCAATATTTGGGGCTTTTTTTTTTTATATAGGCTCTTATTACCCCCCACCTTCTATCCCGATTTTTCACACTTGCTATCTGGTCACCCTACAGCTAGCCCAGGTTGAAAGCACCACTGAACTCAGGTGAGAACATTTTGTGTGTGGACAGGACAGGCATTGGAGCAACACCTAAGTAATAGCTGGGCTAACTCTGCAGGGAAGACATACCTTGAGATACCAGATGTTATAAGTGGAAACTCATCATGAACAATCTCACTCAAAAAAAATGTATGTGTTAGAGCTGGGGTTTGCCATCTACTGCACCAAGCAATGTCTTATTAACAAAAATAAGATCATTAAACACCTCCATCTTGTGTCCAGAGATCATTAGCCAATTCTGAAACATAAAGGTTATATGCCATATTTACCTGGTCTAACTGAACAATAATGCCGCACCTTGCTTGGGTATATATTATTTAGTGTGTTTATAAAGCTTTTCTGAATGGAAGAATCTAGGACATTACCAGGGTCTGTGAAAGGACTATTAGAAGCATAGCACCATAGAGACACCTCTGTCAATCTTTAACTATTAGGAAAACACTATCATTGCTGGTCAAAAAATACTATCTCATAAAACACTGTAACTTAGTGCAAAAAAGTCTCATACAGAAGTAAGCACATACATTGTCACAATGCCACACTCAGATAACAGTTGTTTCCTATGAAGGTGATATACAAATCTACTTGTCTCTCTCATCAACAGAAGTTGGTCCAATAACAGATATGACCTCACCTGCCCTGTCGATTCAAATCTATTTGACATTTTTTCAAAGCTCACATTTAAACAGCTGTATTCCTCTGTAGCCTTCAGATGCAAAACTGATTTGCAAAGGGAAAAAATAAAGTCAATTTCTTAGCTGCTTGCAGTCATATCACCCAGAATACTAATAAAAGTACAATATTCATGGCAAGGTATTATATACATTATATGTACGTCTGTGGAGCAATATGGATTTTTTTTTTTGCAGACATAATCTGTTATACTCCAATGGATAGCGTCTGTCATTTGAGCTATGGAGACTAATTGGAAGAGTATTGAAGTGTCACTGCTTATATTTCTGATCTGATTTACCAGGATCTTTGCATTAAGATTTATCCTAAGATTCGAATATTTCATCTTACCAACTTTCTTCAAATTGCCTAGGTATTTCTCTGCCTTTTGTGATATTTAGGTTCAATGTTATAGTGAAATTTAGGAAAATAATGAGACCCTTGTCCCCTCATTAGTGCCACTGGGAGTTGATGGTGTAACTTAGTGTTGCAAATATGAAAAGAATCGATTGTCTGTCTTGGTAACTGTTGGAATGGGAGAGGGTTTCAATTTGTTTTCCAAATAATACATTAGCAGTATCAGATTGTGGATGTCCTGTGCAGTTGTTTCCATAGAATCATGATACAGCTAATACACTGTCTATTAAATCTGTATAGGTAAAATGTTGGGAAACCAGTCAGATGAGACATGGGCACAGAAAATAGTAGTACCTCAGAGAGTAACACAGACTGAGCAGAGAAGTCAAAAGCTTTATCTTCAGGTAGCTACATGGAACTAAATAGTCTCTAGAACATATAGGCTTTGAAATAGTTCTCTGAATGCTTCTGAAAAAGAGGAAACTGATTCTAACAGTGAGACCTTAGAAATGGGAGCAGTTTAACCAGGAACCCATGTCAGCAGAACTTGAAAATTTGTAATCAGTGATCACAGACATGTTTAGGCAGGAGTACCGTAATTTAATCTGTTTGGATTAGGTACTCCAAACTGGTATATGGTCTGGTACTCAACTGATTTCAAAGCTGGAACCTGGGGAAAAAAGATTTAAACTACCATCAACAGCAGCAACAGTCTGGTCTGGTTTAAGATAGTTGGCATTCAAGATGCTAGCAACTTTTAAAGCAACTCTCCCAAATGAAGACTCTGGCATGTGAACAGAGCCACCCTGACATTATACGCAGTTAATAAATATAGCTGGTAATAAAATTTAATTTTTTTTATGGATAACGGACACATTTTTCAGAATAATTTTCATATTTTTTTGTAACTTTAACAAAAATTAAGTATGGTTTTGACGGTCAATAAAGTTTTCTGTAGTAGCAGACAACAGAATCTGCAATAGCACTGACTAACAACAAAGTGCTGCTAGACAACCAACCCAAAGAATTATGCCAGGTTTTTCAGTGAATTACATATGCCCAATTCAATCCTAGACCACGCTGAGATTAAAAAATCACCTGGCCAGACTCAACACCTGTCTGATTGCTAGACTATATACATTCATTATAACAACAACGATCAAGAACCCTCAGAAAAATGTTCTGAAATATTTCAGTTGTCTAAAGGACACTTGTTTAAAAATATTTCCAACTTCATCTCCTGCAAATTCCTTACTGCTTTTGGAAAACATCCATCATTTTGTTATAAAACATAAAAATATGGTAGGAACCAAGAAAAGTCCTACAGTGTGGATAAATCTAAAACAAAGAGGAAAACAGGAGTCAGGAAATGAACAGCAGGAAAACTATTAATTCTTCTGTGATTGTTTCATTTTCAGCATTGGAATTTCCGGTATTCTGTCTTTTATTACAAATACAAGTTTTTATGATCCACTCAAGACACACCAACTTGAAATGGAGACTAAGACAGACAAATAACAATCAGACGGGTAGCCGTGTTAGTCTGGATCTGTAAAAGCGGCAAAGAATCCTATGGCACCTTATAGACTAACATGCTCCAAAATGTCTGTTAGTCTATAAGGTGCCACAGGATTCTTTGCTGCTTTTACAAATAACAATGAACTTATATGGTACTGCTTTTACAAATAACAATGAACTTATATGGTGAGATGGGCAGTTCTTTAAGTATGGTCTATGGACCAACAATGACCTATGGAAAGTTGGCAGGTCATATGTGGTGCTGGTACTCCTCATTTCCAGCTGCTAACGAATGTTGAATGAAGTTATACATCCATTATGGTGAAGGTTATAAATGCACACAGCCCCAGCATGCACCTAACTGATAATGAAGGGACTATTGTGAATGCTAGGAAACCAGAAGAACTTCAGCTGGAACCAACTGCTGTTCCTATAATGGTTTTCCTTTCAAAGGGTCTCTCCTGGAGACACAAGGGGAAGAACCTCTGACTAGAACTTGCACCTGAGTTTGTACACCTGTTTGGAAATCCTTCATCTTGCCTAGGTGGACTCCTAGCTCATGTTGGGATAGACCTGAGAGACTGGCCAGCGTAGCTGGCCCAAAACTTGATAATTACTTTAACTTGGAGTTGAGCAAGCCCATTTGTAAGAGGTGCAGTTGGTCTAGTAGAGCAATTGAAACATGGCTCTTAAAGGGATAGTACCCATGAGGTATACAGCCACAACTGTGTACTTTCTTAACGTTACTTTTACAAGTAAGTAGCTGCTGCACTTTCCACATGGATGTTATTGAACTACCATTGGGAAACGAAGTGGGTTCATGAGAAAATTTTCTTATTGACATGTGGTCCACAAAATAAAAAAGCGTGAGGACCTCTGGGCTAGAAAAATCCTATATGGAATTGGGTAATTAAGGTACTTAGATATTATTAAAAAATAAAATATAGCAGAGAATCATGCATGAAACAAGCATCCCAAACATACTGACTAAGTCTGCTACCACTGTGGTTTTAAAAACAGGTTCAGTTGCACAATAAAATCAGTATTCAAGATATTCTCATCACAGCAAGCCACTGGCTTCAGATGAGAATCCAAAGAATTTTAAACAAAATACAAGAAGCTCATGCAAACTAGCAAATAAAGCAATACAACAATTTTGCTACCTGCTGGGACTTAGTGACACTACCTTCCACATTTTGCAAAAAATAAAGAGTGTACAGCCAAGGAAAAATATAATGCATTTTCCTTCCAATTTACCACCCTGGCTCACCCCCCATACCTGGTTAACGTAATGATTGCTTTCATATGGCAAAGCCATTTTCTGTAATAGCTTTGTTTGTAGCTATGGTTACAAGAAGTTTAACAACATTTTTGGAATATAAGTCTACCATGTTTCAGCAGTTCTTTATCCACTGAGGGCTGATCCCCCCGCTCATCACAGAGTAAGATTAATAGTAACATTACATTTCTGGCTGATGTAAAGTGTGCTCCCACTTTTGCAGTTTGATTACATTCTGGAGCGCTTCAGTCCCAGTCTAGACATGCTATCAAAATTACTTGCTAGTGCTAGTGCACCATTATCTAGCCTTCAGGTTCGTCTTTCTTCTGCTGTTTGTTATATTGAGAGATAAAAGACCAAATGAGAAAGATTAATGTTTCTCTCATTTCGTCAATCAGAAAATAATTACATAAGGGGCGTTGTGTGAAAGGCACTGTTAAATCTTTGAGGGCAAGTTTTCTTTTGTTGGTGACATGCACCTCCTGTATCCCTGATTTCCCTTCCCTCCTTTCCTCTATTCTCCCCTCTCCCAGCAACAAAAATCAGACGTAAAAGGAAAAGCTTACACCTGTACTTAGGGAGTAGAAAAATGGTCTCTCCAATTATTTTTTCCCCACTAACCCTTTTTACCCCTGAACGATCATATTGGTCCTCAGCAAAACTGCAAAACAAGGGGCCTTTCTTTAATACCTTTGATTAAAAATCAGTGATTAAAAAAAAAACCTCAGGTGCTATTCCACAATTGCAGTGCCACACACACAAGCACAGTTGCTGGCAATGGTAAAGCACATGATTCAATACAATACTGAACGGATAGGTTTAAAACAACAAGCGAGTAACTTTTCCAGAAGCAAGTATAAGAAGAGAAATAAATGTACCATTAGAAAGTCTAAACGAGGCATCTGAAAGAGAGACACTTTCTCCCATATAACTAGCTAGCTTGGCTGGCCACTTGAAAATCTCATATTACTACTAAGTAACCAACCATGTAATTCTAATTTGTTATCACAGAGCAGGTACTGTACATGCTTATTTAGGGCATCTACATGACAGGGTAATTTGTAGTTATGTAATTTCATGGTAATTATAGTTGGAATTACCATGTACAAACTGGGCATTTCTGATGTAATTACCAACAACTGGCTACTACAGACTCCAACACTATTGACACAATTAGAGGTACCCTTACAAAACAAAATATCATATAAGGCTGTCTTTTTTTCCTTGCTCTCACTTTCCCTCCTCACTCCCTCAGTCAGGGAGTGGAAAATCTCAGGAAGCTGGAGGTTTAGGACAAAATTTTCCAATGTAGGTGGCTGACATTAAATGCCTAAATCTATACTTAGGCACCTAAATTAAGTGACTTCATTAGAGATGCTGACCTCCCCCCAGCAGCCACTGCTATCGATGAGAACACAAGTTTGGAAAGGTTGGCCCTATGGGAGGATTTTGTTTAGTTTTGTTTTTACTTTAATTGATAGATTCCAGCAAAAGTTAAATGAGGAAGCTAGAGTATCATCTTAGATTTGCCATTTAAATTACATACACATTTACTTGGATGGTTAGGAACACCCTTAGAATCAGGCCCCATATTTAGTACAAATTAAAGAGATGCCAAAAGCAAAAGGCAGAGCACTTGACTGTTAGTTTCTATTGTTGAGGAAGATCAAGATCAGTATTTGAGAAGACCTAATTGCTGAGAAAACTTGCAATAACCTGAGCACACCGTAGTCACACTGTTACATATGAAGTTGCTGCAAAATAAAGAGACAGGCAAAAGAAATATATAATTATTTCTTTATTTGTTTTATTTTATTTATTGCTTATTCAGGAAACCAGAGTACAACCGGAGCTGGAGCAGAAATGTAAAGAGTTCACAATACTGAAGTTAATTGATATTTCTATTAGGAATAAAAAATATCTTTAGAAAGGTTTAAAATAACTATTTAAATGAACTACCACATTTTCCTGATAAAAATTTAGATACTCTGGGAAGTAGAATAAAGAACAATAAGGTCTAAACGTATTTGCAATAGGCTTTTGGTTAGAAGTGATTACTTTTACTTTATACAGAGCAAATTTTGCTAGAAGATTACTGAAAGCAACGCCATAAAGCCAGAATATTTCTGCAGTCTCCAAGCTGAGAGTTCTACTCTCTATTAACTCTTTTATTATCAGTTCATAGAAAATAAATGAGAGAGGAAAAATCAGAAAGAGGTCTAATTCTCCTTCAGATGTGGAGTCTGTCTCTCTCATTCATGTTACCAGGAGTTACAAAAATCCTCTGAGAGAAGTATACACTCCACAGTGACTGTAAAGTCTAACTGTAACTGGAGACAAGATGATGCCGGGCACTGATAATGGAATACAAACCCTTTCACCTCTGAGTGACTCTATGAAGATTCAGGTGTGCTTGAGTCCATAGTCACATCATGCCACGGTTCAATCATGGCTCTGTACCCTGTGTGATTTTATGGCACCTAAAGATTACAGTAAATTGTTCCAAGCAACAGCGATAATTGTACAATATTCACAGCTCCCCAAATAGCATCCCTTAAGACTAGTAAGAGAGACATGGTAACATTTGCTGATCATAGTATAGGGTCATGAACCCCCCAATCCAATGCAATGGCATCCAAGGGACAGCACACCCACTACCTGGAGTGAAACTAAAGACCAGGTCTTACATAGGCTGGCATAGAGGTAAGTGGGGAGTATAACAAGGATGTGAACTGCAGGCTCCTCCACTGGGGATGTGAACATCCTGCATCTGCTATTGCAGCCCTAGGACTGGAACAGCTCCAAAATGGGCACAGCCACAGGACTGGATTTCCTTCCATAGCCCTGCACAAAACTGACTTGCTCAGGCTTTGATT
Organism: Chelonoidis abingdonii; assembly: GCF_003597395.2. Classification (NCBI taxonomy): domain Eukaryota; kingdom Metazoa; phylum Chordata; order Testudines; family Testudinidae; genus Chelonoidis; species Chelonoidis abingdonii. Next base: position 53,679,747 of record NC_133777.1, on the reverse strand, counting down.
AAGGGGAAGACATACTTTATTATCCCTACTAAAGAACAAGAAACCGAAGCATCAAGAAGTCAAATACTTGACAAAGGCCACAGAACAAGTTACCAGCAAAGTCAGGAATAGAACTCAGGTCGCCTGACTCCCAGCCCCGTTCCTCCATACCATGCTGCTAACTAGACATTTCATTCTAATGTGATTTAAGAAACTACTGAATCCACAACTGCAATAAGTGAAAAGAAACCCAGACAGTGTGTTTATGAAGAGTACTGCAGGTGTGGGGCTGTGAGCATATAGTGTCAGAAATTCTCATCCAGAGACTCTCGGATACCACCCCATCAACAGACTGACACAAATGGCGATCACAGCATCATGGGAAGAACTTACATCCTCCCAGACTGCTACCTCAGCATGCCTTTCTTGGATCCCCGATAATTGCACAGAATCCTATGAGTCAACTAACATCCTTTCTTGGCGTATGCTTTGTTATAACATCACTGTTCAACGTCAGCTCAGCACCAAATCTGTAATGGGCTCTATAATTCCTTCCCAGAGTCAGGACCTGCTGGCTGGCCTTTCCTAAAGCCTCTCCCCTGTTATGGTTTCTATTTCTGCTTCCTGCAGGTACCTTCTGCATGGCTGGTGCAGAGACAAACTCAACTAGATTCTTCCCTTATCTTGCATTTCTCTTCTTGGTTTAGACTGGCTCCTTTTTAGAAGAAGTGCCACCTCTGCCTTGCTGTCACATGATTCTTGGTCACCAGACCCAGCTGGCCACAGAACTCTGAATGGGGCTCTGGGACACACTCTTACACTCAGCATCTCTGAATTATTTATATATATCCAGTGAGAGAATTGCCTTGTCTGTCTGTGAGGAAATGTCCAATTTCTTTTGCTCTGATGTCACAACTATAACTCTCCACCCATTCTGATGTCAAAATCCCATCTCCTGGCAACAAGGGTGTTGCTGGAGCAGCAGAAAGAGCAAAGGAGAAGGAGGAAAGATGAGAGGGAGATGAGCACTAGCTATATCCATTTGGGAGACAGGCCACACCTTTATTGACATTTATTGCCAATTTCACTGCTCAGTAACAAACAGGGCAATTCATAGGCACATGAGGAGCTCAAGTGGGAGAGGCGAGAAACATACACACTCATGGAACACTTCAGAAGTATGCAGGAGAATCCCTGGGAGCCCTGGACTTTCTTGCCCCAGCTCTGGACTTTTGCTGCTGTCACATCCCTTTCATCTCTCTCTCTCTCTCTCTCTAACAGTTTCCAGAGTAGACACAAACACGCATTTTCCTTCTCCTTCCCTCCCTCCCCCTTTTTTTGTTCTTTGCTTTGAGCACCAACCCACTGGAAAAAGCATTGTACAGTGCCCCTGCCGCGCCTACAAGTCTCCTTTTCGGTTCAATTAATGAGCCATAAATAACCCGATGAAGGTGTCAACAAAGAGTATAATTTATCATTACTTGTCAGAGAGGTGATTCTTGTGAGGAGAATGCTCATTCACAGCCTGGTGGAACATGTTAAGATTTATTCCTTACTTGGTACCGCCTCTCTCCCCCTCCCTCGCCAAAATTTATCTTGCGCTGGAACCCTCACAGGTGTGCTGCTTTGACAAATATGCTGTGAAGTCTGGTATTCATCACAAGCAGGTCTTTGTTGGGAAGGAGGCAGCAAGAAATAAATTTGTTTTAGAAAGAAGGTACTTGTGATTCAGTGTGCTCAGGGGTATAGGGAAAGGCAGACAGGCTCATTATTTTTAACCTCCCTGTGTCTGCAAGAGGAGAAAATGAGGTAATGCAGTTGATGTGATATTACAGTCCCTGACTTTATTACTTACTGCATGGTTAAACAACCATCTCGATAATTATTACTGATACACTCTTACTTAGTCCCCATTTTATGCACCTATTCTCACAGTTACATCCAAAGGGTTGGGCCAAATGAAGGCTACTACTGATTTTTATAGGAGGGATTCTTATCTTGGACAAATCTCTTAATATAAATTAAATTCCAGCTGCTTTACAGAACAAATAAAATCTTAGTTTTTCATGACAAGGGCTTGTCTCCCTCTGTTCTGTCTGAAGTAGCTCAAGTTGTGGGCTGAGACACTGTCATTTGTGTCACCGCTTTGCAAATGATTCACATTTGTATGAGACAAGTGTCATGATAAAAGATTCTAAATGTTGGTGTCACAAAAACCTCAGTCATATTTTTACTGTTGATATCACAATAGCCTTTAAATTGGAAGAGTAACACAGAAGACAAAAGAATACCATCTTCATCCCACAGATTGCCAGAAATTGCCTTCAAAGAAAAACTCGGGGTTCACAGCCATTCACCAAGTTGGCACTTTGTCACTGTGGCTGATATCCTGTGTTCCAAAATCTAAGCACTCTTATTTTAATAATAGTCTCTAGCCTTTATGGCTGCTGAGATAGGTTTTCACTGAGTATACATTTTGAAAGTTAACACGATAATGTCAGTCTGAGTCTGCAAAGAGTCTTAAACAATAGCACCAGCCAGCTTAATAGAGAGCAGACAAAGTGTAAATACAATCTTGTTCTCTGCAGCTCAAAGCACACAAGGGTGGAGAGTGATATCACAATGATCTGCACAGTCTTCTGTGATTGGTGTCTCAAGTGGCCAGGGCTTGGGAGACTTCCAATGCTTCCCCCATCCAAACTCAAGCTCTTCCAAGACTAAAGTAAATAGAAAGAAGCATAAACACTGCAAAATTAAGAGTAAAAATGTAGTAAGAAAAGCCAAAAAGGAGTTTAAGAATGGCTAACCAAAAGCTCAAAAGGTAATAACAAAATGTTTTTTAAGTACATCAGAAGCAAGAAGCCTGCTAAACAAACAGTGGGGCTCCCGGATGATTGAGGTACAGAAGGAGTGCTTAAAGATGATAAGGTCATTGTGGAGAAACTAAATGGATTCTTTGCTTCAGTTTTTACAGCTGAGGATGTTAGGGAGATTCCCAAACCTGAGCCAGCTTTTGTAGGTGACAAATCTGAGGAACTGTCACAGATTGCAATGTCACTAGAGGTGGTTTTGGAATTAATTGATAAAAACTTAATATTAACAAGTTACCTGGACCAGATGGCATTCACCCAAAGGTTCTGAAAGAACTCAAATGTGAAGTTGCGGAATTATTATCTATGGTTTGTAACCTGTCCTTTAAATCAGCTTCTGTACCCAATGAGTGGAAGATAGCTAATGTAACGCCAATATTTAAAAAGGGCTCTAGAGATGATCCCGGCAATTACAGATCGGTAAGTCAGTACTGAACAAATTAGTTGAAACAATAGTAAAGGACAAAATTGTCAGACACATAGAAGAACATAAATTGCTGGGCAAAAGTCAACATGGTTTCTGTAAAGGGAATTCGTGTCTTACTAATCGATTAGAGTTCTTTGAAGGGGTCAACAAACATGTGGACAAGAGTAATCCAGTGGACATAGTGTACTCAGATTTCCAGAAAGCCTTTGACAAGGTCCCTCACCAAAGGCTCTTACGTAAATTAAGTTGTCATGGGATAAAAAGGAAGGTCCTTTCATGGATTGAGAACTGGTTAAAAGACAGGCAACAAAGGGCAGGAATAAATGGTAAATTCTCAGAATGGAGAGAGGTAACTAGTGGTGTTCCCCAAGGATTAGTCCTAGGACCAATCCTATTCAACTTATTCATAAATGATCTAGAGAAAGGGGTAAAAAGTGACGTGGGCAAATTTGCAGATGATACTAAATGCTCAAATAGGTCAAAGACCAAAGCAGACTGTGAAGAACTTCAAAGAGATTCTCACAAACTAAGTGACTGGGCAAACAAAATGCTAATTTAGCTACAACGGGTCAGTAAGAAGATCTTGGTGTCATCATGGATAGTTCTCTGAAGATGTCCACGCAGTGCGCAGAGGTGGTCAAAAAAGCAAACAGGATGTTAGGAATCATTAAAAAGGGGATAGAGAATAAGTTGGAGAATATATTATTGCCCTTATATAAATCGATGGTATGTCCACATCTTGAATACTGCGTACAGATGTGGTCTCCTCATCTCAAAAAAGATATACTGGCACTAGAAAAGTTTCAGAGAAAGGCAACTAAAATGATTAGGGGTTTGGAACAGATCCCATATGAGGAGAGATTAAAGAGGCTAGGACTTTTCAGCTTGGAAAAGGGGAGACTAAGGGGGGGATATGATAGAGGTATGTAAAACCATGAGTGACGTGGAAAAAGTAGATAAAAGACAAAGTTATTTACTTATTCCCATAATACAAGAACTAGGGGCCACCAAATGAAGTTAATGGTCAGCAGGTTTAAAACAAATAAAAGGAAGTTCTTCTTCACACAGTGCACAGTTAACTTATAGAATTCCTTGCCTGAGGAAGCTGTAAAGGCTAGGACTATAATAGCATTTAAAAGGGAACTGGACAAATTCATGGAGGTTAGGTCTATTAATGGCTATTAGTCAGGATGGGTAAGGAATGGTGTCCCTAGCCTCTGTTTGTCAGAGGGTGGAGACGGATGGCAGGAGAGAGATCACTTGATCATTACCTGTTAGGTTCACTTCCTCTGGGGCACCTGGCATTGGCTGCTGTTGGTAGATGGACCTTTGGTCTGACCCAGTATGGCTGTTCTTATGTTCTTATAATTCATATTAGGCCACTGCAATTATCTTTGGACTCTTAAGTTAACACCATTAAACAATTAATTGAATAAAAGTTAGTTTTCATAAGCTAAACCATGCACACCATAAAACCCAGTTGGGGGTCAAATTCTGCTTTTAGTTACACTGGTGTAAAAATGTGAAATGATTCCTTTGCCAATAATAGAATGACTCGAGAATTTTACCAGTGCAGTTGAGATTAAACCATGGTCCATTATCAATTCATATTTCCTCAAATAATAGGAAAGTTATAACAGTATTTTAGAGAAAGGCCTGAACCAAAACCACACATCCAAACACCTGCAGATCTTTGTGCCAGTAAAAGGGAGGGGAAGCCCACCCTTGACTTGGATTTGAATTTTGCGACTGGGTCTTCTGGCTATAAAGGACTGAACCAATAGCAAAGATTCAATACTTCCAAACACAATGAGATTTGAAATTCAGATCTGGATCCAAATTTTAAGGCTTGGGACAAGTTCTATTCATATAGGGACTGGCACAACTCTGCTGGTTTTAAAGTAAGTCAGAGACCAATTACTAGCAAATGGGCCACTCAAGTTCAGCTGAAATGCACTGATAGTTTCATACATATGACGCAAAAAACAAAGCAAAACTCTGATTCCTAGAACATTACAACAAAGGACTTGACTTTGACATGAAAGGATCATATGGTAGAAAAGGACAAAGATTTTTCTACCTATTCATTGCTTCAAAGATCTATTTTGAGCCACATGAGTTTTTGCTAAGGAGAGAGAAATCTATTAAGACATGCTCAATAGTACTCAGATTCCATGATGTTCTCCTATCAACATAGCTAAATATTTGATCTCTAGGGACTACATTGTTAAGGATGGAACAAAGAGGCTTAAATTCAGTTTTATTGAATAAATTACATTATTAGTTGTTAAAATGGAAAGGTAAGTAAATTAAAAATTACAGAGTTTCTATGTGCACAGCATGCTGTCACTTCACAACTGGTGAACTGGGTGATTATTCTGCTAGGATTGTCTTACAGCAGTAAGACATAAGAAAGCTCTGACAAGATCAGCACAGCTCCTACTAACGTGGACAGAAGTAAGCGGTTTTGGTTCTCCTGGTATAGCAACTGCCTCTGCATAGGGGGGAACCCTCGTGCCGGTCTCCAGCGTGCATGGTGACTAAATGCTCCATGAGTTGTGTAAGGGTCCGGTGCTGGGGCTCGTCCCTCTCAGGCACGGTGGGAGCCAGGGCGCCTCCCTACAGGCAGCAATCCGTCCAGGGCCTAGACCCCTCAGCAGGAGCTGAGCAAACAAATAGTCTCTAAACAAGGCAGAGTCCCGGCCCTTCAGCAGGGGCCGGGTAAGCACAGAGTCTATAAGCCTGGCCCTGAAGCAGGGCGGGGCAGTAAGCAGTCAGCGCTCAGGACCTTCAGCAGGGGGCTGAGCAACCAAATGGTCTCTAGGAGCCCAGGCCCTGGGTCAGGGCGGGGCCGTAAGCAGTTCAAGCTCCTTAAGGCCGTAAGCAGTTCAAGGCCTTATAGCAGACAGAGCAAACACGGAGTCTCTAAGCCTGGCCCTGGAGCAGGGCGGAGGAATAAGCAGTTCAAAACAGTGAGTCTATAAGGCCCAAGCCCTGGCTCAGGGCGGGCAACCAACAGGTACAGAGCTCAGACTCTCGGGCAGGGCTGAGCAGCAGTTTAAGCTGTAAGTCTATAAAGAAGGCCTCCTCAGGCCAGGGAGAGGGGGAGTCTGCCACCCTTGGAAGGGTGGCAGGGGGAACGCAGGCCCTCCGACTCCACTGCGTTCCAGCCCGGGGCCCTAGCAGTGGCCAAGACTCACTGCTGTCAGTGAGGATCCTGGCCGCAACACACTGACATGGGTTCAGGCTCTTCAGGAGCCAAACCAGGGTCGGCTACCCCCGGGTCACTTCCGACCTCCCCCTCTCTAGGTACCTGTCCTTCACCGGCGTCGTCCGGCAGGTCCCAGACCATGGGTTCCTCGGGATACCGGGCATAAGGAAGCTCAGGCCGCTCCTCGAGATACCGGGCGTAGGGAAGCTCAGGCCGCTCCTCGGGATACCAGGCACGGGGAAGCTCAGGCCAGCGTTCCTCCGAGTACCAGGCATGGGGAAGCTCAGGCCAGCGTTCCTCTGGGTACCGGGCATGAGGCAGGTCAGGCCAGAGCTCCTCCGGGTAGTGAGCACGGGGCAGGCTGGGCCCAGTGGGAGCTCGGGCACCAGCATCTGTCCTCTCTGGCAGTCTGCGGCCAACTGAGCACTGAGGCTGGGGTTTTATACTTCCTGTCCCGCCCCTTGACTTCCAAGGGGTGGGGACAGGCAGCGATGGCTCCGCCCACTGAGGCACCTGTTCTGGTTCATCCCTCTCAGGTGCGGCAGGGAGGGAGTGTGCCTCCCTACAAGTTGGCAGACACAGAAATAGATGATGTTGAGCAGTATTTCTCAAGGTTTTCAGGTTGGTGACCTTTTCTTTTAAGTCAAAAATTTTCACGACCCCCTTAAGTTCCTTTAAACTTGATGTAAGTTCATCTCTCAAGGTTCAGTGTAATAATGGTGAGAATCTGAGATTTTCAACTGTAACTTGAAGCTTTTGAAAGGGGGGTCAGAGTGAGACCTGTAGACTGAAATCCTCTATCCACAGAACAGGTATAGTTTCAGTAACGAACATCTGCTTTCTCATGTTATGAGAATACACCAGTTTCCATGAACATTGGTCTCTTCTGAAACTACCAGTGCAGGGTTCCTATTGTGGTGGGGTTTTGTCATGTGGGTATATCGCTGGTGAGTCTTGCCCACATGCTCAGGGTTTAGCTGATCACCATATTTGGGGTAGGGAAGGAATTTTCCTCCAGAGCAGATTGGCAGAAGCCCTAGGGGGTTTTCGCCTTCCTCTGCAGCATGAGGCACGGGTCACTTGCTGGAAGGTTCTCTGCACCTTGAAGTCTTTAAACCATGATTTGAGGACTTCAATGGCTCAGATACAGGTCTGATACGGGAGTGGGAGGGTGAGATTCTGTGACCTGCATTGTGCAGGAGGTCAGACTAGATGATCATAATGGTCCCTTCTGACCTTGGAGTCTGTGATTCTATGATTTGCTAAAAAAAAGACTAAAAAATTGAGACGTATCAAAGATAAGTATAAGAAGGGTATGAAATTCATTTGCATGTGTTTCAAGAAGTTGACAGAATGGAATGGAATGAATGGAAAAGGTGTGTGGTGAGTGGGCAAGTGAGATTTTCTTCGCTTTGGATTGTAACAGTTTCAAAGCCTCACAAATCCCTGATTTGCCTGTTGTGACCCTGTGAGGGCTGCAACCCACTCATTGAGAAACACTGAAACAGGGGATGCAAAAGTTAGAGCTGTTACTGGGCAGAAATAGTATTTGCAGTCTAATCTTTAGAAAGACAGTCTACTTTTGTGAGTCGTTAGCTAGTATTCCTTTATAGCCATGTATTTCTTTGGTATACATTTTTTTAAAACCCAGTTTACACCTATATGAATGGTGCTCTCCTAAGAAAAGCAAGGACTACTTATCCAATAGCATGCAGAGAGGAAGAGGGGCTCTGGGCATATATAAAACAATGAGTTCTAAGGCTCAGCTCTCAAAAATATCCATATGCTGCATATCAAAGAACCCAACCTTCCCTGGAATACATGGACATCTGATGCACACCTCTCCTTACACACCAAATCAAAGTCAGCAGATCCATCAACCTTGAAAATGTCCCTATAAGAAAATATAAGGTTAGGACTAGGACTAGGTTAACCCAGTCATAACTACAGGCTCTAAAATGAGCTCTTGCACTCTTTACTCTTCATAATTCTTTACTGTCCTCTTTATTTATTTTTCTAGTTTACAAAAACACACACAAAGAACTCCCCCATCAAAATTGTCGCTTTGCCCTAGACACCACAGACCTAATATTTAATACAGTCCGAATAAGGACTTGTGTCTTTCAGGTCATTTGGAGCTGAGCTGATGCCAGTGCAATGGTTTTCAGATAAAGTAAGAACAAGCACGCTCTGTGTGCTTCGTGCAGACTATAAAAACACACACACAAAGAAAGTCATAGACAGCTTATGGTTTTTACACTTTCAGGCAATGTTCATGTCACTTTTCTTCTGAAGTTAAGGAAGGCACATTTGAAACTTGCAACCGACAGCCTCCCTGCTAAAGAAATACCTAATTAGCATAACAGCAACACACTAAACACATTAACTGCTGTAAGTCATAATGGCCTCTCGTTGGCACAGATCCAATCAAAGATTTTTGCTTTGCTTTGTTCTAAAAGGCTGGACTGATCTGTTATAACAAGTCTCCGCTTGTTAACTAGCATCCTACAGGCAGCTACTGCAAAAGCTGCTCCATGCTGAAAATACCTTTCCTAACAGAAGTCTACAATGTTTGGATGCAGCCTGTGACTTACACAATGGTGCCATTTAAGGATCAGCTAGTGGAGAAAATTTCTAGAGAGAGACTGATCTGCTGTTACATAGCCAAGAGCTTGCCCTCTTCCAGTGGTTTGGTGAAAAAAAAGAACTCACTGAGAGGGGAAAAGTGAGTGGACATAGACACAGAATCTATGTAGTTAGTAGCAGTTTGTTATAACTGAAATGAGGAATAATAGTATCTTGAATGATACAGAAAAAAATCATTTTATTTCTACATGGTAGTACAGCAAGTGAGAAAGGTAAGCAGATCACTCCCTGGATGTAAAGAAATCCCATTAATACTAATGGCAACTACATACACATACACACCCTGCCACAACAAAGAGGAGTAAATCACCCCAGTGAATAACCCCACAAGAATTTCATTTTTCACATATATTCCACTACAGGAACCTGATCCACTACAATAGAAGCAATTAATCATAAGTATTCATTTATATCATCAACATAAGAATAAATCTTATTGAACATACATAGTTCATGTTAAAGGGATTATGTAAGATCTATATAGTATAAGAGTGATATTTACCATAGCTAATATCACTGTGTGTCCATCTAGTGATAAGGTTAATGATAAAGTCAACATACTCACTATATTTTAATATAACTTTAGTTGCAGTAATTATTTGATGGTTCATTATTATTGTTCATGTAGTTTCTAAATATATCATGCTCAGTCCCTTCCATTGCATGTGAAATTCTGGCTAAACTGCTTCTTCTTCAACGCTTAGCCAAATAGTCAGCCATAACGATCATTCACCATTTGGTCCAGTCCTGTGTGGCTGCAATGGCTTAATGGCCCAACATCGGAACAGGTTTGATGAACCCATGTAATAGGGGGTCTGCCTCTGGGCCACCTACACCTCTCAATTGGTGGAATTTTATCCCAGATGTTACAAGCTACTCGGAGAACAATGTTCACTGGAATGCCTTGTGGCATTCTCACGACACGTCTGAAAAGCATGACGCCATCTGCAGACAATAGCCCCAGTAGTCTGTAGATCGGAGTGACCATAAATATCTGGATTACAATTAAGTCATTGCACTTTATGCCCAATATACGATGCTGGCATTTTGTGTGGAAAGCCTCCAGCTTTGCCAGTCTGAGTGACATAATGTCCACGTTTCACAACTGTACAACAGTACAGAGAGGATACAGCTCGAATAGATCCTGAAATTGGTTATCATGCTGAGATTATGTTAATTCCATATTCGCTGTAAACAACCCATGGCAGATGCTGCAATACCAATCTGATGGAGACCCTAAATGTGAGAGCTGGAGAAACTGGTGAGTATAGAACCCAAGTAGCAAAAGCTGGAAACTTCGACAGTTTCATTATTCAAAGAGATTGGAGTCACAGGTGGACTTGGTACTAGGTTTTGCAGCTTTGTCTTTGACCATGAAACATGGAGACCAACCTTAGCCAACCTCTCTTTCATTTGCTGGAGTGCCTCATGAAACTTTTTGGGGCTCAATACTAGAAGAACAATGTCATCAGCATAATCAAGGTCTGTGAGTGAGAGATAACTGATCTTAATGCCAACGGACCTGACGGAGTGCTCCATTATGAAATCCATTGCCTGACAAAAGAGTGCAGGGGCCAAGACACAGCCCCGGTCTGACACTAAATACAGATTTAAAAGATGCTGACATCTAAGTGTTATTGAAATCCAAGTCCCCAGATGTACATGGACAGTGGTTCCATTATGCAGCTTGCTAATCAAGTCCACCTGAGTGACTGGAAAACCTATTCCCTTTAAGTTCCATAGTGCAACTCAAACAACTGAATCAAATGCAGCCTTAAGATCGACATACACAATGTGCAGGGGCATCTTGAACTCATGGTGTATCTCTGACAACAAATGGAGGGCCAAAATGGCGTCTAATGTGGACTTGTAAAGCCTGACTGTTGGGGGCAACATTTCTAATGTAGAAGGGGCTCCAAATGTGCTAGCACAGAACATGCACAAACACTTTCCCTGGCATGGACAACAAGCTCTTACGTTCACTGTGCGGTCCCTTATAAAGTGAGATCACAATACCATCCTTCTAGGAAACTGGCAAGGTTCCAGTTCTCCATACCAGACAAAAGATGGCTAGAAGTGATTCCACTACAGGGTCAATAGCACATTTTAGCAGCTCTGGGGGGATGCCATCAGTGCTGACTGTGCATTCATTTTTCAGTTTGCACTTCATCCAATATTGGTGCATCAGTACAATAAGTTTGAAACCACAGTGGCTGCCAAATCATCTAGCTATGAAGAAGCAGCAGCTAAAGAGTGATTCTACCCAGAGTGAGAGGATGTTGTCATTCAATTTACATGGACAGCCTTGGCCGTCATTCAGGATGCCATTCCTAGTGACTATCTTTTGCCTGCTGAAGTTGTGGATCATGTGGAATGCTGGTTTTAAGTCTTCCCGGCTAAGCCAAATTCAACATCATCCACCACTTGGTTATAATATGCCTCAGGATTATGGAGTGCCAGGGTGTTGAACTTTTGCTTCAGCTGATTATGAGAGCACTTATCACCTTGCTGGCAGGTTGTGGCCTTCAATTTAATGGTCTGGAAGGCCTTCTCTGCTAGCCATGGTTGGGGTGCTGGGTGCCAATAGCTGATCATCTGCTCAGCAGATTGGTGGAGGATGGAGGTGAAGAGAGACTAAGCAACCTTATCATCATCTGGAGGTTAGCTAAAGCCAAGAATCTATTGCTGACGTTGATATAAAACCTGCTGGCTAAACTCGGCACACAGAGAAGTGCACCAGTGTCAAACTTCTTCATCATCGCAGAGGGCGTACTTATTCATCAGAGTGTCAACACCACCCCTAGGTGGTGATCTTTGTTCGTGGCACATTGTGCACCACAGTTTATAGGAGATGAAAAAACACCTGTCACATGTGATATGGTCCAACTCCTTTGGAGTGACACCGTCATGAGAGATCCATGACATCCGGTGTATGCGTTACCACTTGAACCATGACCTGAGAATGGAAAGATTCTGAGAGGGGCAGAATGTGAGCACCTGATAAGAATTTTCATTGGATATACCTGAACGTAACGGCCAATAAGCTGTTCAAGCCCAATTCACATGGAGCCAGTAACTACATTTAGGTCATCCAGGAGCACGAGATTATCTTGTGGAGGGGCGATGCTTACTAGAGATTCCAATTGATCGTAGAAATGATCTTTGACTGCATCAACAAATTCCTCTGCTGGCACGTAGGCTACTATGACAGTGAGGTGACCAAGCCAATGTTTAAGATGTGCAATAAGTAATCAAGAAGACACAGGCATCTAGATTGTCAAGGAGGACTTGGCCTCACCTCACAGTAATAACACTACCCTATGTAAGTTGTTTGGGCCACCGGAATACAGAAGTAATGAATCTTCCACCTCGTGGCATCAGTGATCTTTCATCTCATGGAGTCAGTCTTGCGATTGATATACCAAGATAGCCCATCTCGCATGAGACAGCAACCTGATGACCATACCTGTGAAGAGTTGCAACATTCCAAGTTGCAATGTTGATGGATTGGTGGAGATCCCAGCTATGACTGTATACACTGTCATGGTTTACTGCAGACATGCCTGCGGACATCAGAGGACACATGGTGCCAGGGGGGCTTTTGCACAAGCCTATCACATTTGTGCCAAGGGAAGATGGCAACAGCAGGGCATCTACAGCTAAGAGTAGAGCAGACGATTTAATCCTGGTGCTGAGTGCTAAATTGTTCGTGTTGATCAAAAGCAAGAGCGAGCGATTGTCCCAAAGAATACCTCGGCCCACTGGGATGAGATGGAGGCGGAGTAACATAAACCTTTTCCTAGCTCGCCCCATTGTGTCTTTCTCAGCTACTTCCTTCACCTCAGGTAGCTAGGTGCAGCTGCTGCCCTGCATCTTTGCCTCCGGTGTTAGCCATCATTTACAGAGTTCTCTTTGGACCTGTCCACTTCACATAATGCCCAAGACGATATTTTGGACCAGCCTTCATGCTGATGGCATAGCTCCAATAAGCAATCCCCTACTTCAGATGTTACACCCCTCCACCACGATGAGGTACAGGTCAGGGGGGCTAGTCTTCTGCACATATTAAATATTATGAGTCAGGCTCTTTTGTCCCAGAGCTCTGGTTGGCATGGAGTAGTGTATATCAGAGAGCTGGTTCCATCCACCTGACTCTGGGTTGAGCCGAGCCCTGGCAATACTTATATATAGTTCCATGCTGTGGAAGATGTAGGGCAGATGGCACAGTGCTTGGCAATGACAGTTACTGGAGCAGAGAGTTCCACTCCAATAAAGGAGCTACAGCACTTTGCTTCACATGAGCAGCACAAAGGGGCTATCTGTCTCTCTCTCTTTACACATACCCCCCGTATGCATGTATTTATAGCATCACACGTATACAGTGCATACACTTCATATCTCATCAGTGTTCTAAGGGGTAAAATCTTGTATAGCTAGGATCTTTCCCCTCAAAACATGGTATCTCTCGTCTCAAAAAGAGTTAATGGGAGTGCACGCTTAACAGACCCAGGGCTCAGTTCTCAAAGTGCTTTGCCCAGCTGTGGAACTGGGAGGTAAAAGTAGTTCTAAAACACTTCTTCTACCTCTCCTGTTCCTGGATCTGGCTGGAGACCAAATTAACCCTGGATAGAAGTCAGAGCCGCCAAAGGACTGCTCTAACATAAATCTCCATGGAGGACTGCTGAAGTACAGTGTACTCCCTATCCTGTACTCCCAGAATCATAGAAAGGCAAGGCTGGAAGGGGCCTCAGGAGGTCATCTATGTCATCTCCCCAAACTTGAGACAGGAGCAAGCAAACCTAGGTCATCCCTGACAGGTGTCTGTCTAATCTGTTCTTAAAAACCTCCACTGATGGGGATTTCACCACCACCGCCCTCCCCACAATCTAATCTAAATCTGTTACTGCAGATTAAGCTGATTATTTCTTGTTCTTATTTCAGTAGACATGGAGTAAAATTGATCATTGTCCTCTTTATAACAGCCCTTAACGTATTTTAAGACTTACTGAGTTCTGCCTGCAGTCTTCTTTTCCCTCAAGACTAAACATAGCCAATTTCTGAAACCTTTCCTCAAAGGTCAGGTTTTCTAAACCTTTTATCATTTCTGTTGCTCTCCTCTGGATTCTCTCCAACTTTTCCACATCTTTCCTTAAGTGTGGTGCCCAGAACTGGACACAATACTCCAGCTGAGGCCTCACCAGTGCTAAGTAGAACAGAACATTTACCTTCTGTGTTTTAGATACAACGTTCCTGTTAATACACTCCAGAATTCTAATTAGTCTTTTTGACTTCTGCATAACATTGTTGGCTCATATTCAATTTGTGATCCACTATAGCCCAAAATCCTTTTCTGCAGTTAACCTAGCCAGTTATTCTCAGTTTCATACTTATGCATTTGAGTTTTCCTTCCTAAATGTGATACTTTGTAGTTGTCTTTATTGAATTTAATCTTGTTGATTTCAAACCAATTCTGCAATTTGTCAAGGTCATTTTGAATTTTAATGCTGTTCTCCAAAGCACTTGTGATCCCTGCCAGTTTGGTGTCATCTGCAAATTTCCACTCCATTGTGCAAGTCATTAATGATTATGTTGAATAGCACTGGACTCAAAAGAGACCCCTGGGGGTTCTCACTAGGTATGTCCTTCCAGTTTGACCCATTGATAAATGTTCTTTGTGTATGGTCTTTCAACCAGTTATGCAATCCCTGTATAATAATTTCATCGAGACCACATATCTCAAATTTGCTTCTGAGAATATCACATAGGACTGTGTCAGTAGCATACTAATATCAAGCTACATCACATCACTACCTTCCCTCTATCCACTAAACCAGTAACACTCCCAAACCCTGCCTCCCCTAAGTCCAACTCTCCTTTACATGGTGGAAATGGGTCAAGTAGGAGATTGCCCTGTAGAGGGTTAAGTATGGTGGCAAGCTTTGCTCTCCAGGCTCCTACGGTAGCCATGAAGGCCTAGAGAGATTCAGTCCAAAACACTCTGGCTAATGAGGCTCTGACTGTGTGCATCAGGCTTGTTGGCCTGGGTAACTGGTCTAAAAGATGGTTACTCTGAAAATAAATCAGCTGACAGGAAGTCCTTCAGTTGTCTGGATTCACTTTGCCACCGGAAATGGTCTTGTTGACCAAGAGAGCGTGTGAGCTGATGCACAACTGCTCATCCACTTTAAACAGAATTCTTGCACAGCTTTCAACATTCTAACAAGTCCTGAAGTGATGGGGGGACAGCAAAAGTGACAGGCGATGGACTATGCTGGAAGTCTCAGTTGTGAACCTGCATGCTGGCAGGTCAAGATTTTGGTTGCTCTGCTTTGACCTGAGGTGCACTGTAGTCCAGCAGCATCTTAGTCAATGGACTCACACAAAGTCCCACTTGTACAAATGATGATTGTCAAAGTTGTCCTCAAAGTCGAGGCGACCAGCAATATCACAATCCTGTCAAAGAAGGCAATTAGTGCCCCCACCCCAACCTGCCATGACTCCTGTACACGTAGGATGCTGGTGCAGAGCTAACTAAGTCAGTTTTATGCCAGCAGAGAACTTCTGCATTCCCATTTCAGGTGACACAAAGGCACCTTTGCTGGGCCAAGGATCTGTCCCTCAGGTTCCGCAAATTCAGATTCTGGTTCTTAGTGGACTCCTCTAACATCTGTACATTATCTATCTGTATTAGAAAGGCTAAATAGTATTTTCTATCAGCTCCCTTTTTGTCAACCACAGGCTGTCTCTTAGAACACATTTGCTTGACAGAAATCTATTAACCTAGAATGACTTTAAATGCAGAAAAGATATCCTAGGCACTTGCTGTCACAGATGAACATACACTAAGTTTCTGAAAGGAACTTCACAACAAATTTCATTAGCATAAGCAGATTTGGATCAGTTTTGTAAACGTTTGCCTTGGACAAGAGAATTTCTGTTAGCAAGAGTTTGGAACAAGCAATCACATTTGGAAGAAAATGCGTGTATAGCTAATTGTGCAAAGGCTAAGACTACCTCCTACACACATCACCATCATCTTCATTTTGAACTCACTGCATTTCAACTGATCAGCTGACATTAACACAGCAGGGACAAATGCATTTACTTGTAAAACAAAGCAGGGCCTGTTCAGAGGTGGATACAACAATCAATCCAGTTGCCGCAGAGGGAGTAAGTGTTCATTTACCATTAGGTGACCTGTAGCAATAATATATTATGTCTTCTGCCAGCAGGAGCCTAGCCAGCTGCAGTACACCGTGACTTTGTCAGCAATCAGTCACAAACGTCCTTTACAACCTTTTGTTCACTGCTCATTAAGGTGAATTATAACAGTGGGATAGAAGATTTTTCCAGTGAGCATCCTTTAGCTCTAAGAGTTCACAGACTCCATGTTGCTCCAAGTCAGCTGTTTCTGTTTAACTCAGAGATTGCCCCATGTATTTCACCTCCTGTACTTCCAGTCCCAATACAACTTAGTGCACACTTTTTTCTGAGCAGGAAGGAAACCCTCTCAGCTCTGTTTAAAATAAACATTAGTGCCTGCATTGTGTATAGCCCTGTCATCATGTCCACAAAGGCCTCCAGAGAATAATAGATGGTATTATAGTACACTGAGTGGGCCTGCACATTAGCTTTGTGAAAGCACTTTGTACTTGTATATTCTAGTTGCACTGAGAGTAGGGGTCATTCTGGAAGTCACTAAACTGACACTGTGAGATGAGGTATTTTCAGCAAACTCACAGGGCTGGTCTACACTGGGGGGCAGGGAATGGATCTAAGATACGCAACTTCAGCTACGTGAATAGCGTAGCTGAAGTCGAAGTATCTTAGATCGAGTTACCTACTGTGCTCATGGCGCGGGATCGATGTCCGCGGCTTCCCATGTTGACTCCGCTACCGCTGCTAGCATTGGTGGAGTTCCGGAGTCGACAGGAGCGCGTTCGGGGATCGATATATTGTGTCTAGATGAGACGCGATATATCGATCCCTGAGAAATCGATTGCTACCCGCCGATATGGCCGGTAGTGACCACATTCTTCTTTACAGCTTTTGAGAGCCCAATTTCCTGTGCACTACGTTGACAGCACCACCTGATATTATTTATACATATTTATAATAAATAATCTAACAACTTCATCTCCATTTGGTTACCAATAGAATTACAATATTTGAATGTGCTACATGCTCTTATAGTCATGTTCACTTTTCACTGTAACAATAACCCTATCAACATCTGGCAACATGGAGTTAGTTATTGAAGGGCATAATACAGTCTAACCTTCAGGTATGGGGGCTTGCTTTGTTTTTTGAGATGATACTGTTTTTTTAAAAAACACAGAAGTGAATGAATTATCATCATTATCTAAGAATTTTTATGGAGAAGTTCTACGTTATACAGCAGGTCTCAGAATAGATGACCACAATGGTCCCTTCTGGCCTTGGAATCTATGACTCCATCATGTATCGCAGCAGACTCTGCAGGCCATGTGCTCGAGATCTACACCTACAACCTGCAATAGCTGTAGAAGCCAAAGCTCACCTTCATGTCATTTTCCGCTAGTAAGTTAGGCAACTTATTGAAATGGAAAAAATGAAAGGGCAAATCTGGCCATCTGCCTATCATCTTGAGTGAAAGCCAATTGCAAAATAAAAATGTCAGTGCAAATGGCATACTATAGTATCACATTTTTTGCACACCTATATTATGGCTTATCCTTATGCTGATGATCTACTGCTTTACTAACTCAGTACGAACACACAACCAAATTAACATATCACTGCACACTGATTATTCTGTGGCATTAAAGTCCAATGATTATTCATTTTATATTTTTATTATTATTATTTATATTATTATTATATTTATATTAAAGTCCAAGGATTATTCATTTTATTAGGGATGGGGGACATCATTTTGTCCAATATTAAAATCAAATACCCAAGGGGGCCTTAAAACCCCACTCCAAGACTATTGTTTGCATTGTACTTTGGAGAAAGTAGGAGGAGGAAAGAAAAATACACTGGGACACATAAGATGAGAAATGGAACGTAGAAGCAGCAGAGAAGAAAGAATGAATAAAAGAAGATAAGATGGAGATAGAGAAAATATTCTAATACAAATAAAATGCAAAATACATACTATGTAGGAGCTATTGAATTGCGCCAACCAATTTTGGGGGGGTAGAGGGAGAGAATGTGTGCGTGTCCTTGTTCATCTATTGCTAGCACAAGCTTCCTTAGCACAAGCTTCCCTTCAAGTAGAAAAGTGTGATAATGTCTTTAATTGAACCGTCCTTGAGTAAAGGAGAGGGAAGGCAACTCCAGAAAGTCTGCCCATTCTCAATTTTTTTCTTCCCTAGTTGTTATATGCCGCCAGCAAAATCTCTCTTTTGCTTTCAGTACATTTATAAACAGTTACTTTCTAAACACTGTTGTTTAAAAAAAAAAAAGTTTTTAAATGAAAAGTTTTAGCCCTGAAACAAAATGTTCATGAGTCAATTACACACTCCCTTTATAAATGAAGCACTGGCTATATCAGCAAGAATAGCACCACAAATAGGAAAGAGAATATTAATGAAGTAGACAGTATGTTATTTAAGGTCTGATTCAGTGCAGGATGGGAATAGTGAGAAATTATACTTTTACTAGTGGGAAATATCCTTGAAAATGTGACATCTGCATAGGCTGCAGGAAAGTGGAAAGAAAAAGTATAACTCAAATATTTTAATCCTTCAGTATACTCTGTCTACGTGGCAAGGAGAGCTGTGCAGCTCAGCAATCGCTAATTTGATGGCATAACAAAATATAAATTACATAAACAGCAGGAAAACTCAAGACACCTTTTATGCTTTTTGTCCTGAACATAAAATCATTAATTGATACTTTTTCTATTCATACACGTACCTATAGGTCTGTTTATAAAGACAATCAATTATGTTCAGATATAAGTTGCTGCAGTTTTTACCACAACTGTGCTTGAAGTCTGTTACTTACAGGTTTTTTATATTTATTTATTTTGTAATAAAATCTGCCACTGTCACTGTTCAAGTTATTAAAATCCCAGTACACCCACCACAAACGCAAAAATCTGGCACTTCCTTCATTGGCTGGAGAAAGAGCTGGCAAAACTAAAGCTTAAGCCAACCTTTTAAGATTTTTCTGATTCCACTCGCTCATTTCTCTCTCTCTCTCTCTAAATCTTGGAGTAAAAGAAGATTAGTGCAGATCAATGAAAATATTCTTCCACTTCAGCACTTGCTGTCACTACAGAGCACTAAGCAGGTTCTCATATGGTTTCACTGGAAAGATGGAAAGTCCAGCACTTCTCTTAAATATAATCACCTTGCCACAAAGGGAGGGGAAAAAAAATACCTCTGGCTGCTTATTTTGGCCTAGGTTCCTTATGATTTATCCAGCATGAGGAACTGTAAACACAGTAACCTCTCAAATTGATGCTTTGCCTTATATTAAAGTTCAGCTGGCTTCTGCTGCAGCACACTACACCAATCAGTTTCTGGCTCATCGCACCTAGCAAGTAAATTGACCCAGACTCAGGAAAGCCAAAAATATGCAGACAAAGTAATCCTCCTAGCTGAGCACTCAGGCACACAGCTGGATTAATGGCCGGGAGTGGGTGACACTAGCAGCAGGGAAGCCAGATATCAGTTTGTCCTCTTAGCTCTATCAGGAGATGTCACAATCTGTAAGAGTGGAACAATACTGGACGGGAAACAGAGAAGAGACAAAATAAAAACCAGAGTTAGCCATCTCTTTAAGGCCACCTTTAGGATCTGATTCACTATTTTGTTACTCCAGTTTCATGCCTATGTAACTCCAGAGAGTTATGGCAATATAGAACTGGAGTAATTCCGTAGTGAATCAGGCCCTTTCAAACCCAGTTCTGCACAACTGTAACTCTCTGAAGTTAAACAGGACTTCATATATATCAGCCCTGAATTTAGTCCATACAGTCACAGTTTTGGAAGTCGGTGCCTAAACTGAGCAAGGCATTGCGGTCTAATAGCTAGAGCACTGGACTAGGATTCAGGAGACCTGAATTCGATTCCTGGCTCTGCCACTAGATTGCAGGGTGGCCGCATCACCTCTCTGTGCCTCGGCTTTTCCATTTGGAAAACAGGACAACAATATTGACCTCCTTTGCAAAGCACTTGGAGATC
Source organism: Chelonoidis abingdonii (assembly GCF_003597395.2). Classification (NCBI taxonomy): domain Eukaryota; kingdom Metazoa; phylum Chordata; order Testudines; family Testudinidae; genus Chelonoidis; species Chelonoidis abingdonii. The sequence goes on along the minus strand of NC_133777.1, from coordinate 53,659,437 downwards.
TGCTAATGAAAATTATTATTAAACATTATACACAAGTCCTATATTTAGGAACTCAAATTAGCATTTACATGGGTAAAAGCCTTTTTAACATGGTTAACTGCAAGTTGTGCAGGTCCTGTGCAGAGCAGAATTTAGTCCAGCACTTTTTCCATTACTGCAAAACAGCACAAGAGCAAATACATACGAAATGGGAGCCCATGCAAACATCACATTGAGCCTCACAGGGTTGACTTCCGAGAAGACTCTGTTGCAAGCTGCTTGTCAATGTATTTGCTTTTCTAAAAAATAGTCAAATTACAACAGGGCTCATCCATAAGCGATCATGTATCATTATATAATATAATAAACAGAGAAGAACATGCATCTTAAGAATTGGATGTATCTGAGTTAAATGCCATAAAATCACCCTGCTTGTTTCCTGAAGAAAAATAAAAATAACTAACCAGGTTTTCATAGAGCACCATTCACTAGAGACTTTAGCAGCTGATCAGTCAAGCATGCCAAGCTGTATCCAGGCTATTTCCACTTTAAGGAGACTTCCTTTGAAAAATAACCATTTAGATTACGAAATGTTTTCCTAATTTTTTAATAAGTTTTATATGTGCCATGTTTCATATCCCTCCACGTGGAAAGCCAAGATTTCCTTAATTCCCATGAGCCTAGCTGATTACAAAGTAGAATGAGAGGGAGAGAGAAATTGTAACAAACTCATTGTAGAAACCTCTAACTCTGATCTAAAATAGCTTTCCCATTCATAATCACGTCATTTTATTTCTAATATTCCAATATGCCCACCAATGTGACATTGTGCTGGACCCTTTCCCCTTTGGAGGCGTTCAGCACACTGCAGAATTAGGCCCTTAATATGATAACAAAATAACCTGTAGAATCTCATGACTTTTCTTTATTGGCAACAGAGCTAGTTAAACCAGTGGCTTTTTCTCGCATCTGTCTCCTCCTCTAGTGTCATGTCATGACATGAATCAGGTTTAGTTTTAGTTTAGACTACACGCATCTGACAAAGTGGGTATTCACCCACAAAAGCTTACGCTTCTGTTAGTCTATAAGGTGCCACAGGACTCTGTCGCTTTTTACAGGTTGAGTTTTGTTAAACTGTATGGCTTTTAAACATAGAACAAGAACCAAAACTTGTTCCAGGTTCCCCTGCTCTTTCTATTCACAGGACAAAGCTGCAACAGTAAAGTCATCCTGGACAGCAATCTGAAATAATATTAAACTGAAATGAACTTGAAGTTCTCAATTCAGCAAGAAACTGTGGTCAGACACCTCAAAAATCACCCTCAAGCTACAGAATGTCAGGAGATTCATCCATTACTGTATAATACTATCTGTACTGACAGGTCAGGGCTGAAGTTCACCATCACTCCAAACTTTAGAGAAGATTCACATACCGCTATGAATAACACTATTCCTGGGGAAATTCTGCACCACTGCGGTGCAGCAGAAAAGTGCCTCCCTCCCTCCACCTCCCTGCAGATTTTCTTTGCTTTCTTGCAGAAAATGGTTTCTGCGGGGAAGCAAAGAGAAATTGCACCAGTGCTCACTCACTCCTCCCCAGCAGCTAGACCAGAGGTGGCCAACCTGAGCCTGAGAAGGAGTCAGAATTTACCAATGTGCATTTCCAAAGAGCCATAGTAATACATCAGCAGCCCCCTGTCTGCTCCCCACCGCCCTCAGCATCTCCCACCCACCAGCAGCATCACCAATCAGCACCTAACCCTCCATCCCTGCGCCACGCGCCTGCCGTGATCAGCTGTTTTGTGGTGTGCAGGAGGCTCGGGGAGGGGCAAGGGTGCAGCAGACTCAGGGGAAGGGGTGGGGGGTTTGGGGGAAGGAGTGGAGTGGGGCCGGGGCCTGAGTCAGAGCCAGGGGTTGAGCAGTGAGCACCCGGCAGCACATTGGAAAGTTGGCACCTATACAAGGAGCTGCATATTAACCTCTGAAGAGCTGCATGTGGCTCCAGAGCCACAGCTTGGCCACCCCTGAGGTAGACACATCTGTTCGGGCATCCCGGGAGAGGTAAATCACTGGGGGAAGGGGAGTCTGGGGATCTGGCAAGGAGGAGGAGGAGAATGGAGACAGAGTTCCCTCTTCTCCTCCCCTGCACAGAGCAGCCAGGGCTGGGTCAGATCAACCTCCAGAAACTTGCCTTGACTACAGAAAGCTCTGCACCGAGGGGGGAGGGACTTGGCTAGGGGTGGAGTGGGGGGTTCTGGGTGCAGGGGGTTCTGGATGCACGGGGGTTGGGCAGATGGGGGGAGCAACTGCCTGGGCAGTGACCCCTCCCCCCACCTGTGTACCCGGCACTGCCACCCACTGAGCCTCCCCATCAGGAACTTCCTGCACCAAGAATCCCTCGAACCTCCAGAACCTTCATAGCACCAAGCCTCACCCCCTGCATCAGGAGCTCCCCCACACCCAGAAAACCCTACTGAGCCCTCCCGCACCCAACCCCTCCTCCCCCAAGCCTCGTCCCCTGCATCAGGAGCCCCCAAACCCACACCCTGCTGAGCCTCACCCCTGTATCAAGAGCCCCCCACAGCCAGATCGCCATCCCACTGAGCTTCAAACAGCTATACCCTGAACCCCCACCCCATCAAGCTCCACTCCTCCATGGAGCCTTAATCACCTTCACCTGGACTCCCCTGCAGAGTCTCATTCCCCCTGCATCCAGATTCCCCATCACACACAGATCCCCCACAGAGTTGCCCACACCCAGATTGAACCACACAGAATCCTGGTACTCTTGAGGGAATTCTGCACCAAAAAATTAAAAAATGTAAAATTCTTCAAAATTCTTCATATTTTGCCCAAATAACACAGAAACACAATAACAATATAATCATACCATTTTCAATTATTTTGGTAATTTATTTCAAAATATTTGTCAACAAATACTTTCCTCATGAGTAATAACACTGACGGGGCAACTTTCAAAGCAGTGCTCCGGGAGGTGTGCAAAGATCCCTTTAACAAATAGGAGGAATTATCTATATAGCTTCCACAGTTCTCTTTGAAAAGGTGCTGAGTCTCTCAGCCTTCAGCCTTGAGGACTAGGCTCCATTGATACTTATCTCTCACCTTCTGCTAAAAATTTTCACTTAAAAACATGTTTAAAAAATAAAGAATGAACTCTAACAGACTGGGAGGCATGGCCTCACTTTAACATTATTCTACTTACAATTGAGTCTCTTCCTGTGATCCCTGAAGCCAGAATAAGAAGGGAGTATATGTATATGGAATGGAATTTTATAAGAGTAGACTCTCTTCATTAACAGAAGGAAGGTATCCTTAATAGTTTGGATTCTGATATAAACTGCAAGCTCAGCTGTATTTGATGGGATTGTTTGGATTTCTCCACATTCTACATAGACAATATCGACTAATTTTATCAATTAGGATCCAGCTATGGCAAATTAACTCTTCAATCACCAAATTACATATGCCAACAATCTCTCCCAGAACTGCTAACTCTAAAATAAATGTTTCTGTGTGTTCCACAGCAGAGTCACTGGATCATTTTTGTTATAATTTTTAAGCTCCCAATGTCCATTTTTCTGATCCCTAACTTCAAAAATCAAGTAGTAGATTCAAAGAAGCAAACTGCTCCACAAATCTACTCCAGTTAGTTACATTCAAGTTTGAAAACTGACAGAGCATTTACCATTAGATGAGAGATATTAATCCACAAGGTGATAACATTTGTGTCAATTTTAGGAGGTCCTGTTGTTCATCTCCAAGCACTTTATACAGAACTCCAAATTACATCATGTGTCAAAAATTTTCCAGACAATGATGAGAGATTCAAAAAAATCCCAAATTTTGTATTCAGAAGTCCCACAAAAACCTTTTGGTGCTGGCATTTATTCAGTTTACAGATTGACTGCTGAATCATAAGAGCAACATGGCCGAGACATATTGTACTTAAAGGGATTAATCAATCAGCATTCTGCCTTGTTTTTGTTACACCTCTGATTTTGGTCATTTGGACATGCCCCATCTGACTTAGGTGGACTGTGAAGCATAACTAGATTCAGTGAGCTGTGAAGGTTGTAGTTTGTTCTATAACCGAGTCCTGATGAAACTTAGTTATAATCTCTCATGAGGATGTCATATCTTTCAACTATGATTTTCAGAGGCTTTTGAGAGACAAACTCCAGTATTTGGCATTTTTAAGGTCAGCATGGGTTATACCAAAAGGAGAGACTATATAATATTTCCTATGTTCATAAAGCAAAAAAGGTGCCAGTTTCTGGTATGAGACTGTAACTTATGAAATATATTTGGTAAATAGCCTGATTAAGCATTACAAATATCTAGCTAAATGAGAGACCAGAAACGTCAATATTGACATTTGAGATTTTACCTATTTTGCAAAACTTTCCAAATATGTAATATACTAAACCAGAATTTCCAAAACTGATACTCTTATTATTTTTCTTTTAAATAAAAGATACTCTTAGACCAACATATTAAGATAGATTAATTACAATGCAATTTCTATGGCCGCATATCATATTCACCTTGAAAACACATGAGTTCATCATGATGAATATCATTACAGTTACTAAGGACTTTTATACACTAATTAAACATTACAGAGCTAACATATTTATATATGTAAGTATATATACATACTGTGCACATATGTATATATTATAGAAAAAAGAGAGTCCTAGATTATTAGCAGCAGGAAGTTTTACCTTTTGATGACTGCTTGCTTAGGTTTTGAAAAAATAGCACCGGCTGCACTAAGTTTATTAACTTAGTATTTTTCTAAATTCCCAAGAAATCCTAAACCATTGTTGCTGTCAGTTGTACAACTGCCATATTCTACCCAGATGTATTCTGCCACAGTGTAAGTGGTAGGTTAAGTGAGATTTGTTTTGTTCTTAAGAAATAGAGATGAGCCCAACTTGCAAATTTTGGATCCAGATTTCAAACCTCTTAATTTTCAATGAATTGCACCTCTGGGGTTTTTAGAATGAATAGTGATGATAGAAATGGAAAGTTTTTCTTTGTTTGAAGTTTTAAACATTTTTAGTGCATGGTGTCTCAGTTGACCAAAGAGTTTAAATCCTTTTTATTTATCTGTCTAAATGTGTAAATTAGAGTTAAGGCTAGACTTTTTTGATTGGAAATTTCAAATATATTGCTTCTAAAAAGTTGTTATTTTTGTGAAGGTGTGTCACTTACTGTATTATAAAATATTTCTCTATCTGCAGTCTGCTTCTATTTTTGGAAGTAAAATCCACCTCTTTAAACCTGAAAGGTTGTCAGCTACATATCCGAACATTTCAAAAGATGTTTTTGGTTTGAAAGTGCCCAATAACCCTTCACTGCTTCCTAGGGTTAAAATAAACAGTTGGTAAATCAGTCACAGAAATGTAGGTGGAGAGCAGAGCAGGGAAAATTCAAACACTCTTTCACAAAGACTTTCTGGCAAGCGCAGCTAAGCCATTAAAAGTTCCCTTCTCAGCTATTATTCCAACTGAGATTCTGACCACAGAAAGGCGGGATTATATAGTCTGTCGTTGCATATTATTTGGCAGCACCTATTTCTGGAAATGACAGGAAAGACAGAAATATGCACTACTCTCACCCAATATCAGAAATATTTATTTCCCACATATTTCAGGAAGACAATCCATGAGCTAGAATGTTGACTTGAACCACTGAACTACAGTATAGCTCTACTCTGCAGATCCATTTTCAAAGTCAGCTGAAAGAGAGAAAGTTACCTGATAAATGTGATAGCCTCAAAGAGACTTCAAGGTCACCCATCTAATGCTACATTTACTGGCACATGGTTTCATACTGTTTTATGTATTTATACTTTTATTCAATAATACTAATTCATAAACACATACTATTCATACTATTTAATAAAGATACTATAATAACAATACTATTAATCAATTTTAGTATTTACAGGACTTGACATCTTCAGTGGCTCTGCAAATATAAATAAATCCTAACAAACACCCTCTGAGGTAAGTAAGGAGTTCTTATACATTCAACCATTTATTCATTCTATGAGGTAAACTTTATGTTTCCCATTGTTTATATTATACAGCAACTTCCTTGGTTACCTTGGTATTGTAGAATCCCTATATTTTCATTGAGCAGTTGCTTTAAAACCATACAGCGTTCATCCTGTGTTATGACTGGCTAGTAAGTCAATCTTTAATAGCCAATAAATGAGCAATTTTCCACTTCTGCAGTGTGCTAGCAACAAGTTAGGAAAACAAAACGGAAAATACAACATAAACTAGACTGTCAAATATGTTTTTAAGAGCTAGAATCATTTCTTCAACACTGGATCACTACTGGGCAACAAATGGTGATTTAGAAAACTAACAGTGTTCAGTTACACCTTGGTAATTAACCAGAAAAATGGCTTATTTACAAATATTATTATCCAGAGAAATTAACTGCTTCATTGCAAGAGGTCTGAATTTCCGTCACTGATCTCCTGTATGTTTGCAGTCAGTTCAAATTTTAGGTTTAAAAAAAATGCAGCAGGAACACCTCATTAACTGCTTAACCACTTGAAACCAAAATCATAAAAATTTCCCATTACTCAATAGCAAAACTTAATGGAAAGTTGTTGACTAGCCACCGATGCTTCCAACAATACTGAGCTGTACTTCACAGCTCATAATTCTCTTGGGCTGAGACATTATTTTCCCAGCATTCTTTTTTTTCCCCTCCACTAACAATTTTACATCTGTAAGTCCCTTAAAAAAAAAGTGAAATATTCTGTTAAAATAACTGTCAAAGAAAATATTATGTGAATTGTGATTCCTCAGTAATCTGCTGGCACAAGATATTTTTAATAGTTTTTCATACCTATTAACATTGATGGCACATGTTTTATTTGTGCTTCATAAAAGTAATCTGTGCCACGTGTCTATGCTTATTGGTAAAATATCCAGAAAAAGCTCTATTTGCAGATACAATTGCTGTGACTAACTAAATAAAATAGCCATTAGGAGCCTAAATGAAAGGTGTGGGGTGGGGCTTGCACCATACTCTATCCTGCTCATGCAGAAATAGCTAAGATATGAATTGCAGTGATGGAGAGAATAAAAAAAACAAACCAAAAAACAGAACTCTCTACAATTGCTCTTGTTTATAGCTTGATCCCCTTACATTATCAATAAATCTCCAAGTTGTTGGTACCAATATTTACAGTGCTTTCCACAGGAGGGAACTCTTATTATCAACCCTTCTCATTGTAACACTATTTTCTAAAGATCATTCAGTGTGATGTTAAAATGAGGGCTTGATTGTAGATGAGAGTGACACTTGAGCTACATTACCAGCAACAAATAATATGTACATGATAAAACCTACTTTGCAAACACTCACAGGCCTATGAACTACTTTTCTTCTACAAATGATTAGTTGTCCTAGCAATTTTTACAACTGAAGAGTTGTTTATCTAGACAAACATGGTCGGCACTACCATTTTGTCTGTTGTACCACTAGATAACTAGTTAACAGTGGGTCAGGGGTTTCAGCGCTTTAAAGAAAAGAGTTTCTTTTCAAAAGATTACCACATTAATCTGAGCACATGTTTAGAAAGTAGGTGGGATCTTACAGAGCCCTCTCCTTTACCCTCTAAGCCAAAAGGTGTACTTCTCCTTTCTGGAGTGGTTGATAGAAGTTTGGAAAAACTTTAATAGCTTCTTTTCATATGATCAGAATTGGAACAGAACCTGTGTGGGTTAGGAATTTTCTTCCCTGGATACAAATATGTGAGTCACTGAATTTGTTCCTTGCAATGTCCATTAACTTTCTCGTCTTTTCATAAGAATGGCCATACTGGATCAGACCAAAGATCCATCTAGCTCAGTATCCTGTCTTCCGAGAGTGACCAATGCCAGGTGCCCCAGAGGGAATGAACGGAACAGGTAATCATCAAGTGATCCATTCCCTGTCACTCATTCCCACCTTCTGGCAAACAGAGACTAGGGACACCTTCCCTGCCCATCCTGGCTAATAGCCATTGGGGGACCTATCCTCCATGAATTAATCTAGTTCTTTTTTTGAACCCTGTTATACTCTTGGCCTTCACAACATCCTCTGGCAAAGAGTTCCACAGGTTGACTGTGCATTGTGTGAAGAAATATTTTCTTTTGTTTGTTTTAATCCTGCTGCCTATTAATTTCATTTGATGACCCCTAGATCTTGTGTTACGAAGTTCTTGGAAGAACACTTCCTTATTTACTTTCTCCACACCAGTCATGATTTTATAGACCTCTATCATATCTCCCCCTAGTCCTCTCTTTTCAAAGCTGCAAAGTCCCAGTTTTACTAATCTCTCCTCAGATGGAAAGTTCCATATACTCCTAATAATTTTTGTTGCCCTTTTCTGAACCTTTTCCAATTCCAATATATCTTTTTTGAGATGGGGCAACCACATCTGCATGCAGTATTCAAGATGCGGGCATCCCATGGATTTATATAGAGGCAATATGATATTTTCTGTCTTATTATCTATTCCTTTCTTAATGACTCCCGACGTCCTGTTCACTTTTTTGCCTGCGGCTGCACTGAGTAGATGTTTTTAGAGAACTATCCACAATGACACCAAGATATCTTTCTTGAGTGGTAACAGCTAATTTAGACCCCCATCATTTTATATGTATAGTTGGGATTATGTTTTCCAATGCATTACTTTGCATTTATCAACACTGAACTTTATCTGCCATTTTGTTGCCCAGTCACCCAGTTTAGAGAGATCCTTTTCTAGCTCTTCACAGTCTGCCTGGGATTTAACTATCTTGAGTAGTTTTGTATCATCTGCAAATTTTGACACCTCACTGTTCACCCCTTTTTCCGGGTCATTTATGAATATGTAAAATAGAACTGGTCCCAGTACAGATCCCTGGGGAACACCACTATTTACCTCGCTCCATTCTGAAAACTGACCATTTATTCCTACCCTTTGTTTCCTATCTTTTAACGAGTTACCAGTCCATGAGAGGACCTTCCCTCTTATCCCATGACAGCTTACTTTGCTTAAGAGCCTTTGGTGAGGGACCTTGTGATAGGCTTTCTGAAAATCTAATTACACTATATCCATTGGATCTCCCTTGTCCACACGCTTATTGACCCTCTCAAAGAATTTTAGCAGATTGTTGAGGCATAATTTCCCTTTACAAACATCATGTTGACTCTTCCCCAACAAATAATGTTCATCTATGTGTCTGACAATTTTGTTCTTTACTATAGTTTCAACAAGTTTGCCCGATATTGAAGTCAGGCTTACTGGCCTGTAATTGCTGGGATCTCCTCTGGAGCCCCTTTTAAAAATTGGTATCACTTTCATCCAACAAGAACATCTCCAGTAGCACATGGGTCCTTAACTCCTTGCTGGCACATTGACTCATTAGTGATTCAGAGGAAAGAATGCCATCTACTATAATAAGCAGCACCACTACTTGCTTCTTCCAGGTGATGTAAGATAGCAGAACAAGGTGGCACAGCTGATATATATACAAAGGTATATATACAAAGGTTTTGTGAGATACATTTATTGATACTACAAATACAGATATACTCAAGAAGGCAGATTTTATTTTTATGATCTGCACTACCTTGCTTCAGAATTTGTGTGCTGGAGAAAAAAAAAATCTGCTCCCATGATTAAAATATCCAAAACAGAATCAATGAAACCAACTTAAAACGTCAATGGATATTTCAACGCCATCTGAGATTTGACCTTGTACCCATGGATGAAAGCATTCAACAATCCAAGCAGAGGTGGGTTAGGTCACTATATCAGATAAATAAGCGATCAAGAATAACTCCTCTCCTAATTGTAGGAAGAGTGTAACACTTTACGTCTTCAAATCACTGTATATGCAAACAAACTAATTAATCCTTACATTAACCAGAAAAATCGTTGCATTCCTCTGGCCAGCTGTAGATGAAAATAACTCTTCCTGGTTACTGCTGCTGTTAACACCAGCTGGAGAACCAAAAAATACCTGAGCATGTCAACTCTGAATTTGCAGGAACACACCTTTCAAAGAGGTAGATAAAATTCTCACCATATCTTCTCATTGCTTCCCTCAGTGTGTCAGCATAATCCCCATTTTAGCCACAGGTTTCTTTAGCCATCTAACCAATAGTTCTCATTTGTGCCCCAATCTGAACCAGACACTAGAAAAGGCATTAAGCAGCAGTAGATGGGTTGGATAAAAGAGAGATATTCAGCTGGGTGCTATCAATGTACTGAAAGCACTGTGACCTGTAATGTCTCACCACTAGCAATCCCAACAGGCCACATTTACATTGGATGGGAGGGAAAACGAGACAGAGTTGTGTGGCACCATACACCACTCGAAGACAAGCAGAGGCCGAGTGGCCTAGTAGATAGAGCACTGGACTGGGACTTAGGAGACCCAAATTCTATTCCCAGCTCTGCCACGGGCCTGCTGAGTAACCCAGGCAACTCACTTCTCCTCTATGTCTTCCCATCTCTAAAATGGAAGACAGTAATGCTGGCCTCCTTTGTCCAGTGCTTTGAGATCTACTGATGAAAAGTCATAGCTAGATATTTTATTAATTATTATTATTGCTCCAAACGATTTTCCAAGAAAGAATGTCAACCACTCAAGAGCATCGCCATGCACTCACACTAAAGCTTATGCATAAGTTAACTGCACCTCCCAACTACTAGCAATATATAGATAAAAACACACCGCAGCTAGCAGCTGGTACAGCATCAGTATTCTTTGACTCACCACAAATTATCTCATTCCCACCTGGCTGTAATTCCAGGTGATCCCAGCACTTGCTTCTCAGCTTTTCTGTTGCTGCAGTATTGTTATTCCTGGAACAACTTCTTCTAGTAGTGGCCTTTACAGGAGTGATTTCAGGAGAAGGAGGAAGAATGGCACTCCAGAAAACTTTAGGTAATACAGACTTCAAAAAGTTCCCAACAGGTAGCAATGCACCAGCTATCTTGGGGTCTTTTCTGCCATATATGGGTATGGTATTGAAATCATGCAGTACCTTATAACACCATTGTGCTGGGTGTTTATCCCACAAAAGGCCTGAGTGGGTAAAAAGAGATCATCAGTGCTGTGACAGGTTGCACCTGGAAGAGAGTCAGAGCTGAAAAGCTGATTCATGATGAAACCCAGCGGGGCAGAGGCAGACTAAGGTGGCATACAACCAGGAAGTGGACCTCAGGAAGGAACTGTGCAGTGACTCCCTAAAGAAGAGAAAAGTTTGCAAGAGACAAGGAGGTCGTCAAGGGAGAGAGTAAGCAGCGGAAGCTGCACTGGTAATACAGAGGAGGGCCAGATATAGGGAAGGGATATGAGAAGCAGGCCAGGGAAGCAGCAATGGTGTCTGGGATTGCGTAGTCCGCTGCTGCTAGATATAAAGTCCCTGGGGTGGATGGAACCCGGAGCAATGGCCGGGCCCAAGGTCCCCTACCAGTGACTGAGGAAATGGCACAGTCTGGGCAGTAGATCAGAAGACTGTCTGAGAAAGTGAGTCCAAAGAGATACTGATACCCTAGAAAGGGAAAACTATAGTGATCTGGCCAAAGGGCCAAGCCACGAAGAGGGAACACCCTGAGTTATGCTGAGGGATTAACCTGATTCCACAGAGAAGGAGCAAGACCACGGGTAACTGACCAAAGTAGGGGTGTCAGACTGGTCGAGAACTAATCCCCCAACGTGGCCACGGATCGATGAGTAGTAAACCCTATGACAACCACCTTGGGGGGGATGAAGCCTTTTCAGTGCTGTAAAGGCATTATGTTATCAAGGTTGTGTTATCTGAGAGCAAATGGCCAATGGCTTATCTTCACCAAGGGCTACAGTAAGAGACATACAATCAGGTTGGAGTATCTGTCTGCAAGGAAATATACTGAAAACATTCTCAGAGTTCCAAATAACAAAGGACAAGTTGATATAAACAGAGTTTAAAAAAAAATCAGGAGGAGATGGGTGCAGAGAGGAGAAATGAATAAGAATAACGACTTGTAAAACTTCTTCTGGTTCTGTTCTTCCCTCTTTGTAGAGGCACAGCTGAGCCAATGCAGCTGGCTCCTTGACAAATGTGAAAAAATAAGCCAATTTGAGCTGGTTGTTAGCAGTCAGAGCACAGTGCCTCAGATAAATGAGTGTCTGCCTCAGGTATGGCAGCAGGTCTTCCTGAACCATTCCTGAGAGAGTTGCCAGCACTGCAGCAACCCTCAGCCATCAAAAGCAGTATGAGAGCTCTCTTCGATCTCCCATCCCTAACTTTGGTAAAAGGTGACCTTGAAAGAGCTTTTCTTCCGAAGATCCTCCCCTCTTCCTCCTATTCCATTCTTTCCCCTACCTGATAGCTACACGTTTTCTAGTAACAATCAGATATTCTCTTCAGCACATTGCTCAAAGTGATCTGCGCAGGATATCACCCATTTAACTACGTGAGCCTATCTATACCTCTGAGCAGTATTTTGACGCTGCTATGTACTCCTGCCAAGAGTCCCACTTTGGTTTTCAGGATCTCCATCTACTGGCCTGTCCTCAGCTGCCGCCTCTTTGCCATGGGAAGAAGAGACTGAGCAGCATTTTCATGGCCGTTCTCCTACCCGGATGAATTTTTAATGCTCCATCTGCTGAGGTTGCTCCATTCCTTATGTTGTTTCCCATATGTGACAGAAAGAGGTATCTGGAGACAGAAAGTGACAACCATCAGAAACCTTACTTACTAGCCATAAACAGCCTCTTGAGGCTCTCATAGACTCATAGGTCAGAAGGGACCAATATGATCATCTAGTCTGACCTCCTGCACAAAGCAGGCCACAGAACCCTACCCATCCACTTTTATAACAACCCCTAACCCATGACTGAGTTATTGAAGTCCTCAA
>NC_133777.1:53512406-53641807 GCF_003597395.2 Chelonoidis abingdonii | reverse complement strand
TGCTGCTGCCTGAGTGCCTGGCTCCTTATATAGGACCCCTAATCAGGTAAGCCCCGCCCCCAACTCAGGGCTCAGCCTCGCTCCCAGCACACGGCCCCTTGCAGCCTGCACACACACTCACTCACACACAAACTCCACAATACAATCCACAAACTACAAAAACCTGCTCTTCCAACAGAACTCCCACTGAAACTCCCCTGTTAGCAGCTCTGTTTGCTGGCTCCTGTGCCGCTGCAGCTGTCATGGGTAAAGCAGGAGAGGAGGAGCATGGGGTGACCCTACTCAAGGGGAGAGGGAGACCTCATAAGGGGAAGGGAAAAGGGGTCCTAGGTTTAGAGGGGAATAAAAGTGGAAAGCTTAGTAAACAGATGGGTCAAAGAAGAGAAAAGATATGACCCACAAAGGCTATAGGGAATGTGCAGACCTGCCACTTCCTCTCTAAGAGATACAGGAGAAAGATGTGGGTTTGCCAGTGACTTCTGTCATACCAGATGGGGGTATGTGGGAGGGTCACGGGGGCTGACAGGTGATCTCTACATATCAGTAAGTATCCATGCTTTAAGATCCTTCTTGAAACTGCTGCCCAGCACCAAACATTTAAAGGTTCTCCTGTGGCTTTATATAGAGGACTTTAATAATGTCTTATCATTGTAATAAATCTCACATTTCAATGAAACATCACAGTATGCTTTATATGGCAAGAATGGAGGATTTGGTTGGGTTGTTGGCTGGTTTGAGGCTAGTGAAAACGTAGAACTTTCAAGGCAACTTGAAAACCACATTAATTTTGAGTCCATAATTAAGATATTTATATAAACAATAACTTAAAATTCACCAGCCTCTCTCTATATATATAGCCTGCCAATGGCCCCCATACTGATTGCTTATTAAGAGAATTGTCCTAAGAAAAGAGTTTCATTGATGTTAAGACCGACAGGTCCAATCTGTGCTGGGCTCTATCTAGATGAACATATAGGAAGAGTTCATCCAAGAGTCAAAAACTTGAACCAGTTCAACTGAAACTGTTTTAAAAACTGACTTAGTTGAACCAGTGCAAATGCCTGGGTGGACAGCTCTTATATCAGTTTAAAACTGGTTATATTGGTTTAGCATATGAATTTATTAATGCAAGTGCAACCAATATTAACCAAGTACAAGCCACTACAGGCTTCAGCTATCTAGAGACAGCCAAAGGCTTGAAAAGACCCCCAGTTTAAAATGAGATTTCTGAAGAGGTTTTTCTTTTCTAAATATACAGTTGCTGCTTTTCCATTTGCTCGTTGCTTCCAAGACGACTTCTGCAAATCTCCTGCTTCTGGGGCAGGATTTGGCTTGTGGCCATGGATTTCACACTTGGCTTCATGAGCAAAATCTAAACAGGTCTAGAATGCTAAGAAAGTTTGGTGCAGCTGTGTGCAGATGGACTTTTTTCTTTTTTGTAAGAAATAATAAAAAAAAAATCCTAACATTTTGAACCACTTAGAGGCTGGAAAAGCAACTTCCTGCAAAATGTTTAATGTTTCAAGCAGTTTACCAGCTGGAATAGCAACCTTTCTGGTGTTAACGATTAACAGTTTGAGCCACTCAACAGATGGAAAATTACAGAATATATTTAACATGTTGAGGTTCTTCACTGGGTAGAAAAATAACTTATAAAATACATTAGTCATCTGGAACCATTCACAGGTGGAAGGAAGATTATTTTTTTTTAATAAGACCTAAAAAAATGGTATTGATATTATGAAACTAAAGTGTAGCTAATGTTAAATAAATTCTCATGTAACAGACTAAGGGGAATATTAGAAGTTAGTCACTGTGCAGTTTCATTTCACAGGGGGTTGTGCCAGCATCTTTGGTATTGATCCACATGGGGACATGCCCTGCAAGTTTCCCTTTGTCAAGCCCATATCTCAGAGTTAATTGTAGACTAAACCACAAGAGTTTTCAACCGGTCAAAGGAAGAAATTTAATGAGTTAGTTGGTGGTGAGACAGAATCAAAGCCCCAGAGATAAATACTCACAAACTTCAGAGAAATCTACATCCACAAATGGCCTCTATCATTTTGAATTTACAACAAAATGCAAAACACAGTGAGTTTCAATTAGAACTCAAAGCCATACTTCCCCCAGTTCTGCACAAGACTAAAGGCTAAGAATCTCTGAAAGACATAAACATGAATGCCATCATGTGACGGAACACACCCCGGCACGTCTGGAGTGGAGGGGCAGAGCCCCAGGGTTTTCTGGGTTGGGTTGCCAACCTTCTACTAGCACAAAACCGAACACCCTTGCCCCGCTCCTTCTCTGAGGCCCTGTTCTCTGCTCACTCCATCCCCCACCCTCTGTCACTCGCTCTCCCCACCCTCACTCACTCACTCATTTTCACCGAGCTGGAGCAGGGGGTTGGGATGCAGGAGAGGGTGAAGGCTCCAGCTGGGGGTGCAGCCTCTGGGGTCAGGCCAGAAATGAGAAGTGCGGGTGTGGGAGGGGGCTCTGGGCTGAGGCTGGGTTGGGATGCAGGAGGTGGTGAGGGCTCCAACTGGGGGTGCGGGCTTTGGGGGTGGGGCCAGGGATGAGGGGTTTGGGGTGCAGGAGGGCTCCGGGAGGTAGGGTGGAGCTGAGGGGTTTGGAGTATGGGTTGGGGTTCTGGGCTGAGGCAGGGGTTTGGAGTGTGGGAGGGGGTACATGCTCTGGACTGGGGATGTGGGTTCCAGGGTGGGACCGGAATTTAGGAGTTCAGACTGCAGGAGGGGGTTCTGGGCTGGGGGCGAGGGGTTCAGAGTGTAGGAGGGTGTTCCAAGCTGGGGTAGGGGGTTGAGGTGTGGGAGGGGGTGAGGGCTTCGGCTGAGGGTGTTGGCTCTGGTGTGGGGCTGGGGATGAGGGATTTGGGGTAAAGAAGGGGGCTCCGGGCTGGGGCAGGGGGTTGGGGTGCAGAGGACTGAGGGCTCCAACTGGAGGTTCAAACTCTGGGGTTGCGCCAGGGATGAGGGGCTTGAGGACGCTTGCAGAAGTAGCGGCATGTTCCTCTTCTGGCTCCCATACAGATACACAGTCAGGCAACTCTGCGCACTGCTGCATCCTCAAGTGCCACCCCTGCAGCTCCCATTGGCCATAGTTCCTGGCCAATGGGAGCTGTGGGGGAAGCATCTCTGGATGGGGCAGTGAACAGAGCCCCCTGTCTGTCCCTAGGTGATCTCCCACCTCTGTGCAGCCAGTGACCAGTACTCCCCACTGCCATGCTGAAGCCTCCACATTTATTTACTGACAAATAAAACTTGCAGAATTTTAAAATATTGTGTGCAGAATTTTTAATGTTTGGTGCAGAATTCCCTTGGGTGTATAAACTATGTGTGGTAACACTGTATGTGAAATTATAAGATTCCCCTGTGTGGTGTAATTAACACATGTTCCAAACCCCACAGCAACTGTCCAGGCAAAGTCAGGTGTGACCCAAACAAAGGAAGGAATATGTGCTTGCCTTAATTTGCATTTAAGCAGTACACAGAGTCATCCAGCAGGGAGGGAAAACAAAGGAAGTTCAAACAGGTGGAAAAACCCAGCAGGGAATATCCTTCCATACAGACTCTGTCTTCTGGATCTCAACTGGAAATGTTTTTCAAGAGGGGGACTGACACTATAAAAAGGAGGGATAAATACCCCAAAGCACCCCCTCTCACCCTGCTGCCCATCGCATTCACTGCAGCTGAAGATACAAAGGAAGCAGCCACTGGACTCTGTGGGAGGGGTCCAGACCTAAGGAGTTTGGTCAGTAAGGCTGCTGAAAGCATGTGGTGAGAACACTTTGCTTTGAATCTAACATAGTTTAAGTTAGGTCCTAGGAATCATTTTATCTTTATTTTTCTTGTAACTAGTTCTGACTTTTATGCCTCATTACTAAGGCTAAGATTTTGTCAAGGATATTTTTAGTAAAAGTCAGGGACGGGTCACGGGCAATAAAGAAAAATTCACGGAAGTCCGTGACCCGTCCCTGACTTTTACTAAAAATATCCATGATAAAATGAAGAGCCTGGACAGCTGCGAGTGGGCTGGCGGCTCCAGGGTCCCCCTCTGCTGGCGGCTCCGAACTCCAAGGGTTCCTCCTGCCTCCATGGATAGCAGGAGCTCCAGGGGTCCCTGGGCTGCCCAGGGTGGTGGAGAGCGGTGGGTTCTTCCTGCTGCCCACGGTGGCTGTGGGCTGCAGGAGGGGAGAACTTGCAGCTCCCAGCCAGAGCTGGCTGAAGTCATGGAGGTCTTTGGAAGTCACGAAATACGTGACCTCCATGACTAAATCGCAGCCTTACTTATTACATGTACTCACTTAAAATCTCTCTCTTTGTAGTTAATAAACTTTTTTAATTGTTTTATCTAATTCAGAGTGTTCAAGTTAAAGTGTCTGGGTAACAAGCTGTATGCATATTATTCCCTTAAAGGAATAACACTCAATATATTTGTGCTGTCCAGCAGAGGACTGTTTGTGGTGTGGTGGGGAGATTGGGACTGGAAGGATGTTGGGGTCACTCTGTGGTAGTCTTAAAGGCTAGTAAGAGCCAAGGTGCGGCTGGCTGGCTGCAGTGCACATACAGACAAAGTTGGAAGTGTCTTTTAAATGCTGGTGGCTGTTTGTGAGCAGTCCAGGTTGGAACCTACAGCAGCAAGGCGTGATAAAGTGGACTCTGTAGGGGTGACACAGCTACTCATTGGTCTGTACCCTGGTATGTCACCCATGAAAATACTCCAGAACATAACGGGCTAAAACACAGGACGGCATGAACTGAAGCCAAGAAAGAATCCAACGTAACACATCTGTAGCGACATACATCTGATGCAAACAACATGGTCATCAATAGAGATTGATGTACAATGATCAACACCAAAAACTCACAGCTCTATCACTTTAACTCAAGGAAAATTCCTTTAATGTGAGAAAGTAGCAAGTTCCTTTCTATGGAGACATGTCTCTACGGAGACATGATCATACAAAATAGCCCACTGTCTTATCCGGGCAGTAAGGGAGGTTATGTATAATGAATGGGTGTTAAGGAGTCATAGAAGTAACACAAAGTGCAACTAGAAAAACATTCCAGACAGCTTATGCTCCAATACATCTGTTAGTCTATGAGGTGACACAGGACTCTGTTGCTTTTTACAGATCCAGACTAACACGGCTACCCCTCTGATTTTTAAAAAAGTTAGACAAGAACTTTTGGGGGTACAAAGGGAACTGGCAAAGGGGAGATGGGGAGTTTACAGGACACATATGTTGAACAGATAGGTATGGACATTGCTAGATAGGGCCATGGCCTAATCCCATCCCAAAACATTACTGTGTTTCCATGAACATTTTGACATTGCTAAATACGGCACATAGCCTAATCTCTTCCCAAAGCAGTTCTGTGTCTACATGAACAAATGGCAAATGAGTTCAGTATGCAGACGACCTGAGCCACAACCACTTAGTCACCACACTCTTTGCAAAGCAGCAAGAGAGAAATCAATACACGTTGCGCAAGCAACCGAATGCCTTGAGGATTTGCATGTGCGCGCACGCACAAAGCAAGAAATCCATATGGGAAGTAATTTCTTACTGATAAAACTGTTGGCTTTTGAGTCACAGCCACCTCACTTTATAACCATTTCTGTCTCCAAATGAAAATATACTATGAAGCAAGTTACATATGTTAGACAGACGCATAGTCTGAACCATTAAAGCCACAAACCAACAGTTAGGAGACAAGTTATAGGGGGAAATAATGCAATCTCAGTGATATTGCAGCCACATGGCAAGCTTTATTTTGTTTAATTCAACAATCAACTCGTTATATTATTAACTCAATTCAATAGAAACCGCAGGGGGAATCCTGCTAATTTACTCTTGAGCATTGTAGGGGTCTCTGAATGTGTGAAAACAATGAAATACAGGAGGAATTAGAGGGTTGGTATCATAAGGGGGAGGAAAGTTTCCATTTCCATATAATGCTTACCCTGAATTAATAATTGGTAAGCCTGCTGCTTATGTGAAATATGGGTAAGTCCTATACAGAAGTTGCCATTAGAAAGTCAACATTTGAAAATACTTATCACGTATAAGAATCTCTAACACCCTGGTTTCTCCAGGTCTAAGGGTAGGAAATAACTGCAGTCTTACATATCATTGTATAGTCAATAACGGCTCATAAATGCTGACTGTCCAACGGTGAGCACTATATACTCCTTATTAGGTGGTAGAGGTTTTTATTAATGACAGAGTCTTCTGACTTCAACCCAGGAAGCTGATATGGTACCAGTAAGTCCTGTAGATACGCCAGCACCTGTGACTTCCCTAACTTTCAGACTGGAAGAGCACAATAGACTGTTGGCTCTGTTATTGAATACAGACATCTTCAACACAGGCAAAAAAATGTGAATGTGAATGGTCAAAACACCACAGAGAACATCTGTATACTTTTAGTGCTAGTTTGAGCATTCAAATATCAGATGTTTATGTTTCACTTAGGTAACAAATTTGATAACTGAACTTCGTTTTGCTTTCTAATGCTCATACTCTAGCTACATTTTGCATAAGAACATAGAAAAATCAAAGTGCTTAAGAGAAAAACGTTCCCAACATTTATAGGAGTTTTATTTATAATTCTAATAATAGTTGAAAAAAACAGCTGGACAAAGATGACATAGATCCCCAAAGCATGATCACGAAGATGCTTTTCAACTCTGGAAACTGCATTAAATCTGGAGTGCCTGGGAGAAACTCTGATAACTGGCATGCCTGCAACAAAATGGTCTATCAAAATGAGAATGAACACAAAGTCAGTTGACTGAACTCAAAGTGTCAGATTTCAAAATAAAAAAAAACAAGCAACAGCTGATATCAGTACACTGACCCACTCTAAGTTGCAGCTTTGTGAATGGTCTCAATTGTTTAACAGAGGAGAAAATTCAAGTTAGCTGTGGTAATAGCCATTAGCAAAGGGAAGAAACACAAAGAGCTCTAATTGTTGCATCTTGAGTTTATCATTAACATTTTAAGTTTATCATTTTTATCAGTGTCATAATTGCACTAGACATTTGTATGAATAGCTGTGCATGTTCATCCTACACCATTAGACTGTGCTTCTCCACAGGCCTGTGGGGTTGGGAAAGAAGCTCAGCAAAAGCAAACACTGACCATTCTCAGAAGGGATTAGTTTCCTTCTGTGCATCACTGTGCATAATCATTCCAATTAACTTCAAACAATATAAAATGGTAAACTTACATAGCAACCTTTATTCTTGTTGATCTTAAAGGCCATGCAAACATCAACTAATTAAGCTTCAACACTATCACAGGGAGAGACAGGTATTACTCACACATTTTTACAAATGCAGAAACTGCAAGGTATCAAATGCAGAGAGAGGTTCAGGACTTTTTCATGGTCACGCAGCAAACCTGTGACAGAGCTGTTATTAAAAACCAGGAATCCTGACTCTAACTGCTAGATAGCACTCCCTTGGCAGCAAACAATGCCTAACTTGTCTTCTATTTGCTGGAAAAGACATTTCTTAAATAAATGCCTCCAAGGCAACAGTACAAAACTAAGGATATTTCTCAACATTAAGAAGACAGCCCTCATCTTCACAGGCAGCTGATGTATGAAGTCATTCCCTCAGACCGGCTGTACAAGAAGTGCTCCCATTGCTGGGCTTATGCCATGAGAGCCAGGGAAAACATCAACCACTCTTTTGAAGAACCTGGCCCTAGCTCCCAAGGGTTGACTGAAAATTGCAGCAGCACAGAATGGCATCCAGCAGCCAGTCAGAGGTCTCTCTTTTTTTGCTGGTAGTGGTGCTGTCTCTTCCTGATCATCGAAGGCTGCTCCTCAAACCCTAGCCTCCATAGTTGCTGCAGGCTGCTCCTTAGACCTGGGCCCCAGTCTCCACCTTGGGAGAAGTGATTAGAGTGAAGTGGCGTTGCTACTTAGGTCTGGTCTACACTAGGGGGATCGATCTAAGTTATGCAACTTCAGCTACGTAAATAACGTAGCTGAAGTAGACGTACTTAGATCTACTCACAGCAGTGTCTTCATTGTGGTGAATCGACTGCTGACGAGCCCCCGTTGACTCCGCCTGTGCCTCTCACTCTGGTGGAGTACCAGAGTCAACAGGAGAACGTTCAGCGGTCGATTTATTGCATCTTCACTAGACGCAATAAATCGACCCCCGCTGGATCGATTGCTGCGAGTCGATCCTAAGGGTGATGTAGACAAGCCCTCAGTGCGTGCACATGAGGTAGGGTGAGTGCATGTGTGCATAAGGGTGCCATGGAGCATTCAGGTGAGAAGTGAGAGCAGACAGGTAGGGGTAAATGCTGGAGAGAGGGGAGGAATGGACAGACAAGATGATCCAATGGTTGGGGCACAAGCCTAGGACTTGAGAGAACTGACTTCAATTTCCTGCTGCACCACAGACTTCCAGTGTGACCCTGGGCAAATCACTTTGCCTCTCTGTGCCTTAGTTCCCCATCTGTAAAATGGGATAGTAGCTCTTCCCTGTCTCACAGTGGTGTTGTGATGATAGCTAAATGAAAGACTGAGGCACTCCGATATTATGGTGAGGGGGAGTCCTACAAGCCCCTTTGCTATATAGAAGGGTGGATTCAGAAGGGGCAGAGAAAAGGGGAAAAGGATAAGAGAGAAGGAATAAGCAAAGGGAAAATGACAACATAAAAACCATAAAGAAGGAGGCGACAAGGGTGTTCACAGGAAGAAACAAGGTAGCACATGGAAACAACAAGGAGTAAACTTTGATGTGTTTTTGCACATTTTTTAATAGTGATAAAAACAGAACATGAGAAATACTATTTCCCTGTAAATTAATGGTATTCCCACACCTTGAACAGTGAGTTCAGTCCAGGTCTAAAAATACAGTTGAAAGAAAACAGATTCTAGGCAGTCATCTAACATGGTTATAGCCACAGGAATCCTTCCATATGATTGCAAGGACTGGGATTCTTTTGTTTATAGAGGATACAAAACAGAGGTATATGAAACAATGAATGGTAAATCATGTGGTCCTGTTTTCCCCTCTCACAAAGGAAAAGAAAAAGGAACATTCAATGGAACAGAAAGAGAACAGATTTAAAACCGGCGGAAGGAAATATATTTTTACATAACACATAATTAACATGTAGAACTCATTGCCATAAGGTATCATTGAGGGCTAGAGCATTAAGAGGACTCAAAAATAGTAGATATTGACATGGATAATAAGAACATCCTCTCTTACTTGAGACAGAATAAAATGGATAAGGGGCATGTATAACCCTTCATGCTTAAGGGCATAAACCAGTCACTAAATGCCAGAGTTTGGCAAGTAACTTCCTATGGTCAATTATTCCATAATTATCAACTACAGGGTTTGGGGGTTTGTTTTGTTTTGTTTGCATCTTTCTCAAAAGCATTTGCTAATGGCTGCCCCAGAGACTGATCACTGGACTAGATGGACTACTGGCCCAGTTTGGTGTGGTAATTTCTGTGTTCCAATAATATAAAGAAGGGCGCAACTGTTGGTTAACGAGAAAGATAGACACATTTTCCTGCTTTTGACACGAATGGGGTTACTGTGCACCTTCTGGATGTTTATGTTTCTGCAACTTCTACTCCCACCAAATATTTTCACCAGATACCCTTGCCTTATTTATTTGAGCTGTACTCCTGTTGGTTAAAGGTTAGTAGGAAGTCCTTTCTAAGAGAACCTAAAAGATATGAGATACAAAATATGAGATATCATATCTTCCTATGTTACAGAACTCCAGTAAAATCCTTATCTTGCAGGACCTCTGCTCACAGGTATCACAAGGCACGACGGAAGAGAATTTTCTACTTTAAAAACCTTCTCAGCCAGGGACTTTGCAGCACAGAAGAATTCCATTTTTTCTATTTTTGACATTTTCTTCCATGATTTAAATTACTTGTTATGCTCCTGCTCTCTTATTGACAGTGCTTCTTGACAGGGAAAAGATTAATTTACCTTTAAAATATGGAAGATATAAAAACACCCACTAACAATGAGAAATAATGTATCAAGAAGAATTTCCACTCTTTTAGGGCATATATGATTTTTTTATTTTGTTTTTTAGAGTAAGCCTGTAACCTTTTCTCCTCCTCAAGGGCATTTATGCTTCAACCAGGTCTGGGGTTCCAACAAATGTGTCAATGACCATGACAGCTGGTAGTGAAAGGTGCAACATGCAAGTGAAAGGTGAAAGGTGCAAGGATTCACCAGAGGCCTTAAAAGCCAACTCCCAAGTATGCTCTTCTGTCAGCTATTGTTTAACAATCCTGATACCTCAAAAGCCCCCGCAAAAACAAAGTAAATTAGCTGTCTTGCCATAAACTTTGTGCCACTGAGCTTGGACAACATCACACAAAAATCCCTCACCTTCTAGGAAACGAGAAAAAGTAGATTAGATCCAGGATAATGGCTCTCATGGTTAAGTGAGGTTGAAGTCTTTACCTAATCTCAGTGAGACTAACAGAATGCAAAACTCATGAGCAGAAGTAGATATTTAAAATAACTCTGTCGTCTGTACATACCTTTGGCTTAGCTGCACTGATTTCTCTGGCCTTCTACCAGGGCCAGATTTGGCCCCTAACCATCCTCATTACATAGAAGAAATCCCATTGAAGAGAATCATTGTTCACTGTTTACCTGTTAATAATCAAGAAAAGCAAAATTCCTTTATAGCCATGTCCTTTACCCCATGGTTTTCAGGTAGGGTGACCAAACACCCTGATTTTATAGGGACAGTCTCCATTTTTGAGTCTTTTTCTATATAGGCTCCTATTACCCCCCACCCCTGCCCTGATTTTTCACATTTGTTGACTGGTCACCCTATTTTCAGGCAGACTATCAAAAGACAGACAATAACCCTGTTGCCAGTTTGGGTTTCAGGTTTGCTTGGCTACCCATGCTGAAAAACCTAGACAGCAAAGGCTACATCAGGCTGTGATGAAGAGTCCATGTTTCCTAGTTGATACTTTGCATCCCCTGGAGAAAGTAACAGAAACAAAGCCATGCAGATTAACAAACCGATTCACTGCACGAAACTGCTAATTCGTCTCCAAATGAAATTTAACAGTTATCTCCATTTTAACTAACTAAAGTGTACAGCAAAATGCAAGGTATTTTGAGACTCTTCCTCAAAGATCAATAAATGTAATAAACCTACAGATCTATCTCATTTCCTAAATTCAGCTTTAGAAGTCATTTCCTCTTGCTGTTAAATTTTAGAACAATTCACTTTTCAAATTTAATTAAAAAAACCCCTAAGGACATCACAATTCAGAGCACTAAGTGGCTAAAAAAACCTCAGTAAAACACATTTAATTGTCTTATAAAATACACTGCTTAACTTACAATGTACAGGCTGGAAAGTTAGGGGCAGCTCCAGGGTTTTTGCCGCCCCAAGCAGCAAAAAAAAAAAATACTGTGGATACTGGTCCACAACTGAGGACTCATCTACACTTACTGGGGGATCGACGAGCAGTTATTGATGCATCGGCGGTCGATTTAGCGGATCTAGTGAAGACATGCTAAACTGATTGCAGATTGTTCTCCCGTCAACTCCTATACGTCACTGGATCGAGACGAGTAGGGGGAGTTGACGGGAGAATGTCTTCCGTCGACATCATGTAGTGTGGACCCCACAGTAAGTAGATCTAAGCTAAGTCAATTTGAGTTACACTATTCACGTAACTCAAATTGCATAGTTTGGATCAAATTTCCCCTGTAGTTTGGACAAGGCCTAAGCTCCTAGGCGCTACTGCAGTATAAACAGTAAATAATAATAAGGAATTACAGGCCCATTATTGTCGCATTTGGGGACAGATGGAGAAGAGCTCTCCCCTTTCTCTCTTTCCCCCTAACGGTCTTAAGCAGCCGCACAATCCCTACTGCCGACCTGTTCCTTTTAAAGGGCTGTTTCTTCTGCATGTGCCACAGCACTGAGGAATCAATTTCTTTGGCCTTCCAGGTCATACATGGTCAAGAAGGCTGCTGCGATTTTGAGCTGAAAGAGCTCCTAGTGAAAGACAGTGTGTGCATGAGTATGTGTTTTATGTTATTTACAGAACAGGAGATGTAATTAGTCACCAAGGCCGTGATTCAGCAAAGCACCCATCCACATGCTTAACTCCACTCCTGTTCAATCAAATACTTAAATATGTTCTTAAAGTTAAGCTTGTGCTGAAGTACTTTCCTGAATCAGGACACCAAAAGTAAACAGTGTGAGATTAAGAAAAGGTCACCAAGAACATATTTAATAAAGCATCAACATCAAAACAAATTCTAATCATCAATTACAAACAGAGCATTCTGAAGCCTGGTCTACACTTCGAGGGGGGGATCGATCTAAGATACGCAACTTCAGCTACGTGAATAGCGTAGCTGAAGTTGAAGTATCTTAGATCAATTTACCTCTCGTCTTCACGGCGTGGGATCGATGTCTGCGGCTCCCCCTGTCGACTCCGCTACCGCCATTTGCACTGGTGAAGTTCCAGAGTCAACGGGAGCGTGTTCGGGGATCGATATATAGTGTCTAGATGAGACGCGATATATCAATCCCCGAGAAATCGATCGTTACCTGCCAATACGGCAGGTAGTCTAGATGTACCCTGAGATAGATTCAGAGCTCTCTGTTGTTTTCCAATAACATCTATTTATTATAAGGGTTTTATTAATCTGAAAGATTCTCGTTAGTAAAACAATAATTTTTATACTCCATTTTCTGCATTATTCTCATGCTTTAGTTTCTTGGTACTTAAGACAAGTGCAGAATCCAGAAGCTACCATCCAGCTTGTTAAACCCCACATAATAGGATATAAGCAGCACAGTAATTACATCATCAAGAGAACTAGTGCATCTATCTGTAAATATTAAAGCAGAAATTTTACCTGGTCAAAGAACTCTCCAAACTGGAGACACTTAAGAGTTCATGAATTTCAAAACTGAGCTTATACTTTAGCAAGTACAGAAATACACAACTCATTTCAGACATTATTTTTAAACAATTCACACAACTTAAAAATGCACTTAAACAGAAAGACAAAGTGGGTGAAGTAATATGTTATCTTGAAAGCATGTCTCTTTCACCAACAGAAGCTAGACCAATAAAGTACGTTACCTTACCCACCTTTCCTGTCTTAAACGGAAAAGTTGTTACGATATAAAATGACTTCTGTCTAGCAAAAGACTCCTGGATTCAATGTCAACCTCTGTCGCATACTACTTGGACATGTGCACTCCTGACAACAGTCACTTAACTGCTGGGTTACTCAGTTTACGTAACTGCACAATGCATATAATAACAATAGTCATTTATCACAGAGGGATTTTTGACAAAATTAATGTTTTGGAAAAAGCTCCTTGATATTCTTGGATGAAAAGTGGCTATATAAAAATACATTTACTATTATGAACCAGGAAGCCAACTGCTTACCCACAATGAAGTGATTTTTACAACAGCAAAATCAAAGCTCTTTTCAATCAAACTGATCCCTTGGCAGAAAGGAAATATTCTGTATTGAAACAAACTCAGAACCTGAGTTTAACTGCACGGCTGTGTACTAGTTTAGCCTTCACAGGCTAAAATGTCAGTTGTAGAGTTCATGTAATTGTTGTATGGTCTTCAGAGAGGCAGAGTGGTCTAGAGGAAAGAGCATCAGAGTAGGAGTCAAGGTCCTGCATTCTAATCCTCCCCCTACCATTGACTTGCCCTGAGCAACTCTCTAGGTCTCTGTATCTCTTCTCCATCTGTAAAGTGGGGATAATCTTTATTTACCTTCATATTTTTCATAGGACATTTAACATTACTATTTCAATAACACTGACAATCCAATGTGCTTCGAAAATACAAAGGTTATAATTATTATTATTATTATTGAAGTCACACCATTCTGTGCATATAAATCAGCCAAAGTCTTGTCTGCACTAGAAAGTTTTGCCACTTTCACTACAGAGAGGCAAACCCCACGCCCTACTAGGGTGATCACTGTTATAAAAAATGCTTATAACAGTGTAGTTTATTCCAATTCAGGACATGTAATACACAGTACTGGTATAAGGCACCTTTACAGCAGCGTAACTACATCCACATTAAGGCTTATACCAGTATAACTATACCAGCAAAAAAAATTACAACCTCCAACTCTCAGTTTTACCTGTATCCAAATGGAACTACATTTGGCAGGTATCTTCTCCCACTACTGGAACTGTGTCCTCGTTGGAACTGCCTCCCACTAATGGATCAGGAACAGATGGCTGCTTTAGGCTTCAGTCCAACAAAGCACTTTAACATGTGCCTAACTTTAAATATATGAGTGGTCTTAATGATGTCATGGCACAGGCCTTAAATTATTAGGTATTTCAGGCTACCTTGTGACCCAGCTGGGACAAGGTGGGATTATCTGTTACTATCTTGAAGATGCATCTTCAAGAGCACTCTGCCTTATACGACTTGAACCTGCTCCCATTTAAGTGAATGGAATCAGTTTGATTAACTTTAATGGCACAGGATGAAGTCCATACGCATCACACTGCAGACCTCCAAGTAAACCTCAGACCCTGTCTGTTTGTGATAGCTGTATATGGAACAAATATATACAAAAAAGGAAATATCAAAGCAGGTAAATGGAGAACGACCCTATTATCCATCAGCAGATCAGAGGGAAATTGTATATGTTTTATTCATTAGTCTTAATTTTCCTATTACTTAACAGCAGAGACATAAATTAATATTTCACTCTATTGGTCTATGTAACTCATCTGGAGTATGGAAGTCACTTTCTAGTTCCAGTCAGTGACAGAATTAGATCTGAAGTCTGTCTAAAAAGAATCTGCCTCTGTGTGATCTTTACTAGCCTAATCACTAGCTGAGTCCAAGCTGTTTTCATGCCTTTTTTATGAGTCTGAGGAAGCTGACATCATCCTAATCATAAAATAAAAAATGTTGATCCCTTAAGCAAAAAAGCAGATATGGTTTTGCAGGGTAAAATAGGGGCACTTCTGCCCCAGTGCTCTTTAAATAGACTATTCACAATGTAAACCTGCATCTCTTGGATTGTATGGCTTTGCAGAAACCCAGAAATACAATGATTATTTGTCCTGTTAGGTCATTTGTTCTGTTTCTTTTTCTGACTTCTTGATATTTGTACAATTTTCTCTTGATTTGAGGTAGATAAAAAAAAGGTACAACCAAAGAAATATTCTGTACTTAAATTTTCCCATTTCTGTCAATTAGCAGCTCCACATTATGGAAAAAGTACTGTAATAAAACTATGGGTTTTTGTATGTACAAAGACAAACAAAATCACACCCACAAAGAGCAAACACCACGCAAAACCCTCACACAGGCAAGTTTCTTGTAGAAGTTTAGATCTCACAACCAAACCAAAATGCTGAACCAAAGCCCCAACAAAGAATTCCTTTGGAGTTTAAATCCAGATGGAATTTCGTGACCGACACCTATACCTGGAGCAGAATGAACACCTTCACATCTGGGGACAGTTTTGATCTGGCTCCAAACTTTTTGGCTTGTGCCCATCTCCACTCAGTTTGGTGTGGAAGTATAAGCCTTTAAGCTGTTCTTACTGCTTTGTTAGATTAACAACAATGGTTATCATGAAATATCCTAACGAATTTACAGCACTAAAACCCTCCAAATGTCTGAAGACAGAACACCACATGCATTGTGAGTGACATGTATTTTCTATGCTTATTCACAATATTTGGCCATCAATGGTACTCATTTAAAATGATTACTGCATACAGCATGGCTAACTTTTTAATGTAAATTGCATGCAAATATATGCTATGCTATCTTTAATGCAGATGAAGCAGAAAGTATTAAGATGTAGAGGGCCTAATTAGATCCTACATCAAAAACTATACATAAAACTTGACTCCAAAGTCTCAGCAAAACAAATTTAAGCTAGAAATCCCAGTATACATTTTTAAGAAGAAAAAATCTAACTCTTTCCCCTCTGATTTCTGCCAAACTGAGGAATGCATACTACTAAAAATGAATATCTTATTTAATTATTTTTCCAGCAAAACATAGTATCTTCCTTTATATTAAGACCAGAATATGAATAACTGCAAAGCTGTTTTATTCTCTTCAGTCCCTCTAGGTTTTAAATGATGAGAGATTGACACATCATAATATGTGGCAATACCTGAAAGCTGGAAACAGGGACAGATCATTTAACTTCAGTGAAATGTGCTGGACCAGGTGAGGGTTGGACTGGGTGGAAAAGTAGAGCAAAAAATATAAGGCTTGGCCTTTCGCAGTAAGGGCCTGGTGAAGTCACTGCGAGTTTGGCCACTGAGTTCATAAAGCAGGGCTGGATTGTAAAAGAGATGGGGATCCTCACTTGTGAGGTGCTAAGCACCTCCTCCAAGGTGCTGAGTGCCGTCAGTGCTCACTGATCTCAATGAGAAGTAAGGATGCTCAGCAGTTTGCGGGGGCGGGGGGAATAAGCACTTATCACAGCTGGGTTCTTTATATGTGCTAAGTATACTTCAGTAGGAGCTTTACCAAAATCCATGCTGATTAGTAACAGGTTGTTATAACCAGACAGAGACTGTTTACACATTAGTAGCATTAGTATATGTATTTGCATCCCTGATCATATCCACAGTTCTTGTTCTCCTTCCTTCTCTTTTATTCAGAGGGTTCACAATTAGTGAGCACAATTAATTTGCTTGAAACCTTTATTGGTGAGCCAAAGATTATGCAAATATCGAAGTGGGACGAAAAGAAACATCCACTCACTCCCTCTTCTCTGGAGGAAAGAGGATTGACGCTCCCAGTCCCCAGTGCTTTAGAGTCTGCAGGAGGAAAAATGAAGGCCCCACCAGTTATGCTCAAGGGAGGGATATGAATCCACCCCATCTGCACCACATCTTTGGAGGAAAGTGAGATGGAGCTCATGGAATTGGTGCTCGTGCTCTTTGCCATCCCAGTGATGCCTGGATGATGCTGAGCCTCAGGCACTTCTAACTAAATGCTCCTCCCCATTCCCCATCTCCACACACGTATCTGAAGCTGTCTTCTAGATGGGCTGGCCTGGAGGCCTTTCCTTTTCCTGACCAGCAGCTGACTTCAAAGACCACCTTTCCTACATTATGGCACACATCTGGAATAATCTGGGTATTCAACTTGTGTCTGTGCTCTTCTGAAAATTAACACTCTGGCTACGTCTTCACTACCCGCCATATTGGCGGGTAGCAATCAATTTCTCGTGGATCGTTATATCGCGTCTCCTCTAGACGTGATACATCAATCCCCGAACGCGCTTCTGTTGCCGTCGGAACTCCACCAAGGTGAACGGTGGTAGCAGAGTTGACAGGTGGAGCCATGAGGACGAGAGGTAATTCGATCTAAGATACTTCGACTTCAGCTACGTTACTCACGTAGCTGAAGTTGCGTATCTTAGATCGATCCCCTCCCCTAGTGTAGACCAGCCCTCAGTTCCCACTGTCTTTGGTGACTGCCCAATTTCTCTGACCACACTGTACAATTTAAAAATTATTTTAAATTTCTTGTTCCCTCTTCATCTTAGCCTATAGTTCCCATATATCTATTTTGCTACTACTATGAGAAAAAAAAATGGAGTCACCATATAAGCCCAGACCAAGCCAGTTCTAACATCCTGCATATGCTGTGCAGGATATTTAAAAAAATGCCTTTCATTTCTCTGGCTGATTAGCAGCTCCACAGAGGCAAACACAGAGTTTACATCTCCAAGAAATGGTGGAAGAGACTTGCTCAGCATGTGTGAACATCCATCTTTCAAAAACAGAGTGCATGAAAAAAATTATTGACCACATTTCAGATGCTTCTTTTATCTTTAAAAACCTTAGAAATATATCATGGACAATATGTTTCACTAGCTATCAGGTCAAAGGCGGCACATTCATCCATCATGTGTACCACTGCTCTGGACAAAAGAATGCCTGTGAAGTGGACCATTACAATGCCAAGGGACTGCTAGAGACGAAATTATAAAGCACTGATTACTTCCGTTTATTAGGCTGGAGAATTAATAGAGGAAATACGTGAGTTCAGTAGAGGAAGAAAAGAGATCTTCAGAAAAACAGCACCTTTCACTAAACACATCATAGAAACACTGGTTCTCAGTTGCCTTTGTGCACATAATTTGCCATTCCTGCATTCTTAAAGGCACCAAAGCAATGTTCATAGCCTTGTATTTGAATTAACCAGGCCCAGAGGATAAAACTTTCAAATTAAACACATTCCTACACGATTTTGGGCTCATTGTGTATGCACCAAGGAAACATAACATCCTAAAAATAATACATGTACAGAAAGAATCAAATTTTCTAGACACATTAAAGTGGAATATGAATTATGACAGAACTCATGGGAATAGACATCTGATTACATGCAAAATGGAGCTTTTGTAAATAACATCATTCTTTGTAAGCTATCACAATTATTATCAGCCATTTAATTCTTCTCCCTAGCAACACATCCATCATTGTTAAAATTGTCTAGTTTTGCTTCTCCCTCCTGAATCACGAGGCTCCAGATTTTATAAAGTTAAAGGAAGCGGCTACGTAGATTACGAATTCAACAGCTAGAGTTCAAAAGGTTTTAAGTCTCCAAATATATGCAGCCTTCTAGGTTCGCTGTGTCCTACTAGAAAACTGCAATAATTAGAATTTCAATAATATTATATACTGCATTTTTTTAGACTTTATGCAAAGATTTAATTGATGTCAACACTGAATGCTTGTATGTGAGGATCTGAAGAATGAAGAAATTAACCATCCCAAAAGATTAATCTTCCTATCCTTACACAAAAAATAATATGGTATTATTCAGGAATAACTCAGAAAACTCCAGTAACTCTACCATAATTTCTAATATTTAGGAATATTAACGTAAAATCTCAAGTATTTTTTTGGGGGGGGTTGCCTTTTAGATACAGCTGTATAAGGTCCCTAAACTACAAATAGCTAACTATAACAGAATATTTAAGGGCTTTGTACATTAAGCCCAACCATAAATTCAAAATCCTTGACTGGCATTAGCTATTTAGCCTTAAGCTAATTAGATATGTTATTTCAGTAAAACCACAGTCTTTCAGTTGGCCCTCAGCTTAATTTTACTGATTAAAAAAATTAACAGAAGTCATTTTGCTTTGCTACCCTTCCATTCCTATAAGCTAGCTGAACTGGTGAAGAGAAACTATGATCTAAACCAAATGAACTGTGCAGTTCAGAAAGGGCCATTCCCTCCTGCCCCCCACACCTTTATTTATTATTTTAGCTTATCACTGAACTTCTGGGCTTGGGCCTGGAAAGGAGGTAGAATTTGGGATGATCGTGTGATATACATACTGGATTCAAAGAGACAGGAATTCTGTTCCTGCTTTGCTACAGATTCCTCTTTGAATTAGGGTAAGTCACTTATGCCAACATTTTTTTTTTTAATTTGGATGTTTTAAAGTAAGTTTTAAGTGACAGAACAAGGAGTAATGGTCTTAAATTGCAGTTGGGGAGGTCTAGGTTGGATATTAGGAAAAACGTTTTCACTAGGAAGGTGGTGAAGCACTGGAATGAGTTACCTAGGGAGGTGGTGGAATCTCCTTCCTTAGAGGTTTTTAAGGTCAGGCTTGACCAAGCCCTGACTGGGATGATTTAGTTGGGAATTGGTCCTGCTTTGAGCAAGGGGTTATACTAGATGATCTCCTGAGGTCTCTTCCAACCCTGATATTCTATGATTCTAAGTTAGGCGCCTAAATAAATGGATTGATTTCACTGGTCTACAGTTTTTGAGAAGTTGTCTGCTTCAGAGATAAAATGTGGTATTTATTATGTATTTTGATGTGCTGAATTCAAATATGACAATTAAAACACTTGATGGCTACTGTTTCTAAGTTATTTAGTTTTACATTTTTATGTCATGTATATTGTGTAGATAGTAGAGTTTAATCATAAATTGTAAACCTAGTCTTCTTCATGGTTTATGGTTGCTTACATGATAATATTTCACCTGTCTGTTTATGTAACACTTTAAAAATCAGCAAAGGGTTATATAATAAAATTTATTATTGAAAAAAGCAAAAAACTATTATGGTACATAGTTAGTGTCTACTCGGCGCTTTCTTGGCTTTGTTCTTGTTTCATTAAATGGAGCATCTCTTGTCATGTCAGCAATAGTGCAAGCATTGATGGGCTCCATTTGCCCTGATAGCTTTTCTCCATTGTTGCAATTGTCCTGGTGAAATCGCTCGTCGTGCTCGTCCTCACTGCTCCGCAGTTTGGTGAAAAAATCTAGATCAGAGTGCAAAAAATGTATCTTTAGTGATGTGTTGCAACCAAGGCTTTGTATGCCTTGAGAAGGTTTCCACCAACAACTGTAGTTGTCGCCTTGTTGTTTCCGGAAAATTCATTTGCCACTAACTGGAAGGCTTTCCATGCCGTCTTTCCTTGCCACGCAGTGCATGTCAAATGCTATCTGAAGAAGTTCACGAATCTGAGGACCAACAAAGACACCTCCTTTATCTTAGCTTCACTTAACTTTGGAATTTCCACGGAGGTACTGAAAGCTGCTTGTGTTTTGTCATAGCCTTGAACAAAGTTTCTTCATCAGACCAGCTTGATAAGGGTGACAAAATCTTCCTTGATTCAACAAGTGGTGGATCTGAACACTTTTCTCCAGGCTCCAGTGACTGTCGGAGTGGCCAATCTTTCTTGAATGTATGGGAATCTCCTTGAACGATATCCATTCGCAGAGAAACAGATATTTGTGTATCCAGTCTGCAGACCAAGCTAAGAGAGCAAACCTTCAAATCGCCACAAAGCTCACTGATTTGGTCATAGTTTATGCACCTCAAAAGTTGTTTCTTGTTGACATAGGTTTCCTAATATGGACTGCATGACCAACTGGAATTGATGGAAATCATTGCCATTACTGCATAAAACAGCTTTAAGACTCTTCTCGATGAATCATGACAGTCTCCACTCACTGGAGTGAACGATGTTGAGGCTGCCATCACCATCGATGTTGCTTGCAGGCTACAGATCACCTTCATGAAGAAGAATGGGACAAGATCCTTTTGACGGTCACGGAACATGGAAACGCTAACATCACTGCCAGGAATTCCACTGTAGTCTGGAGCCCAACAGCTAGACTAGAGCAATCAACAATTTTAAGCATCATTTTGAGTGACCCAGAATTAGTAAAGTTTACTACATTTATTCAGAAGCATTTTGGCTGTAGAGCATTTCAGGGGTTGAGAATGCACACTATATGGGAACACAGTGAAGTCATCATGCGAGCTGGGTGCCACACCATGAAAATCAAGCACCTAACTTGGCACCTAACTTTGAAAATAATCATCAGTCTCTCTCTTAGTTTCCGACTAAAAGAATGGGAACAAAATTATAATTTTCCCACTTTACAGCATGTTAAGAATATTCGATTCATGTATATGAAATGGTCATATACTAAAGTGAGATTTAAAAAATGTCACAAAATACTATGAGAAAGCCTGTTCAAATCAGATTTAGCTACCATTTTGCAGACCAAGGTGTTCCGGACAATTGTCAAGGTTTGGGAGGCTGTGTCCAAACCAAATTCAAGCTCAACATTTTTCATTAAAAAGGAAAGTTAGAAACAGAGTGAGAAAAGCCAAGATTATCAATCTCAAGAGCTGGTGCTTTGAACAGAGTCCTCATAACAGACCATGGTTACTGCATCAGAAACTCAGCTAAAAGAGTTTTATCACGAGTTTTGCCAATGACTTCAATCCATGCAGCATCAAGCTCAGACTCTCATCCCATTTCTGACATTAGAAGCATGAGTGCCATTCTGCATTTCAACGTTATTAATTAGTTCACTGATGATCAAAAGCTCAAAGGAAAGAAGAGGGCATTATGAAGAGTTTATGCAAGTATCTTTTTTTTTTTTTTTTTACCCAAATGAATCCATGGGGATGGACCCCATAATCAAGAACACATGAAGACAGTTAAAAGAAATACTAGAATTTATGCTAAATCCTGCATAGTCTATGTCCACTATAGTTTTTCATGCTTGAAAAAGTCTCTAATTTCAATTAATGAGCAACATTTTTGTATGCTCCCAAGCACTATTCTTTCCAGCTGTTTTTAACTTTAGTATCAGATCTGATTTAGCTGTTGTAGAAAGAAGCATTTCTCCACAGAGAGTTGCAGAAGGAAAATGATTTTCTAGCTGATCACATGGAAAGCCTTTACCTTAAGCAATGTCCTTTTTGTGCCGTGGGAAAAGGACATCGCTTCAGGTAAGATTCATGCTGTCAGGCTTAGCACACTTCATATTCAGGAAGAACAGTATAGTTAATAGGGAAGTTAACAAAACAAACATTTGTAACAGTACAAAATTCAGAAGAGAATCCATACAGTGCCTCGCACATCACCTATAACCAATTGTGCCAATCCTTTACAGATAATTAAACAAACTAGCCAAAAATGTCATAAAAAATCTAAAGCAGACTGTGGCATCAGATGCAACACCCAAAGCTCCAAATACACAGAGGGAAGTTTCTAGCTTGGCAATTCTGACTGTGCAGAACAGGCTAAGAAGAGCATTTAATATGCCTCACATCTTGCAAACCTTGGAATAACAATAAATATTGCATTCCCCAAAAGGACCCCATGCCCTTGAAGTCAAGACCATACACCATTTATAAAATCACTACCTAGTACAGCATTGTCTACAACAGGCACTCAGCCATGCCCTCCTGAACAAACTGAAGGAACACAAACCTCTGTTACAGCGGTTGCCTAACATATTAAATCCTGTTCTACACACAGCTGCATTTGGGTGATTGCTATATAAATAGTCTTCCCATTTCCTTGACCCCAGGATTTGGAGATAGGTTTTAATGAAAGAAAACAGTGGTAGGAGTCTCCTCGAGCCTTGTAGTAAACAAATAAATAATCTAAGAATAATACCTAGCTCTTATCTAGCTCTTTTCATTAGCAGATCTCAAAGTGCTTCAAAGAGGAGGTAAGTGAATCATCTCCATTTTATAATTGGGGAAACTGAGGCACAGAGAAGCAAAATGACTTGCCCAGCAGGGGGCAGAAAAAAGCTCTCCTGAGCCCCATTCCATGGGGCTATCCACTAGAACACATTGCCTATTTCCCCATAAAAAAATCATTAGTCAAACAAATATCCAAGTACAGTATTCATGAAGACTTCAGCACATTAACCGAGCCTTGCACTAAAGCCATTGAGACCTGAACTTACTTAAAGCCTGAAATACAAGGCAGTGAACTCCTCCAATCCCAATTAACGTCCTTATCTGGAGATACTCAGTGTTTTGCAGAACTGGCCCTTTAAATAGCTAGTCACATGTACAGCAAACTGATTGACTGATACGCTCCAGAAGATGCGTGGAGCTGCCCACACTAGTACAAAGCCAGAAATAACCGTTAACTGATTTTTAAACCAGTTTTAATCTGGATTGTTATGTACAGATCATAATGTGTCTTTTCTATAGGAAAACCTTCCATAATACAATATATTGTAATACTGTACATTTAGCACACACCAGGTGCTATATATTTCATTTCCCCTTTAAATGCATTGCTTTGACTTTTTATGGGATCATGCATGGTTTTAAACACCATGTAGCATTTCATCAGCAAAACCAGCATTAACAGCTTATACTTTTAGTCAAAAAGATTTAACAGAATATATATTCACCGTCTTCCTGGCTTTTTGTGAAAAATAATACTAGGGAGAGATGTGAAATGTGCACTCTAATAAGTAATATTGTTAATGGTCACTTTTTAAACCAGAGGGGCAACAGCTATCACACTCCAGTCAAAACCTGTGATCTGCTTACATGTACATACTATAGATAGATAAGATAGAGATCGTATGTGTACCATGAGTTTGTATTTATACACACGCACATACACATAACACACAGCGAAGGAAATGTTGAGTACATTCAATTCTTCTTTAGTAAAACAGATTTTTAAAATTTCTCATGCCTTGGCTGAGTAACCGGATCATCAACAAAGTGGAACAGTTCAAAGTCCAACTTCAGATTACTGCAATGTAATTTAGGACAGAATTTAGCCCCATGTATACAGAAGTCTGCATATCCGCCCTGTAACAGAATATAGGGTGGTTATTAAAGATGTGCCAAAGAAACATAGTTCAGATCTAAATGCAAAATTCCCTAACCCCCAAGAGTGCTCAGATCTAGGGTTTGGTTTAGGTCCATCTCTGTTTTTTTAATCACGTGGATTTGCAAATATTCTGTAATGAAGTCAACAGTTGATAAGAACTTCAGATGGCAGAGTGCCCTGTAAAGAATGGTGCTGAACAACAAGTTAGTCAGGAAAAAATAAAGTAGTTCAGCCAACGCTTATAAATTTGTTTCTGGAGATTTCACTTCCAGGCAAAGTATAAAAGATAAACCCAGAAA
This sequence comes from Chelonoidis abingdonii, assembly GCF_003597395.2. Classification (NCBI taxonomy): domain Eukaryota; kingdom Metazoa; phylum Chordata; order Testudines; family Testudinidae; genus Chelonoidis; species Chelonoidis abingdonii. Next base: position 53,617,318 of record NC_133777.1, on the reverse strand, counting down.
GTAATATCCAGATCTGAAGTCAGCCTGGGACAGTTGAAAATATTGTTTTCACAACAGCTAATTTTTCCCCACTTCCGTCTGTCATAGAGAATGTGCATGCATACTTTACTGCATTTATTTCTCATTTAATGACCATTGTTCTGGTCTGTCAGAGTAGCTACAAGCTTCCAAATTTGTAGGCAAATATTCTGACAATGTCGTATGTCTCTTTTTTTGAGAGAGAGAAAGAATAAAAAGGATTTTCACTTTTCGAATAACTTCACTAGTGTTCTTAATTAAAATGCTACAAAGAACCAAATGGCAGATTGAATGTAATTTTCCTGGCAAAATATAGCACGTTTCAGATAGCTTGCTAGCTGTTTATCCATTGCCATCACAGGTACTTACAGACATTATAAAGAATACAACATGCATACCACATAGAAGCTGTTTTTAGACAGAGACATTGCTATATCAAGGAGCAGAGTGATACAAGCAAAACGTTGAGATGGGCTGTTAAATTTTTTTTTAATAAATTAGCTAGGCCCAAGCAACAAAATTAATTTTGTAGTTAAAACCTCTAATACCTGGTGGTGTTTGGAGCTGGGATTTTAGTTTGGCCCAGCAAGACAAGGAACTCCTATAAAATCTGAATCTGGGTTAAGATACTAAACCCCAGCTCTAACTCCAAATGTCCAAGCATTGAACCCATTGTTTTGGACTGGGACCATCTCCTTAGAAGTAGAACTAAACAACCTCCAAATCCAGCCTTCAGCTCCAGTAAATGCATGCAGCACCACTGACACCAACTGGGCTTCCACCACATAAGGATCTAGACTCCAGAAGGTCAATACAAAAAGCCAAAAGCACTAATTTAGTTGGGAAAGGAAGTTTCTGGACTCTCCCACTTAACATCTTATTTTATCTTTTAGTGACGGAAATGTGAATCATCAACTGAAATTTATGTGGCCTTCGGTGATAGAAATTATGGCCAAAAATGTTATAAGAACTTGATGACTCAGCAAGTTTTCATGGCTCATGTGCTCTGTTTCAACTGCTCTGTTGCTCCTTCACCAATTCACAGCTTCATACCTGCCTGTGTATATCTCTTACACTTGGGACTAACTTTCCAATAAACGTATCCTAACTCCTCTTTGAAAACACTCCTGAAGTCACATCTGTAGCATTTCAGCTGCAAGAGCCTACTTTGCACACACTGTTCTCTATTGCTTTATTCTGTACAGCACCTACTTGCATCTTTAGATTGTATGCTTCCAAGGCAGAGGCTATGTTTTTGCAACCTTACTTAATGCCATGGCCATCCATAGAGAGCTGATATATTATGATATATATGGAAGATAGTGATAATTATCAGTACTTGCTGCAATAAATTCCTTGCAATTAAAAGCATTTAGCATTACATTTAAGTATTTTCCCTTCTGACCTCCTACAAAGCAGGAAAGCACACAGGTTTTTAAACACAAAAGTTAACCTTGCATTTTGATACTCAAATATAGCTTGGATCACATTCTGGACAAAGAACCGGGTCAGATCTTTCTTTATATAGACTATTTGTCTATCTGTCATCAACGTACAGATCGTTTTACAACTTGTACTCCCACAACCTCTTTTATAACTGTCATAGGGTACAGAAATGCCTACTTAAAGGAAAGAAACGTGTTAACACACTATCAGTTATACGGCTGCGAGCTTAGAGCAACCCAGATGCCTTTACAGCAAGACTAACTTTTTAAAGAAAAAATTTAAAGAAAAAACACTGAGATAATGTGATGGGTTCTGTCAAAAAGATGATCAGCTTCAGGAATGGATTTTAATTCCTTGGTCTCTGAGGCTGAACTTATTGATATAACACTGTAAGTCTGCAGGGACCACGGATGAGGTACTGGCGATTTAATAAAAAGCTATTTTTTTTTATTCAGATGACATCTGCTCAGAGGAAACATACTCATCCCTTTTTATTTTCCTTTTTTATTTTAGGTGAGCAGAGCTAACTTGTGGGGAACAGGCACTCAAAGATCTTTACTGTATTGAAATTATATATCAAAATCTCTATTGAGTTGTAAATTCACTTACTGCTTTATTCCTTTTTCAGAGGAAAATGGCAGTTATTAATTGAAGGGAAGATTGCCTAGATACTAGAATACTGCATTTGCAGTGTGGGAGTCTCCTTATAAAAATGCACTCAGGAACTTTGGGCCTCATTTTACTCTTCTGTGAGATGGGTATAATAATCTTCTGCACCTTACAGGAACTGTTGTGAGGAATAATCAACTAATAATTGTCAAGCACTTTGAAATCCTTGGTAGAAAGTTAAATAGATAAAAGTTCAAATATATTACTGTAACTTGATCATTTTATATTATTAACATACAAATACCTCTTAACTACAAATTAGACACATTGACTTCTAGCAGGTCACTTACACTCATGGAAAAGTCCCAGAGAATTAATTAAAAAAATAAATAATAATACATGGAAATATACCTATTTCATAGAACTGGAAGGGACCCTGAAAGGATATCAAGTCCAGTCCCCTGCCTTCATTAGCAGGACCAAGTACTGATTTTGCCCCAGATCCTTAAATGGCCCTCTCAAGGTTTGAACTCACAACCCTGGGTTTACTAGGCCAATGCTCAAACCACTGAGCTATCCCTCCCCCCACTGATTAAACTGATTAAAAATGATAATCTATATTGTTTTAAACATCCTATTGAATTTAACATATGATAGAACCATAGAAGATTAAAAACATATAGAAGACGACATCCTTTGTATTAAACCCTATTTGCTTTTTGACTAAATATTAAGTTAGCTTATTAAATTTCCATATGCCCTCTTCATTTCAACACTATTAAAATTCTACTCAAACTTTTTAGTCACGAATCAAACTTTGTGAAACTCTACATTTTAAATTAAATGCTTGGCACTAAAGAATAAAGCAGAATGAACTTAAAAATAATAAGTATCTTTTTTCTCACCTAACCAATTTTTAATAACATCTCCAGACCAGCACAGGAAGTAGGTATCGATCACAGTGCACAATCCAGCTACAGTCACCTGCTACAGCAGGTTGCCATCTCCATGGTAACGCTATGATAGAACCAATCTGAATTCAATTTCAAGAGTAACAAGAACAGATAATTTTGCACTCAATCAATCACTGTCAGCAGCTGTTATCAGCCAATCTGTCATTATGTCAGTCAGTCACACTTTCAACAAACTTCTTCCATGGAATGGTCAGGTCAGAAGAGAACATTTTGACATCTAGAAACAAGATCTACTCGGCTTCTCTTCCAGGTCTAAGATTTAAAGGTGCAGCATTCACACTGTCGGCAGTATACAAGAGCGAAGATAAAGAATCTGGAGTGAGGAACCACAACAGCAGTTACTAACACCTAAGAATGAATAGCACTCATAGTTCCTGACACTGCAGCTTATTACAATCTAAAGACTTTAGAAACTATGCAAATACAGAAATATATAATATCAAAGCTTTTAAGGTTCAGGAAACCTTGCTAAATTCCACTAGCCCACTCTTAGGCAGAGTCATTTTTGGCCAGTGAGCAAAGAATTTTTGGGTTTTCTTTCCTCCATATCCCCATTATAAAAGGGACAGATGAATTGACTGTGGCAGCACATATGACTTCTTGTCTGCTTTCAGCCTTTTCATCCCAGTTCCTTCTTACTTTCTTCCACCGATATGGTAGTTGCCAGTCTCCTCCACATTTGACACTTTTGCCCCTCGCTCCCCTCGCAAGGTCCACCCTGCCAACCCTCTGCTCTGGCTTACCCCTGAAATCTATTTCCTCCACTCATGCTCTCCCACTGTGGAACATCTTCAGCAGAAATCCCATGACCAGGCTGACTTCCTCCACTATAAATTCATGTTCTCTTCTTTCAGGTCTGCCATCTTCCTAGCTAGAGAACTCTACTTCTCTAATTTAGCTAAATCCTGTGCCCATAATCCCTCTACCTTTTTGCCACCCTTGATTCACTGAAACCCTCCCCTTCTCCTGCCTCCATTTCTCTCTCTGCACAGAAATGTGTTTATTTCTTCCAAGAGAAAATTGATAAAATATGACATGACCTTCCCCTTGCCTCACCTTCTCTTCTCCCCCATCACAGACTACAGTCATTTATTCTCTGTTCTTCTAACCCCTTAATTTGCCCCAGTGACTCCATCTCATTCCATCTTCTTTGTGCCAAATCTCATTCTTTCCCTTACTCTTCTCGGCTCTTTCACCTCACTATACAAGCATGCTTTAGTCCTTCCCATTTTAAAAAACCATCTCTGCCTCTCAAACTACCACCCCCTTTCCCTTCTCCCTGTCATTTCTATGGTCATTCAACACTGTTTAAACTCATACTCTGGAGTTCCTCTCTTTCAGTTTCCTCCTAGACCTCATCCACCCCTTGCACTCCATTGAAATCACTCTCACCATTGTCTCTAATAACCTCTTCCTGGCCAAAAGCTCAGAACCAGTAGTCCATCCTCATCCCCATTGGCCAGTCAGCTGCCTACGACTCTGTCGACCATGTTCCTCTACTTGACATTTTGTCTTCCTCTGGCTTCCATGCCTCATCCACAAACACAAGTGCAACCACCATCTCTACGCTGATGACTCATATATCTACCTGTGTACTCCAAACCCGTCTCCTTCTGATCAAGGTAAAATTCCAGCTTCTGTCTCTGGCATCTCCCAGTGGATGTCTAGCTGCCAGTTCCAGCTCAACATGGTTTTTCATCTTAGTCCCTCTCTGCTACTTTCTTTCTTGACCACTATGACCACAACTACCATCCCTGCTTGCCACTGAGACCTGTAACCTGGGTCTCATCTTCAACTCAGACCTCCCTCCAGGTCCTCACATGTAGCCTATGTTTAAATCTTGCAGATTTTTTCTGCATCTCTTTTCTTAAGATATGGTCTTTCCAATTCATCTATACTGCTTGGCCTCTCTGGACTCAATATCGGAAGTTTAAAGTACACAACCTCAAATTGTATTTTCTAGGAAGGTGTTACTCTTAAATACCTTCTTATTCTTCCTCACTTGGCATGATACCCTTATTTTAACCTAAATTATCCTAATTCTGTATTAATACATTCTTTCTGAGCTCAACCAGGAACCCAGATTCAAATGCCCCATGTTTAGATCTGGATCCAAATTCTGCAGCATGGGCTTATCTCTAAACAACAATGCTGATGAGCTAGCAGAGGTTTATAAAGTATGTGGAGTCACTTACTTTTTATGGGGAATTTTTCTGGCTCTGTTTCACTCCCAGTGCTTGCAAGAAACTTACCTAAAAGCACAAACTTGAACGCTGTCTATCCAAAGGCACTGGTTAGTGTGAGCAGAGATTTAGCCATCAACAGAATGACTGAAGAACTTCTTTCGTGTTAGAGAAAGTGTAATTTTCAAATATGCAAGATGTGAATGTTAGCTGTAGACTTGCCAACCCAAAACTGCACAAGTGCACAGGTTGGCAGGTTGTCTGTGGGCAAGGACTGGCCTGACACCCAAGGCTTGTGAAAGTGTGGGATCATTGTCCAGGATGGGTTGTAGATCCCTGATAATGTGTTAGAGGGGCTTTAGCTGGGGACTGTATGTGATGGCCAGTGGAGTCCTGTTGGTTTCTTTCTTGAGTTTGGCTTGCAGTAGGAGGCTTCTGGGTACACGTCTGGCTCTGTTGATCTGTTTCCTTATTTCCTCGTGCAGGTATCGTAGTTTTGAGAATGCATTGCGGAGATTTTGTAGGTGTTGGTCTCTGTCTGAGGGGTTAGAGCAGATGCGGTTTTACCTCAGTGCTTGGCTGTAGACAATGGATCGTGTGGTGTACCCGGGATGGAAGCTGGAGGCATGAAGGTAGGCATAGCGGTCGGTAAGTTTTTGGTACAGGGTGGTGTTAATGTGACCATCACTTATTTGCACCGTGGTGTCTAGGAAGTGGACCTCCCATGTAGATTGGTCCAGGTTGAGGTTGATGGTGTGGTGGAAGCTGTTGAAATCATGGTGGAATTTTTCCAGAGTCTCCTTCCCATGGGTCAGATGATGAAGATGTCATCAACGTTGCGTAGGTAGAGAAGGGGCGTGAGTGGACGAGAGCTGAGGAAGCGCTGTTCCAGGTCAGCCATAAAAATGTTGGCATATTGTGGTCCCACACTTTCACAGGCCTTGGGTGGCAGGCCAGTCCTCGCCCACAGACAACCTGCCAACCTGAAGCATATTCTCACCAGTAACTGCACACTACACCATAGTAACTCTTAACTCAGGAACCAATCCATGCAACAAACTCCGATGCCAACTCTGCCCACATATCTACATCAGCGACACTATCACAGGACCTAACCAGATCTCCACACAGCACGGTTCTTCACCTAGCACGTCCACCAATGTAATATAGCCGACTCATATGCCTACAATGCCCCTCTGCTATGTACGATTGGCCAAACTGGACAGTCTCTACAGAAAAGGATAATGGAACCAAGATCAGATATTAGGAATGCAAATACAAAAACCTGTAGGAGAAACACTGTCAAACCTCCCTGGCCACGTACAATAGCAGAGCTTAAGGTGGCCATCGCTGCAGCAAAAAAACTTCAGGACCAGCTTCAAGGGAAACTGCTGAGCTTCAGTGTCACTCGCAAATTTGACCATCGGCTCAGGATTAAACAAGACTTGAATGGCTTGCCAACTAACAAAACCAGTTTCTCCTCCCTTGGTTTTCACACCTCAGCTGCTAGAAGAGGGCCTCATCCTCCCTGACTGAGCTAACCTCATTAACTCTAGCCTGCTTCTTGCTTGCATATATATACCTGCCCCTGGAAATTTCCACTACATGCATCCAACGAAGTGGGTATTCACCCACGAAAGCTCATGTTGCAAAACGTCTGTTAGTCTATAAGGTGCCACAGGACTCTTTGCTGCTTTTACAGATCCAGACTAACATGGCTACCCCTCTGATATTTGGCGCCAATATTAGAGCATCCCTATCATTGTTTTCCAATAACGAAGCCAGACTATCTGTGTTTCAACTGAAAATTTTAAAGATGCTTTTGAGATGTTTATTTTTAGGCTTCGGGGTAAAGCTGGTCATTTTCAGATGGGTTCTGATCAAATCAACCGAGATATAGAAGCCAACAGCTAGGAAGCTTTGCTGCAGCGAGAGAAGGGAAAGGAAGTGCTGCTAGCAATCTTAAATAATTTATTTCTCAAAACTTGTTTTGTACAAAAGTATGTGTGTAATTGGTCATCCACAGGAAATTAATTTCTCTCTCTCTCACTATCTGGGAAGAGATGGTAATAGCTCAGTAACTGGGGACAGAGGCATATAACAGAGCCATTACTGTTTTTCTTCCCTTCTATTCTCCTGTCTCATGTAATCTTTTTATGACCTGTTTATTGAATTAGTTGTTAAATATTTTCTCTCCCCCTGCATTGCCTTGATAGATTTTTAAAGGAATTCTGAATGAAGGGTTTCAAAGATACCCCACAGAAAGATTTCACTTAGTGAAGATCACACATGCTCAAAATATTATTTGTTTTTTAGCTGCACACTCTGAAGGTTTGATGGCTAGAAGACATTTTTCACAATTCTGGTTAACAAACTATGAGGGAAATAAAGTGAGCTCACTAGTACAAAGTAAACCTTCTAGGTGCCTCTCAGAGCTCACACACCAAAGTGATAGGTAACCGTTGTGAGCTAGAAAAGAAAAAATGGTGACATACCTTTTTCGTAACTGTTGTTCTTTGAGGTGTGTTACTCATGTCCATTCCATTCCAGATTTTTGCGTGCCCAGGTGCATAGTTGTTGGAGATTTTTGCCTTAGCGGTATCCGTAGGGTCGACTGTGGCGCCCCCTTGAGTGTCGCGCTCATGCATCACTTCATCAAATGCCACCGACCCTACGCCCTCTCATCTCCCTCTTGCCGGCAACTCCGACAGAGGGCCAGGAGGGGGGATAATGGAATGAACATGAGCAATACATCTTGAAAAACAACAGTTACGAGAAAAGTAGGTCAGCATTTTTTCTTCTTCGAGTCCTTGCTCATGTTGATTCCAATCTAGGTGACTCGCAAGCAGTATCCTCAGAGGTGGGCTTGGAATTCACGGTCTTACAGCTTGTAACACTGCTCTACCAAAGCCAGCATCATCCCTGGCCTGCTGGAAAAGCACATAATGGGTCATGAACATGTGGACAGATGACCAGCTGGCTGCCCTACAGATGCTCTGGATCGGCACTTGAGCTAGGAAAGCTGTCGAAGAGGCTTGCACACTGGTTGAATGGGTGGTTACGATCACCCAGAGTGGCATCTTTGCCTGACCATACCAGAGAATGCAGGCAGTGATTCAAGAAGAAATTGTTTGAGCAGACACTGGATGATCTTTCATCCTGTCAGCCAGTGCGATGAACAATTGCATCAATTTGCGGAATGGCTTTGTCCTTTCAATGCTGACGCCTAGTGCCCTTCTGACATCTAGGGAATGAGGCAACATGCCTCCTCCAACTTATGCAGCTTTGGAAGAAAGACAGGTAAATAAATGTCTTGGCCCATATGAAACTGTGAGACCACCTTGGGCAGGAAGGCCGGGTGTGGCCACAGCAGGGCCGTGTCCTTGTAAATGACTGTTCCAAGGTAAGTGCCCTAATCTCAGAGACCCTATGGGCTGAAACTACTGAGACCAAAAATGCAACCTTCCAGGAAAGGAGGAGGAGAGAGCAGGATGCCAGAGGCTTGAAGGCTGGATGGAGGTGGGGGTGTCCTGTGAGTTGGGAAAACACAAGATTCAGGTCCCACGGAGGGACAGGGTCCCTGAAGTGCAGGTAGAGGCACTCGAGGCCCTTGATGAACCTGGCCATCATGTCTTGGGTGAAAACCGACCTGCCCTCAGGCAGCAGATGGAAAGCCAAAACAGCCGAGTGGATTTTAATAGATGAAAGGGATAGGCTTTGGAGCTTGAGATGCAGAAGGTAGTCCAGGATCAACTGCAACAAGGCCTGCTCGGGCCGAATACCTTTATCCAAGGACCAACATGTGAACCCCTTCCCAGGCCATCTAGAGAGTGCCTCTCGCTACTGCTCTGCCTTCCTCCACTAACATGCTCCTGTGGAAGGGCCTCCTTTAACTTGCTAATGGCATCCCACAGGTTGAAGATGTACCTGCCTAGACACCCGAAATTGCAAGCTGGCTGTCAAATTTTTTTTGTACCAAACAAATCTAGCCTCTTGGCATCTTTATTTTTTGGTGTGCCACCCGGCTTGCCCTGCCTACCCTTCTCGTTGACAGAAGATATGACCAAGGACCCGCTGGAGGGTGAGTATGAAGGTATTCAAATCCCTTTGCAGGGACATAGTACTTCTTTTCCACCTTCTTGGAGCTAGGCAGAATGGAAGAGGGGGTCTGTCATACTGATTTAGCAATTTTAAGAACCCCTGGGTGGAAGGGCAGCACAACCTGGGCTGCAGTGGTAGAGGATATAATGTTAAAGAGGTCGTCAGACTCCTTTGCTAGCTCCTCGACCTCCAACCTCAGATTGGCAGCCACCTTTTTGAGGAGGGCCTGGTGCTCCTTGAAGTTGTTGGGGGGGGGGGGGTTGCTCATTTGGGATGGACACGCCACCACTTTGTCCGGTTCCCTCCTTACGTGGGGATGACTCCTTGGGTGTCGGACCCTGCTGTGTTGCCCTGGTGTCAGATGCAGCACTGTGCTCCAATTCCAATGCCAGCAGTGGCTTGGCAATGCGGCCAGGGAGGAATGGTGGGAGTATGGGACCAGCATAACAGGTATGCCCCATGGGTTCCAGTACTGACATGAAGCAGGCAACTGTCTCTGATGCCATGCCGCCACTGCAAAAGGCACTCCTTTCCTTAATGAGGGGTTGAACTCCCCCTCCAACGCAGACCATGGCCCTTCCGGTGACCAGGGTAGAGCTGTAGAGGCCTGAGTCTGCCGACTGACCTTTGTTGGCAACCAGTAAGGAGAGGGCAAGGATCAGTGCCTGCCCGAAGAGCAGTACCAGGGAGTTGGAGACTAGTGCCATGACCAGGAATGATCCTGCACCCAAGTGGATCAATGCCAGGGAGACTGCCTAGGCAAAGGTGACCTGCGCCATGGCAATCTCTAGAGGGAGGCCCAATGGTATCATGAGTACGGGGATCGGCACCTTAATGCAGGTGTTCCGTGCCTCGTAGGTGGGGATTGTGGCATTAGAAACACTACAAAAATAAAAACATCTAGTCTCCCAAACAGCTCTGAGTTGCTTGACATCTAGGAGTAACTTTCAGGGTTAAGAAAGAAAACTTTGGTGAATGACAGAATGTGAATGGATGTATGAAGAGATGGTGGTTGTGGACAGCTAATTGGCACCTGTAGCGGGGTGGACCCCCACTCCTGCCTTGAAGGGTTAAAAACAGCCCTGGAAAGGGGCTATGGCTGGAGAAAGCAGCTTTTAGGCTGGGCTGATTGGGCGAAGTGCTGCAGCTGGGGCCACGCCCCAAACAGACTCAGCTGGCCCTATAAAGGCAGAGAAGCCAGGGGCAGACAGAGAGTCTCTCTCTAGCTGTGGAGGGAGATGGGCCTGGCTGCAGGGAGCTGGACACAGGGTACTTGAGTGAAGCAGGGCTGGGGAAAGGCAGAGGGGCCGGGGAGCTCCAGCCTGGAAAGCCCCAGGCTGCGGCCGACAATAAGGCCAACGGGTACTGGGGGTTGCAGAGGGTAACCCAGGGGTAGGCCAAGGCAGCAGGTCCAAACCCCTATGCCCATGATGAGTGGCTGATACTGCAGTCTGCCCCAATGAACGGAGGCTAGATGGAGACTGGGCAGTAGCCAAAACTGAGGCAAAGTGGGGATACTGGGTTGGGGATTCTCAAGGGAGGGGAGACCCAGATTGGTTGGGTACTGCCAGGGGGCAGCATCTCAAGTAAAAAGGGCACCGGGGTCCAGGGACGGACATGGGAGCCAGAGGACAGGCAGATCACCGGCCTGCAGAGGGCGCTCCGGAGCTGGAATGATCTAATTCCCGGAAGTAACCAGCAGGAGGCACCGCAGAGGGGAGTCAGCTCCTCTACAGTACCCTTTCCTCTGAGTCACATTTAGCTGAACTTTCGCAAATCTCACAGGTTCATTATAAGTCAAAGCAAAACCAACTGGGCTCAGGACATGTGCTAATGCTGAATTTTTGTACTTGCTTGTGTGTAATTCTGCCTCTTAAATGAGAATCATCAGGGGGAACACAGAACTGCTTTTGTACATTTTCACTCCAAGGATTCCTCCAGCTGGGTTTTGGGATGCACTACATGGCATGGCCCACTAATTTTTAATGTAAGAAGTGGAAGCAGATGGCTCACCTAAACCTGACCACTTCAGTTCAGAGAGGAAAGAAGAAAGGGTGCTTCATCTGGAATAACCTCCCTTTTTCCCTCACCCACTCAGGGATTCTGTAACAAAACGCAGGGGATGATTAGTTGCACTTGGAGTTGTCCTTTTTCGAACTGCACTCTGGCAAGACTGAACTGACAATCCAAGTGTCTCTCTTGTCCAGCAGGATCATTTTTAAAGAGTGTTTAACACTTGGATTGTCTGGTGAGCACTGCAAAATGAATTCCTCTGTCTGTTTCTTAATTTTCCATGACAGCGAGAGAGACAAGGTGGATGAGGTGATGTCTTTTCCTGGACCAACTTCTGTTGGTGAGAGAGACAACCTTTCGAGCCAAAAACAGAGCTCTTCCTCAGGCCACTGTAATTTTTCATTCTGATTGTGGAAGGTACTAAGCTTCAATGTGGGAATCATGCTGCCAGAATTGCACCTCCTTAGAGACGACAACAAGACCTGTGGTTAGTACTGGAAACTGAAATTAGAAGTCCTGGTCTATATTTCTGAGCTCCCACTGACTTGCTACATGGCCTTGGCAAGCTACTTTGCATGATCAGATAGGGAAAACTGGACAGAACACTGTAAGATAGAGGCAGCTTTCAAGACATGTTAAAAGGGACATACATGAGATAGCAAAAAGGACCACAAGGTGGTCAATATACTACCAGTGGAAGCACCAACACAAAAAAAATCTATTATTGTAGACATATGCTTGAACATTCAACTACAGAGAGAGCAGGAAGACACCCAGCAAAGTAAGGGGTTCTCCATACTGCATGGGGAAGAGCTGGTCTGCAGACCATTTTCCCTACAGAAGTCTTTATTTTCACATATCGATTTCAGCAAACCTCTGCCTGCACAAACCTCCTGTGCATCACAGCCAAGGAACCCAACCTGCTTCTAATTAGAGTGCCTGACAGAGGGCCAGTGCAACCATTTAGGTGACCTAGGCAGTCGCCTAGGGCACTAGGATTTGGAGGGTGGTATTTTCTTTGGCAGCCACTGCGGTGGCCGGATCTTCAGCCGCCCTGGTCGCCGCTGGCACTTAGGCGGAGAGAGCTGGGGCAGGGGAGCAGGGGGAGGGCTGCTTGCAGCAAGTAAGGGGGGGGCGGCACGCAGGGGAACTCCCTGCCCCAGCTCACCCCTGCCCCGCCTCCTCCCTGAGCACGCGTGCTGCTTCACTTCTCCCGCCTCCCAGGTTGCGGCACCTAAGCTGATTGGCGTCGCAGCCTGGGGATGAGAAGTAACAGCGACAGCTGCTAGGGTGGAGGTGGAGCAGGGGTAGGGTGGGTGAGCGGCTGGGGAGGGTGCTCAGGGCGAGGTGGGGGCTGCCACAGAGGTACCTCAGGGCAGAGAGGGAGCTGCCACGGTGAGGCGTGTGCCTCAGGGTGGGGGCTCGGGGAGGGGGGAGGGCGCAAGGTGGAAGTTTCGCCTAGGGTGCGAAACATCCTTGCATTGGCCCTGCTGACAGGAGGGAACTGCTGGCATGCGCAGTGCTCAGCATTTCATCAGTTCTGTACTATGGGTGGCTGTGATGTCAGTCCCAGCAAGAGCCATAAAAATCCCCTTCAACAATTAAACCTCTTCTACATGGGAAGCCCACAGAAGCCCTAGAACCTATGATTAGTATGAGGTCTGGTCTTCATATTCATGACTTAGTTAGAGATGAGTCAGAACCTCACAATCTGATTCGGAGCCAATGCTCACTGAATTCAGAAGTGTTCAGATTTGGAGTTTCCACTTGGACAATCTCTAGTTTAGTTAAGAAACAGCTCTCTGGACAGAATATTAATGATTAGCTAGGAAGACCAGATGGCCTGAAACTTTGTTATAGACACTCATGAATGCCACTTCCCCAGTATAATTAATGCCATTTTAATTATTCTATAAAATTCATTAGTAATACATGTATGTGTTGAAAGTGTGCAGTTACATGAATTAAACTTCCTGTCCTTTACTAGATGTGGATAGAAAGATCTCCGGTGTCAGAGCCATCAGTATGAGACCTTTCATGGTCATTAGATCCACACATTTCCATTTATTTCTTAAGTGATTTACAAAATCTGCATAAAATATACTTCTGTGCCAATATGCCAGTATAAAACTGTATTCCTATGGAGGTAAATCTCACAAAGAAATAGAAAAATATTGTATACAATATAACACAGAAATATTAATTGTAAGCTCAAATATTGATCTCAGGTCATTTTAAATGTCTCCGACTGACCTCCAAGTTGATTAGTAATACATTCTAAGAACATTAATGTATTCAGATCCCTAATCTATTCTGACATCAAAGGCACACATTCTGTTGTCCAGTATCTCATTACAAATGTTCTCGCTACTGACAATGTTATTCCCATCCGTTTGCTTTTATGTCTCTTTAACCTAAGAACTTTGAAACTATTTTAAAAGCAGATATCTGGATTAAAGAGACCAAAACCATCCAGAAAACCTCTCATATGCTCTATATTTTGACAAAAACTTAGATATATTTCTTCATTCCCAATGACAGGCAAAGAACCTTTATTGGATGCTTAGAGCCCAGTTCTGAAGAAGAATTAGATAATAAAAGCCAATGAAGTTAACTAATTTTATTTGCTTGTTAGTTAGTTAGTTAACTTCACTGGCTTTTATTTCAAAAAGTTTGTTGTAACATTCATATTCCTTGTCAGCATGAGGCTGCCATCACTGATCTTAGGTTCAATCACCCTTATTAAATATTGTTATTAATCATAACTATTACAATAGTGCAGAGGGTTTGATCAAGATCAAGGCCACACTGTGCCCCGATCTTTGGACAAAATGTGCCAGTGGATTATAAAAGAAGTAAAGCAGTGACTGGTGCAGCTCAAACTAATGATGGCTCCCAGAGCAGAGTACACTTGCCAAGACAGCTACACTATGAATATGCAGGTGTTAGCCACTCACATGTGGAAAGTGCAGGCTATCTTCTTTCCAAAGACTGTAAAAAGTCTCAGCAAATTAATGCCCCAATCCTGAAAACACACGTGTTTAACTTTACACACTAGTAATCCCATTAACTTGCATAAAGATAAGCACAAATAAATATTTCTATCATCAGGGACTAAGTCTCAGCACAAGACTAGAATGCACAGTTCTTAATTCCATAGCCCATGCCTAGCTCATTAGGGTGCAATGCGTCCTTACTAAGTCCCTGAACTTCCCTGAGTGTTGGTTACATCACTCAGAAGAAAAAAAAAAGACTACTAATAATGACCTGCACATATCTACTGCTTTCTCATCTGTAGATCTGAAAGCACTAAACAAAGAACAGTGAGAATTAGGATATTACAATTGTGAATTCAACCAACTTTCACGTGCTGTATTGGCTAAGCTATGGATCTACTACATTGTATAGCAGGACTGTGTGTCCAGCTGTCAGATGATTCCAATGTAACCTCTGGCAAGTTTTCAGCTCTGTTCCTCTGTTACCCATCTAGAGAATGCCAAGCCAAAGGAGCACTTTGATGAAGCATGCTAAAAGGAAGAGTCATTGTATCTCATCCTGAAATTTTCTTTCACTTTTGAAAGGTAGTTGAGATGGGCTCTGAACTCCATAATGAAAATATTCTCCCTCATCAATTTTATAGTTGACTGAGAATCATGTCGAGTTTTCAAATAATGGCACTCTCTTAAATATCTCACTATCACAATCCTTGAAAACTGCCTCTTGCATCATCCAGTGTTGAAAGCTACCCATGGACTCAACCCACTCCAGCAAAGCACTTATGCACATGCTTAAATTTAAGTATGTGATTGAAGTTCTATTTCCTCATGTGAATTGATTTTGTTCAACTGATTGAGGAATACAAAGAAATGTTAGATGCTGCAAATATTTCAAAAAGGAGATCAAGAAGAATTTGCTCAAATTTAATGGAGACATTCAGAAAATGTTCCAGTTGTCAGTGAGCCTCGAACACTATGTATTTGAAAGCATGAGGATTTCTTTCCCCTCTTTTCAGAGTTATAAGGGGGAATCAGTTCAGCCTTATAATGAGACTGTGGCTGCAACTTTAAATATGAAGAAGAGGTTATTCTCTCTCCATCATGTACCTTCATGCATGGGCTGAACTGAGCTTGCAATCCCGCCCCTTCACCTCCAACAATACAGGCTCTATCACTTCCTCATAATTAGCCAATCAGATCCTGGGAACAGCTTTATAAGTATTTCCCTTGATGGAAGGCACTGTGCACATAGAACCAGTTAATCAGCTCAAAGGGATACTTTCAATTGGATGTAGGTCCTTAGCTTAGTTTCTTTTTTTCTTTCTTTCTTTTTTTTTTAAATATCAGCAAAAGAGTTGCAAGTTTGTTTGTTATATTTTCAAAGAAAGGGATATAAACATTCTCTACAGTGTTGTAACCCAAACTCACAAGCATTGTAAGAAGCAAAGAACCAAAATGTGAAAGTGATTGAAATGAAGATGACTCACCCTATTGTTCTTCTCCAGGTGAAAAAAAGTCAACTTCAAAAGATGAAAAGTAAGTTTTTAAAATTCTTTCAGTTTCCATAATATCAGGTATTGAAAGATTGATTTGTTTAAAATATTTCAGTTTTATCTTTAATGTGCCCCTTTAACAAACAGATGTGTTAAATGCATGACTTGCGCAAGATTTCATTTTTGTCACCACTCACTTGAATGTTTGTCACTCACTTGTGAACAAATACTGCAAAACCTTTATCGTAAACTCAAGGCCAAAACTGTGTTCTTATTCACGAATATGGGAGATGAGTGCACATATCTGAAAAGTGAAATTGGTTGCACTCTTTCAGACAACTAACTTCTTGCTATGGTGCAAAAATACTTGCAATATGGATCATGTTTCAGAGAAAATATTTAAACAGTAGAAATACCTCATTTTATTCAAGTCTATATTTCTAAATAAAGTACTGTTTTAGGATTAAAATATTACATTTAAATAAAAATCAAGTAAATGTAATATAGATCCATACACATTTCACATACCATATATTATATACTGTATTTTTACCGCTCTCCAGGTTTCAGAAAGGCGGATTTCCTGCCACAATCAAGCTTCACATGAAGAAATTTTTCAATACTATTTTCATTACAAGTAAATTTTCACTAACGCCCCAATCTAAGAAAACAATTCATAGCCAGATCGAAATGTACAAGACTTTCCCTAATAATTTTAAAGAAAGAATTAACCTAACTTTTGGTAGAAAGACCTTTTCAAGAAATCGTTGGAGAATGCTTTTTCAAGTGTGCAAAAAAGGAAAGAAAAATATTTATTCCTCAGCACTTTCTCTGCATTAGCTTGTGAGGTATTAACAGAAATATGTTGAGCTCAAAAAGCTAGAACTTTCGTATGACTGCATACACTACAATGGAAAAAAGAAAGTAGGCTAGAGTCAGTTCAGTGATTCTCTGTTAAGAGAGTTTTATAAAGGACCAGAATATACTATCTTTTGATCAGAAATTATTTCAGACTACAAGTTACAAGTGCGGTTTAACACGGGTGGTACACCAGGGTGGTTATGCCACCTAGTGATATTTGTTATGTACTGTTCTCATCCCAAAATGAAAACTCATAAGACTGCAGTGGCTGAACTCGACGTTTAGTATACCTGACGAACATTTAGAATTTAGAAGTTCTCAGCCCTTGAGCAGTGGCAATGTTTACTATTAACAGCAGGAATCATCCAGGGTGATCCTATGGGGAAATTATCTTGTGGAAGAAAAGTTTTTAGGAGACACTGGGAAATAAGCTTCTGGAAAAAAGAAAGATTGAAGCTCAAGAAAGGTGTCAGAAAAAGACAATTCTCAAAAGATTTTCTTTACATATTGTACAGCCACATGCATAATCTACTAAACAAATAGCACCAAGAATCTGCTACAACTCCCCAACCGGGGGGAATCTTCGCAGCAGTCGGAATAGCCTTTGAGTTTCAAATAAATCAAAGGCAGATATGGAGGGCAAATCATAGTCACACAAACAAACAAGAAGGCAGGATCAAGCTAACACCACTAGGGCAGTTGCTCTGCTTACTTCACAAAGGGAGATGTTTCTCCATAAATAAGTCACCTATTTATGACTTGGTTTATTCTCTTTACACTCTGCAGAGATTCTGTCACACACACAACACACTAGGTAGTCTTTTTTCTCCGTGTGTATCAAAAATAGCCTCATTACAAAGGATCCTAATGAGCTTTACAAGGAGATACAGAGTAAAAACTATATTAGAGATGTATCCAAAATAAATATGCAGGATCTAAAAACACCCTGACTTTAGATATGGGTCTGAATTTTCAGGGCTGGGCTCCAAGTAGCCAACTAAACCAAAATCCCACATATAAATATCCTGAACTATACAAAATGTGGATTCTAACTTTGTAACTGAGGCACATGTCTAAATCATTTCTGAAGAGGAATTACTTCAAATGGCACTGAGGTGGAACACAATAGCTGTTTAACAGTGCACAGAGCCATGACATGACAGTGTGAAGACAGGAAGGGAAGACTGACTTTTCCCACACTTGGACCTTAATGTGAGGTTTTCAGGCAAGCAGAAGGACACTACACAAGTTAGAATACCAGGATCAACAATCCAAACACTTGTGAGAAGTGCTATAGTTTTCGAGGGGTAAGTGAGAGGAGGTGAGGGTTAGTAGCCAGAACTGATTAGGGCTTTGTTTTTAATTATTTAAAAAAAACCCTTCCAGCACTACTGTGCCTCCAAGCAACATATTGGAGCATTCATCACTGATTCACAAGTAGAGAACGCCACTTGTTGATTCATTAGCATTACACTTCCTGCAGCAACTTGGTATTCCCTGGAGGTCCTGCATCCAAATACTGAGCCATCTGATGAGAGCTCAATATAAATGGTGGTATGATGGCAAGGAAAAGGCAAAAATAAAAGTTGGCAGTACAGAACCTTTTCACGGGTGGTCTAAATAGAAGGTTTGTTGCTTTTCCAAATGCTCAGAATCTCTCCTACTCTCTCTAAACACTCAGTGAGCCTCTTGCAGGACGGGCACAGGACCAATAGGACTTAATTTTCTCCTCAGCAGAAATCACAATAGCATTAGGCGATTGCTCTGCCAAGAGCTTCACTGAGCAATCTGCAAATAATTCAAAAGCAAGATGGCTAGTTAGGCGTGATGTTGTCAGTCCTAAATTACAGAAGAGTACATGCAATAACATTACTGTTTGCACCGCTATCCACGAAGTTTATATCAGTGCAATTAACACTGTTCATACTATGAGACTGAAAAGATCAGCCATTACTACATACGTCATAATAAATGTGACAGACTGGACCATTAATTTTCAGAATTAGAACTTGCAGGTATTTTTATTAACTGTAAGATGAAGATTAAAATAGCAAAGATATGCTACTGTACATATTTTTATATCTTCCCACAAAACCTACGTAAGTTTTATTAGACAGAAGTGGTAAAAATGATTTTTAAATTGATCAGTTTCATCATCTATTGTGCACAACAACTGCTACCATTTGCACAATAAAATTTGCTCTTTTGCTGATTTATTTCAAATCCTTTTTTAGACTGGTTATCTTAAAATAGCATTAGAGAGTATTCACAGTACACCTGCCTCCTGGGATGCCATTACATTTTCCAGATACATCGAGGCAAAACTCCCCATTTCAACAGCTGAATGGACCAAACAGAATAGACCCCTTTCTTCAACTGATTTCAGTGGAATGTAGTAGGCTAAGTTGGGAATGTAGGTGACCAACAGTGGAGGAGATCACACAGTGTACCGGATTAAGCCACAGGAAAACCCAGGAGCCAAATTTTCCAAAAGGTGTGTGACTTAGGCAGTTAGGGTATGTCTACACTGTAGTGTAAACCCAAGGTTTGAACTCAGGCTCAAGCCTAACCCTCATTCCGTTTACACACAAGCTGTACTAACCCAGGGCTCAGACCCAGGATCTCAGGACCCCATGAGAGTGGAGGGTCCAAGCATGAGTCAAGCTGGAATCCAGACTTTAAGCCCTATTGCTTTGCAGCATAGATGCACCCACTGGATTTGTGCGCTGGAATCTGCCAAAAATATTCCATAATCCTACAGACTGACTTTCATTGTCCTCTGGACAGTCAGGTTTTCACACAGTGAATGATGAATGAAGGACCAAAGCGGCCACATTTCAGGAGGGTGCTAAGAAGTCTGAGATGTGGTCGGCTAGATTTGGGTCTGTGTATTTCATTGTGGACTTTGGAGCCCTGGGTTTGAGACCAGGTTAGAAAATTCTTAACCTATGGTTGACAATCAGTGCAGACACTCAAGCCCTGGGTTCTCTAACCCAGAGGCCTCTGACTCGAGTTCCACTAACCCTATACTTATATTGTGGTATTGACATACCCTTAGAAGCCTAAATCCAAATGACTTGCAATGGAATTTAGGCTCTTAGGTTGCTTTTGAAAATGGGACTTATGCTACTAAGTCACTTATACATCTGGGAATTTTGGCACAAAGCTTTTCTAATTCATCCCAGTAAAAATCTGTTTTTTTCTCTTGTTCTCCCTGAAATGCAGCCTGATTTCAAGCTGACCAAAACCACCCAATTGTTCATTCTGTCCTCCAGCTTCATATCCCAATTAAATTACAAGTTCTCAACTATATACCTTCTGTTTTCATATGCTTAGGGTTCACATGGGAAAACACAACAGCCTGGTGATTGAGACACTCAATATATTAAAGCTAAAGGATATATGGTGGATTCACAAAAACATAGCTTGATGAATCAGGTAACCCTTGCCCCTGATGTGATATAACTGTGATGGCACTCATCGGAATCACTTGATTCTTTGTTGCTCTGTTATAGAATGGTTTTGTACAGAAAAGTGCAAGAGAACAAGAGGTCAAGTTCACAAAGTATACACCCAGATTTGGGTTTTTTTCCTTTTTGGGGGGAGAGGGCGACAGGAAGGAACCTATCCATTTGTAAGTGCCTTAAACTGCACTTTTTATTTTAATATAGGAAAATATATAAATACATTTACCCTTTTAGAAAGAGTTAAAATAAAACATGATGCAACTTCAAAGCATTACATTCAAAGCATGGGATATGCACATTATGCTTTACACATTCATTCAGAGCACTCCTTTAAGTATACTATTATACTGTCTGATTGACAGAAAATGTATTTTTGCAACAAAAAGTGCTTTAAAATTAAATTTGCTTTTGTAATTTATGTTCTGCATCTCCAGTGCATATATTTTTTGAAAAGGCATTGTTCCTTAGCAAAATCTATTGTATTCCACTTGCCCATGAAAACTATAGAGTGGTTTGTGTATGAAGATGTAGCACTTCTTCACAACAAGACTACTCAGATTCAGTTTAATGGGAAGGAAACCGGAATAGCAGAAATGTTCACGTTATTCCCCATATTTGTAATAACTTTGTACAAGTCAACACTTAAAAGCAGGATAGATCTTTAAAACTGTCTGTCTTTTTTAAGATCTAGCCCACATTCTCCTCTCCTATTAAATCTATCCTGCCTTTCTTTGACACTGTTGGATATGTCGGGTTTTTTTTTTTTTTCCTGATGACCACGATGGAACTTAACATGGCTTTATCTGTGCACCAGTATCTTCATTATGGGTTTCTTAGTACACCAGTTCTCCAATCTAATCATTCCAAAGGACACTCCTTTTAAAAATAATCATCTAATGGAGAAAGTTTTTCTCCGACTCCCTCAAAACCTGGCTGGTTCTCAAAGTGCTTCATGAAGAGCCACTAATGGTCCATAAACCATAAAAAAAAAAAGTGTGGTGTTAATTTGTGCAATATCTGCTGGCTTTCACAGTAGAAAACAAAATACTTTTTTGTCCTGGTCCTATATAATGATTAAAAAAGAAAACAAACTAAGTGCTGAACAGTGCAGTAGGGATTTATAATACGTTTATTTGTAATCCAGACATCATATTCAGTCAGCGAGTGAAGTAGACAGGGGAGTTGTGGGCAAATCAAGGCCAAGCCAAACTCTGTAGCAAAAGGAGAGACCAAGCTGAAGAAGCAAAAGATGTACCAGGACACTTTACTGTAAGTGACTGTTTCAGTCCCATTGTAACAAAGTCCTGTTCAGCCTCACAAATGAGTGTTCATGCAAATCCCCTCTGAGCCTCCCCTCAATATAGAATGCAAGATATGGGGGCGGAGGAAGGGATGGCATGAGGCAGAGGTGACAAGGGTACGCGGTTCCATGCACTTAAGAGTGCATGTGTGCAGCAGTGACAAGCGAGAGTGTGATGGTGGGTGGTGTGCTCCCGAGTTCGGCTGTGGGAGTTGTGATGTCGCTATGTTCATTCCTGGGCCAGGTGACACTGGTGGGGGTTGTACAGGGCTGTCACCATGTTGATGAGGTAATGGCAGGGGTAGTGAGTGCTCATGTGTTGATGGGGAGTGTGGGGCAATAGGGTAGCATGCGCCATTGGTCAGTCATGCATGCTGGCCATACTCGTGGGGGTGACGTGGGGTGGTGTTTGTGAGTGCCTCTATTGGGTAGGACAGAATATGCACGTGTTGGTGGCCTGGGCTTTTGAGAGTATTGTTTGCATGCCTGGGGATTGTCGTGTGTGTCTGTGTGTACGCAGCAGAAACTTACAACTAACCCCTCCTCTCTTTCGTCCAATAATTTTCTGGGTGCATCCTTGAAAAGGCATCGACTTTAATGGAATAAAACTCAACAGGAGTTGAAATTAACCTTTTAGTGAATCTTTCACATTTAATGTGAAATAACAGAGCAGGTTGTTATATGACATTTTTGGAGGTAAAAACATGAAAGGCAGCCCTGACACAGTCTGATCTACCTTTGAACACCCAAGGGTACCTGAAACTGCCAAGTCTCTGTAGACTACACAGAGAGAGAGAAAAAAGAAAAAGAATGAGATCTGAGATATTCCACTATTTAAAGCAAAGTCATTCTAACTAGGATTTAATTCCATCTTTTATACTTTGTTACTGCTGGGGGACGGGGGAGGGTTAATACACAAGTGAAAAGGGAAATTCTGGATAAAAGGCAAAGAATATTATTTCTCACTGTCAGGCCATAATACATTAAAATGTAACTGGTACCATTTAGTCTCTCTCTTCAGCTTCAAAGCCTTAGACATACCTTTAGTTAGAGTTGTGCAATAAACAAAAAAATAAAAGTAAAAAATAAAGATACCCTCCTCTGAAGAGGAGGAGACTGCAGTGCAATAATGTGATTCAAAAGTCTCTCCCTGGTAGCCTAACAATTTGGAATATTCTCAATCCCTTCTCAGAAATGGCCATTTCTGTATCTTTATTTTGTTTCCTTAACTATCACTGGCTAAAGATGGAAGGTGCATTAATGCAAGAAAGCTTCAAATAAAGATAGGAGTCTGGATACAAATCCAGATTCCACAAAGTTCAGGGCAGATCCATTCCGATGTTCTGATTTAGGTTCATCTCTACTTTGGTTGCAAACATTTTGCATAGTTGCAGTTACGATGCTTGCACCATGCAAATCAGACACAGGACATTACTATCTCACTTGTAGTAAAAATTTCCAAACACAGTTAGGTAATTTTCATCTATATATAATTTTTATAAGTCAGTGGTCTCTTTATTGCACTGGATTTTCAATTATTAATTAATATTTTCCCCTAGATACCACATTTAATGCTAAATAGTACAATACAGTTGTAAAATCAAGAACAGATGTTAGTTTTCTGTTCCTTTTTCCCCCCGACCGGCCCTTTGCTTTCCTGTTATTCAGTCTATCTTCCTGATTTTTATTTCTTTAACGACATGACCTTTTTCAAAGGATGCCCTGCTTTGTAGGACCAGAATGGACCGAAGACAGATTTCGAGACAGATGGGAGTTTTCAAGCTAACCAACTGTTCTGCCTTTTACCAAACCAGAAACATCAAATCAAACTGGAGACTGACTGCATGCAATTTCATAAAGGCATTTAAAAAGCTATGTTTTTTGTATGTGATGATTTAATGTTATCATACTTGGTAATTTCACAAGGACAATGTTGTTATTAAATATTACCGTGACAAAACACTGCCATGCAACATACAACAGAATCTGGCCAAACCCAAGTAAAAACAAAAAGACTAACAAACCTACTTCAACTACATGTGCACAAGATCACTGCAGAAGGTCAAGCAAAATGGTTCAGACAGGTTTAATTACAGGGATCACTATAAATATATCAATATTCCCTTCCCTTCAGTACTCTCAATGTCATCTTCTGAAATCATCACTACCCTCTTGCTGTACTGAAATCTCCACTGAAAGTTAGTAAACTCAGTTTCCAGTAGCAGCTTGACACTTAGTATAATAAATATGTCTGAGAAAATGAGAGAGATCAGTCTAGGGTCATCAACTCTGGTTGTCTCTCAACAATCAAGTAACAACCCCTCACCCCAGCAATGAATTCTCTACACTGAAACTGGAATTCCCCAGCTAGAGCACATGGCTGGAGATTTGCAATTTTTCCTGCTGGTTACCTGTGGACAATAAATAAGGAAGGCATGAGCAGCTAGCCCCCAGCCCCGCCCCTTACTCCCAAGGCCCTGCCCCTTCTGTGCCCCCCACGGGAGCCCATAGGGCCCTAGGCTACTTGCCCCAACCCCGGAGCACCCCCAGCCTTCCCCGCTCAGCCCCAGAGTGTCAGGAGGGCAGGTGGCACAGCCCCAGCTCCCCAGCCCCAAAGCGTCAGGAGGGTGGGTGGCACAGGCATGGCCTGAGCTGGGGCCACAGAGACTAGTGGAGCCATGCCAAGCAGGAAGCGGGGTGGGGCTGGGGTGGAGCGTGGGCAGGGCCATGCCTGGCTGTTTGGGGAGGCAGAGTCTCCCCTAGCCTATGATACCCGCTGCCCGTGAAGGAAAGGGGTTCTCTGTGGAAATGGGACAAATTACCAACATCATGCCAGAAGACTAGGCCCCCACAGAGGAAAGGAATGAAGGACTAACTATGGACACTGATCAAACCCAGGACTCTCAGGTGCGGTGAGATTAGACTCACAAGGGCGCATTCAGGACTGTGTTGTTTTCCAAACACTCCATAGCTGTTTAAAAGTAAAATGTCTGTGGGTAAGAAATTTCTTTGCTAAGTCGCTAATTCTTTGCTTGCCAGCCTTCCACATTATCCCTGAAGGGATTAATTGAGATGTTCTGTGTGCCCACAGAAATGTGGGACTCTCAGGGAATGTATGTAAGCAACTGAGAGCTCAGGAGGGCTGAGGCATGTGTTCTGGGTTTTCCAGTGGCCAGACTGCAGAGCCCCACATTCCCAGAAAGAGGGGCAGATATGGAGTCTGGATCAGGGTGCATGCCTTTAAGACCCAGATTGTTAAGAACAGTTACCTGGCTCTGCCCCGACCCAGTTGGCTTAGGAGCAGGAGGGATCAGTGGTTCAGTCTGCCCACAACAGACTGTTGTCCTTCCAGAGGGGAACGGGGCCCAGCTGTGCCACTAGGGTTTTACTACTGCTTTGTTTTCCCTGGCCAAATATACCAATATAGCTTTCCTCAAGAGACACTGGTGTTTGTAACATATACAGACTAGTAATATTTACGATCTGCTACTAAATACATGGGGGGGAAAACATGCTAGGGGAGGGGACATGTTACATTGGCTGCTACCTTCAAGTTATTTATAGCTTCCTTCACACAGAATAATCCAGGTTCCACAACATCTGAACTTCCTTCATGAAATAAAATCTTAAATAGCCTGCCAGGAATCTCCACAGGGGGCAACTTCTCACCTTCTCAAATCCAGAGCATGAGAAATTAAGTGAACCTTTTGAAAAAGGAAATAATTTTTAACTGGTCTCTCTTCTGAATCCACTCAAATCTATTTGGACTTGGCTTAAAAAAAGATCCATGAGCTCTCACATTATGGGGAAAAATTATATATTTCTCAAGTTTCTTTTGCAGCCACTAACAACAGACACAGAGGAAGCAAGAGGGGGGCTCAGAAGCTAGCCACAGATGCAAGTGCTTAGAGGAAGTAGCTAATTCTTACCCCACCTCCTCCCACCATTAATGATTCCCCTACCTTGAGCTTCATTTATCTGGATCAAAAAGCACCAACTTGTGTCAGCAGAGTAGTTATGGGGTGTGGTTTCATCTACCATACAGAAAGATTTAAACGACTCTGCATAGGAAGAACATGATTGTTTGTACATTAAAAACCTCTGCATCAAACAGAACATCTCCCAGTTTTTGTTTTTCAGGGTTATAAGACAAGAGGAGGAAGGAAAATGTTAAACTCGATGGTGAGATTGTTAAAACGCAGACACAAAAAAGATAAATATTCTCCATCTTGTCATGTTAAAATCTTAGGCCATGTCTACACTACGGGGACTATACCAGCATACCTTGTCTCTGTAGCTATGCCGGCATAACCCATAATGCAGATGCCACCTATAGCAATAAAATTACACTAGCTACATTGACCAAAGCATTCTTCCGTCAATACAGTTATGTTCTACACTGGGGATTGGCTCAGCATAGGTGTGTTGGTCACGGCTGTGGATTTTTCACATTCCTGACCAACACAGATGTGTCAATCTAACATTTAAATGTAAATCAAGCCTTTGGATATGTCTACAATAGAAACGCTACAGTGGCAGATCTGTGGCACTGCAGCTGTGCTACTGTAGTATGTAGTATAGACACTTACTACAGCAACAGAAAACATTCTTTCAGCACTGTCCATATTTGTAGTAAGTCTGAGCAATGTAGTAAGTCTGTATCTAACTCGGTAGTGTAGACAAAAGCCCTTAGTTTCCACATCAGCAGGAGAACCATCCCCTTTTGGAAAAAAGCAAGTGCTTATGGCTTGCACATTACAGACCATTGATCTATAAGCACTGAGGGTGAAACTCAAACTCTCAACAGAAAGAGCTATATATGCCATGCCGTAACCGTACATAGAGTCATTAAGGGGTATTGTGTGGTGGCTTAGGGTCCTTGCTGAACTTCCTTTGCATGGAAAAGCAGCTGCACAAAAGGAGGGTAGGTTCACCCTTCCAGGACATGTGGCCTTTGTGAGCAGCCTGGGACTAGGAGTTTTCCAGGTGAAATGTGAAAGGGCTGAGGGAGGAAAATGTCACAGACTTCATTAAGCAGTCAGATTTATGTGAAGCCCGGCGGGGGGAGACAAAACAGCTGCTTCTGAAGATAGAGCAGTGGTGCCTGATCCTTGAAATCATGTACAGTTTATTACCACTGTGGTTCAAGGGAACAAGTCTTGTGTACATTTTGTAAATAAAAAAACTACACAAAAAAAACATGTGACATCTCCAGTTTCTGTTCCAAATTGGATACTGACAGGCAAGGCCCTGCATTCCGCTATTGCTCAGAAAAAGTAACAGCCACCCCTGCTCACTCCATCGCTTACTCTCCCCCACCCTCACTCACTTTCATTTGGCTGTGGGTTGAGGTGCTGGAGGGGGTGAGGGCTCTGCCTGGGGCTCTGGGGTGGGGCTGGGGATGAGGGGTTTGGGGTGCAAGAGGTGTCTCAGGGCTGGGGCACGGGGTAGGAGTGTGGGAGTCGGTGAGGGTGCAGGCTCTGGGAGGGAGTTAAGGCATGGGAGGGGGCTGGGGTGCATGTTCTGGCCAGGCAGTGCTTACCTCAGTTGGCTTCCGAAGCGGCCGGCATGTCTGGCTTTTAGGTGAAGGGGCCAGGCGGCCCTGTGTGCTGCCTATGCCTGCAGGCACTGCCTCCGCAGCTCCTACTGGCTGTGACGTGGAGCTGGACATGCCAGACACTTCCAGGAGCCGCACAGAGGCAGGGCAGGCAAGGAGCCTGCCTTAGTCCCGCTGCGCCACCAACCAAACTTTTAGCAGCCCAGTCAGCAGTGCTGACCAGAGCTGCCAGGGTCCCTTTTCGACTGGCTCTTCTAGTTGAAAACCAGATGCCTGGCAACCCCACTTCCAATGTTGCTGAGGGTATTTGGAACTCTGCAAGATTAGGCTCTTCCTCTGACTATTTTAAGGTTTGCGAGTTCGTACTGCTGGTTTTCATTTCAAGTTACTTCACCCTTGCCTGGCTTCACTTAGGTGAGCATGCCACATCCCCTTGGACTACAGGGGAAGAGGGGCTTGCAGCAGGAGAAAATCTTGTAAAGCCAAAGAAGATATCCACTACTGAGGATGCAGTAGAGGAAGGGACTATGTTGTCAGTCTCTGCTCCCATGGGCACCTGCATCACCTGTGGGAAACATCTGCCTCAAAACACATGGCTGCCCATGCCTCCTGTAAAGCAGCCAGGGCAACTAGCTGTTCAGTGTCCCATTTATGACCCTCCAGTGCAGCCCATGTTGAGCAAGTGCAACACTAAAGGGTGTGAGACTGCTGATTTCGGTCCCCACCTGCTCCCACCCATAAGGAAGCTCCAGGACCCGCTGTCTTCCTTTGGCAAACTCTGGGCTAGAACACCAGGGGAATTCTGTTCCATGTCTTGCCTGAAAGCTGCACTAACAAGGCAGAGCCCAAAAGCACAGAATGGCACCAGGTCAGCACAGAGCCCAGATAATGCTGGGAAACGGGAGCAGAAGACCTTGTGGCCTAGTAGTGAGAGCACTACCAACTCCCAGAATAACAGTCTGCTAAAGATAAGTGCAGTGTGAACTGCATAAGCAGTAACAGCATCATTAGGAACCCTTTCCTTTCTAAAACACCACTATTTCATGGTGTGCAGTTTAGTTGTACCTGTGTTGGTCCCTAATACTAGAGACACAAGGGGGGTGAGGTAATATCTTTTAAGTTGGTCCAATAAAAGATATTACCTCACTCGCCTTGTTTCTCTAATAATTCATCATGCACAAAGGGGAGCTAATGACTTTTCTGATATTAAGGATCAAAAATTCCTGAGATTCCTAATAATGGTTTCTGGTATTTTTTTCTGTTGTTTTTTTTTTTAAACTAATGCAGGGGGTAGAGGGGAAGACATGAAAAAGCCTTTCCTTACATATTAAAAGGTGCCACAATATTTAGTCTAAACATTGTAAATGAACGGATACTTACAACTGTGTCACACAATACTTTTAAATCCACTTAAAAAAATGCGCTAATTTTTAAAAAGGTCAACTAATATCAAGTTGCTGCATTCACTAAGTTCTTTAATACGTGAGGTGAATAATGAAATGCCTCTTTACAAAAGAATTAGGATTGCTTCCTTCTAATGCTCTTTTTTTTTTTTTTTTTTTTAACCATTACTGTTTTTAGATCTCTTTATAAACTGTATAGCCCCAGGCTAAGTTGTATTAGGTAACCCGAGATGGCTGAACCTCTTTATTTATGCAATGGGTAAGATGCTTGAACACACAACTTGGTATCATTTTCTTTGCAGTTAAAAGATTGTCATTTCATCATCTTCTAATAATTGAAATTATACCTCTACCACTTTCAAATGCAAGAGTCCTTAAAATGCACATGTATGATATTTGTGTAGGGTGGTGTGCTAACACAACCTCAATAATCATGAGCCTGGTAACTGATAACACACAAGTCAGTACAGGAACATTTTCCCTCACAACTAAACAGATGCAGATGTTATGCAAAAATTGTATGTGAATTTATGTATCTACATGCAAATCTTATGCAAATCCATGTCATCTACAAAGATACAGGTAGTATATGTTAGCCATGACAGCTCATTGTAAACTATAGGGACATTCTGCTTTACAAGAAGTGATATAAATGATTGAAGTGAGGTGCATGACAACACAAAACATCTTCCTTAATGTGCAAAAGGTTCCATCTAGATTATTTTGAAATGCTAATATATTGTGATTAAAAATGCCTTCAAAATAAATAAATAAATAGAAGTAAATCTATAGTATAGATTTACCATAAAAGTATGACAGTCCAACAGTTTTCACTCAGGCAAAACTCTAGGAGAAACAGAAGGTAAGAGTAACATCTTATGAACAGGGGTAAATGATGTGCAAATACGTGATTAGACAGA
This sequence comes from Chelonoidis abingdonii, assembly GCF_003597395.2. Classification (NCBI taxonomy): domain Eukaryota; kingdom Metazoa; phylum Chordata; order Testudines; family Testudinidae; genus Chelonoidis; species Chelonoidis abingdonii. Next base: position 53,587,977 of record NC_133777.1, on the reverse strand, counting down.
CACGTTGCTATCTCCAAACACCATTCCAGATGCCTCCATACACTCTTATGTTTAAAATACCAAGAATTTTCACTAATCTGTATACAGCCATTATAGCTGTTCTCAGCCTATAATGGATAAAAATCTATTTAAAGTAAAAGATCAATTTTATTCTATTTAAACTAAATACAGTTTTTTAAGAACGAAACCTATTTAAAATTAAATTTGAAACTGGCAAGCTATGTTATGGCCTAAACTTACTGTACTCTATCAAAATAATTTAAATTTGATAAAAAAATAATATTAAACAGTGCATGTATGCTGCCAAGTTCTAAATACAGTCAAACTACTGAACTGGTAGAAGTCACTGATTAAAGCATATGTAACCAGAGTTGTTGAAGTGCTAAACTAACTTTTCACAGCAGCAGCCTCTTCTCAAGGTGCGAAGAGACTATTTTCTTCATTTCAATTCATCCAGATAGTTCAGTTAAATGACTAGCTCACTCAAAGTTAAGAAACCAGTTGGGAGTTGAAAAAGCAGGAAAGATTGTTCTACTCTTCCAATCTGTGAATAAAAACTAGATGTGTGAGGATAAGATCTACTGGTTCTAAAAGCTTCATGACCAGAAACAAATTCTAAGCAAAACAATTCACTAACTACAGATAATATGTCCTTTGTTTACAAAATCAGTTAGTTTTAAATGCAAAACATGTTTTGAGAAACTTTTTTTTCTTTTGTATCCAGAACATTTAAGTTAGTTTTATTTAATAAACAAAGTTAAAATGCTGGTTTGCACACTTTAATTGAATTTTCATCCTAATAGAGCCTGACACAAATCACAAGTAAAAAATTAACTAATTAATATTTAATAGTAAAATGAGAAATGCACCATGCACCATTTTCAAACGTAATAAAAATGTAACCTGCAAATCAACATGTTTTAGTGGTCACCAATCAACAAAAATCAACCTCTCTTTAGGAATGTAACCAAAGCACAAATGCAAAACACAATTTAAATTCATGGTTGAAATCAAGCTTTCCTTCTTGCTGATTTAAATCATGATTAAAACCAGTGATTTAAATCGCTTGGATTTAAATAACTCCACTCTCTCTCTGCCCATCTCCTCCTATTATTATTAGCACTGTGACGGTGCCCAAAGACCCTTACTCAGAATCAAGGTGCCATTATATTAGATGATATAAAAATACATAGTAAGATGCAGCTGCAGCCCCGAAGAGTATACACTGCAAGGTCCTGGTCCGGCAGATGATGTGAATGGAAAGATCTCTGGCTTTCATTTTCTTTAATGATTTTGGTTTCCACACTTTTGACTGTCAAACCTGAGACACTTTGAATGGAGCCTAACTGTCAGAAAGCTCTGAGGACCTGCCTTCTGAAAATCAAATCCCTTTGAGGATGTGTCATGTTGGACAACCCAAACCACTAGCCTCTATTGAAAATTTGGCCTACTATGCCTGCAAGGAGCCCCATTTGCTCCTATGAGGCTCCATCAGAGCAGGAGGATCCTCTGACTTTGAGACTAGTGTCTAAACAGAGAAGACTGACCAAGAGGTCAGGAATACAACATACAAACAAAGGCATCACATTTGTGGTTGGCAAATGTCTTGAGAGCTGGTTTTGGTTGTATTTGTTTGTTTGATCTATCTGACTTGTCAAAGCTTCAAACGGCAGAGAGTTGTGGAGATGCCTAAGGTTATATTTGCAGAAAATACTACAGAATGCTGTGCATTATCATAAATAATTTAAACTACGTATGTTAAAATAAATTAACCCAAGTATATAGTGATGCATTATTCTTGCCTTTGAATGATTGTTAATTGACTTAATTCCTAATTTGCCAGGTAACAGTAATTCACAATGGCTCGAATGCTCCAGGTGTAACTGATGGCTATATGTGGGGTCAGGAAGGAATTTTCCCCCAGGTCAGACTGTCAGTGACCTTTGGGGTTTTCAGCTTCCCCTGCAGCGTGTGGGTACAGATTGCTTGACGGGATTACTGGGTATATTTCAATCAATTCTCTGCCATTGCAGTGCACCTCAGTCCCTCCTATTTTCTAGCCATGGCACACAGACATAGTCTAGACTCCTTTGTGCTGTAATATTTTGGTGTAATTTCAGTTGCTGGCATTAGTGTGTGGGTCTTGATGGCCTGTGATATGCAGGAGGTCAGCCTAGACCATCTGGTGGTCCCTTCCCGCCTTAAACTCTATGTCTCTGATTCACTGAGGGCTTGCCTACATTTGCAAGTTGCAGCGCTGGCGAGGGGGTTACAGCGCTGCAACTTAGCAGGTGTCTACACTTAAAAGCTCAGCCAGTGCTGCAACTCCCTGTTTGCAGCGCTGGCTGTACACCTGGGTCTGCTTCCGGTGTAGCGAGACCAGCGCTGGTGATGCAGCGCTGGTCATCAGGTGTGGACACTACCAGCATTTTTATTGGCCTCCAGGGTATTAGGACTATCCCAGCATTCCTTTCACGCCTCTCTGGTCATTGCTTACACTCCACTGCCCTGCGCTCAGAGCCTGGGAGAGGGGGAGGTAGAGGAACCCGAGAGGGAGGCTACTGAGGTGTTTGGAGACTCCCAGAGTCATGCAGGCAGGAGATATTTTTCAGCAGGAAGAAGCTAGCAGTCGCAGCTGCTGGACTTGGTAGTGAGGAACCAGCAGAGGAGCCTGTTCCTGGTAGAAGCTTTTATTATAAGGATGCAAATGTTTTGGGAGCAGGGGGTATTGGCTGCCTGCAAGCATGCCTAGATGTGGAATAGCCCATTGGTTTCCCTGTAGCTGCTCTTGCTTTCCACAAGTACGACAGACACCCATGGCTTCCACAATGAAGCAACCCCCACCCCTTCCCAGGTGAGCTGCGTGTACAAGATGGCTCTGAGAGTAGTTGCTGTGGCAGATGTGGTGTAGGGTTCAGTGTTATTTCCCTGAGCTGCTCTTTGCTCCACAAGTCACAGAAACCCCATGGCTCCACAGTGAAGCAACCCCACCCCCACCCCTTCCCAGGTGAGCCACGTGGCAGCCCCCCCTTCCACTGTGAGCCGCGTGTGGGGAAACTCGCCATCTCTATCTGCAGCTGTGCCTCTCGTGCTATGCTCAGAATGTGTAAATGATGCTACAAAAACTCTTAAAAACAATGCAGGCTCTGTATTAACAGTTTATCTCTCTGTGTTTTTTTTAAATGACCTGAATACTGCTCCATCAGTGCAGACTTCTGAAAGACTGCAAAGCTTAAGAAAAAAACCAAGGAAGACTAAGAGAGATGGTGAAAGCAGTTAGGAATCTGTATTCCACAGAAAATAAGTGCAAGACTGGAGGGATAAGGAAACCATGAAAAAGGAAACAGGCTGCCAATAAAGGAGAAGGCGCCAAGAGAAAGGAATTGACTACCAGGAAGCACAGATCGGCAGGATGACTTAAAAAAAAAAGTGGAAAAAAAGACCTCTCATTTCTTTCATGTATTATTTTACTTTCCATAACTAATGAATAATAAATTATTACATTGCATCATATTGCTGTTGATTGGTTAGTAATGACTGCTGTTTCACATGTGTGGGTTCCGCCACTCCCTGGGGGTGTGCACATGTGTTGGTTCCAGCTTCTCCCTGCAGGGTTTATGCCCTGGAAACTGCAGGCAGCAGTGGATCATGGGGCTGGCTGAAGGCAGGGCAGGAGCTGACTGGAGGTAGGGTCTGGCTGCAGCAGGGCAAGGATGTGGGCTGGTTGGAGACAAGGGGTGTGGGGCGGGCTGGCTTCAGGCAGTGGGGTGCAGCGGGTTGACTGGAAACAGGGCAGAGGGTGCGGGCTGGCAGAGTGTGCAGAGCTGTGCGGCAGCAGTGTGTGGGGCTGGCTGGCTCTTTGGGCAGGGTGCAGGGGTGTGTGGCAGGGTTGGCTGGAGACAGGACAGAGTGTTGGGCAGAGGTGGCCTGTGGGCACGGGTGCAGAGCTGGCTGCAGGCAGGGGGGCCGGACTGGTATGGGCAAGTTCACAGGTGCAGCAGAGGCAGCTGGAACCCCGCCCCTTTAAGTAGCCTCCAAACCCTTCTACTCCGGGGACCTTTTAAATAGCCGCAGGAGCGCTGGGAATGCAAGAGGGAGGCGGGGCTCCGGCGGCTATTGAAGGACCGGGGTGGCAGAGGCAGCTGGAGCCCCAGGACTTTTAAATCCCCCCTCACTGCCCCAGGGCTCAGGGGCTATTTAAAGGCGCAGAGCTCCGGCCGGGGTTCGCGGGGCTGCTGCGCGCTCCGGCCGGGTCGCCGCGCGCTCCGGCCGGAGAGCAGGGCCATGCCGCCTCCGCCGGCGCTTCACTCAAAGGAGCGGGACCATGGAGCAGACCGCAGCTGGGGCGGGTTAAGTTAAAAAAAATTAAAAGGTGCCTAAGGTGCGGGGCCCTCTTAGGCGTGGGTCCGATTCCCTAGCAGCACGGGTTGTTGGAACAGGAAGCGGAATGACCCGCACCCTTCCGTCCCCTTCCACAACCCACAGCGACAAAATGGGACAAGGTGCTCTGTGGGATAGCTGCCCACAATGCACCACTCACAAGCAGCGCTGCAACTGGTGCAAGTGTGACACACTGCAGCGCTGGTCGCTGTCAGTGTGGACCACACTGCAGCGCTGGCCGTACACAGCTGTACGACCACAGCTGTAACAACCAGCGCTGCAAAACTGTAAGTGTAGACAAAGCCTGAGAAAAAACAAGGATCTGCTGTGTGAAGAGAATGAGAGCATATATTTCTTCATCTATTCAAAGGACTGAGTACTTTCAGCAGGTACTTTTGCTGGGACTACTTTTCACTCAGCATGCCAGAGAATGCAATATGAGACCAAGTGTATGATAAACTTTACTTTCAGCTGTATTTAACTAGTAACATCAATACGGTTAAGCTAGACACTTGACAACATTGTATTATACACCACTCTAAGATTCTGCATGTGTGTGTGGGGGGGAGGGGTTAACCACGAATATAGCCAATAATGAAATTCATTGGGCTAAGAAAGAAAAACAGTAGGACATTTGTTAAAATACTATAAACAAAGATTATAAACCACTTAGCAAAGTGAGAAGATATTCATCTGGCCATATAACAGAGCAGAATGGAACCTCCTGCCACTTAATGTTTGCCTGCATTCCATTTCTGCACCTCCAGAACTCCAATTCTATGGATGACTTGGTATGAAAAAGCGGTATACATAAGGCACAACAGAAGGGGGATATGTTAAGAAACTACAGGAACCATTTATGTATCATCTAAATGAGGATGAAAAAGTATGAAGAGCATGATGTATGTTCTTGTTACATTTACTTTTGTTTAATTGTAAGAAGTATTACCGACTTTCCTTCAGGTTTAGCATAGGATTAATCTTCAACTCGTCTTCCCTCCCAACTTTCTGCTTTTGGGGAAGTGCAAAGATGATACTGAATTGAATCCTGGTACGGCTGAGGGGTAGGAAGAGAAAGTGTAGGTACAGGATTTGTCAAAATATTTTGGAATATAGCTTGTGTAAAATCTATAAGTCCACAGGCTGAGTTGCTAGAACAGTTATATATTAAGTTATGTGCACAAAGACTTGATGTGCATTTATGTCTTCAACAGTTGTCTAAACTTAGGTATAAAAAAACTCATTCTAAATATTAAAAACAAAAAAAGAAAGGATAAATTTATAGGACTTTCACTGTAGCTTGTTGCAGACATTTGATTGTGATGTTAACAAACCACGCTGACATGCATTTTCAATATACTACAATATTAATAGTCATTTTACTTCCTGCTTAGTCAGCAAAGACTTTTAAAAACTGTTAGTAAGAGACTGAGATCCTTGGGGCAGGAACTATTGACAGTCCAGGCAGACAAAAGAGGAGGAGAAGGCAGGCATTATTAACCCATTTCACAGATGGAGAACTGAGGCACAGAGAGGCGAACTGACTTGCTCAAAATCACCCAAGAAGCCCGTGGCTGGACCAGGAATTGAACCCAAACCTCCTGAGTCCCAGTGTCTAATCCAAAGACCGTCCTTCCTCCTCAGCACTGATGTTTTGTATAGAGAGACATTCTTACAGAATGTTCTTAAAGAATGCAGGTGAAAATGAAAATGACATAACTCAATGTACAATTATGTATATTTCTTGGTCTGTGGTCCACAGATTTGCATATTTCTAAATACACTGTAAAAAAAAATACTAATGTGGTATTATTCTTATCACACGGATCATTCTGAGTCCCTAAAAGTACCATTTATGTAGACTAATGGTACTTAAGTTTTCCTCCTGGGATGCACAATATTATACAAACTCAGTTTTCCTACCGTAAGTTTTAAATATTGTTCATTTTCCACAGAAGGCTGTTCTTAGTAGCTGGCTAAAGGATCCTATTCTCAGGGAGAGTTTCATAAGGTTGGAGTAATGGTGCAGAATCTACTTAGGGATGCTAATTTATCAGTCATTACATTATTTACTGAGAAATGCTGTACTATACTCTGCTTACTAAGTTTCAGTATTATATATGGCGGTGCTCTTTGCTACTTTAATAATGTAGCTGAGCTAAATCCTGTCAGAAGAAAACAGATTTTGGAAATTTTTAATTTAAGTTTTATATTAAGACAATCTGCTATTGGAGGCGGTACATAAATACATAGAGAGAGCACATGTCCTTTCTCTAGAGGTTTCTGACTTTGTCTCAGTGAAATAATGAAAGAAATCACCATCACTGCAGCCATTAATGAAATCATGAGCATATTAGAATAGTTATAGCTCCCGCCTCACCCTGCCACCCAAATCCCAGTTCTCCAGACTCCAACATACAAAGAAATCTGCTGCCAGCCTTATTGCACATACAAAGCTGCAAAGCCATATCTACCCATCCTCAAAGACCATTAAATCCCCATTCATTTCAGGAACTAGTTAAAAAACTGCTGGAATTCCTTGTTTTAAAAATGTCTAGAGGCTTGTACTAACCTACCTCACACACCTTGCTCCCCTCAATTTACTCCCCTCCACTTTCTCACACAGCTTTCTAGATATGGCCTCTGTTGGTGCAAGTGCCTTCACTCCTGCCAGTTCTTGCAATATGACATAGCTTTCGTTCATGGGTGGCAAGTTTGTAGGAATTTTGGTGGTGCCCAGAACCTGCCCCCCCAAGTCTGCCCCCCCAAACTCTGCTCCCACCAGCCTAAGGCTCTGGGCGAGGTTTTGGGGGCAGGTATGGGATGCAGGTCCTGGGCTGGGGATTAGGGTGCAGGAGGGGTGCAGGCTTTGGGATGGAGTTTGCGTGCAGGCTCTGGGTAGGGGTGTAGGAAGGGGTGAGGGGTGCAGGCTCTGGGAGGGAGTTTGGGTGCTGGGTGCAGGCTCCGGGCTGGGGTGGGGGGTGACGTTTCAAGGGGGTTGGGGTTCCAGTCCAGAGGGGTTCGGTGCTGGGTTCGGGGATCCGAGGCACAGTTTGCAGGGGGGGGTTCAGAGGAGTTCGGGGATCCGGGGCACAGTTTGCAGGGGGGCGGTTCACAGGAGTTCGGGGATCCAGGGCACAGTTTGCAGGAGGGGTTCTCCGGGGTTTGGGGGACTCTCAGATTCCAAGGCCGGGAGCAATCTCTGTGATCAGCCGGTCGGACCCCCGGATCACGCGGCCCTGGACTCGGCCCTCCAGCGGTCCCGTGAGAGACGCAGCTCGGGAACCGGGGCCCTGGGAAACGCCCCTCCTCGGGGAAACCTGCAGGTGCAGAGATGCAGGGTGCGGGGGATGAGGGCTCTTGGCTGGGGCTTGGATTGAGGGTTTGAATGATGCAGGAGGGCAATTCATTGGTATGGCAGAGGTTGGGGAAGGGTGTGAGGCTCATGATGTGGGGAGGGTTAGGGCTGAGGCAAGATTAGAGTGGGGGGACGAGGGCTTCATGATGCGAGGTGGCTCAGCTGGGGCAGAGATAGGTGCGGGGATGAGGCATTTGGCTGGGGAGAAGGGTTTGGGCAACTGGAGAGCTCACAGGCTAAAGGTGCAAGTAAAGGGCAGCCTCTAAATAGCGGCTGGAAGGCAGCTAGGACCCTGGGGAGCAGCAGACAGACAGTTCTGCAGGGTGGATCTCAGGTACAGCAAGCAGCAGGCGGGGCGAGACCCGCCGCTGAATATCTGTCAAGGCAGGGACGAGTGGCATTGGGGGGTGGCAGCAGGCGGGCTGGGACGCTGCTCCAGGCAAGGGACGTGGGGAGGGGGGGGGGAGGCCCATGATGGGGACCAGGGGCCCGATCCAGCAGGGCTCAGGGGAAGAGACCAGGGCCAGGGGAAGAGACCCAGCTCCATATATTGCTGGAGCAGGGCACCCGGCCCTGAATATTCCTGGAGCCCGAGCACCACAAACATATGTAACCTGCCGCCTATGCTTTCGTTTACTGCTCTGCTTCATCAATTCTCTAACTCACTTCACATCTTAACTAAAGACTGGCTTGCTCCCTTGGAAAACCTAGGACTGGAAGAAGGGGTGGGATTGCACATCTGGGGTTAATATCACCTATGTGTGGCATGGAGCAAGAAAGTGGGGTTAAAAATAAAGAGTCCTAAAAATGAAAACCACTAAAGTGATTTAAGACTCTTACCCTCAAAAGTGTATCAACCCCTAATACCCTAGAACACATGGTCTGTTCTTTCTACTAGTCACACAACTCTCAAGCAACAAGACTGACACCTGATAGAATCATGTCTGCTTCAGGAAATCAGACATTAGACTGGTTGGTAAAGAGGTAACAGCAAAGCCTTGAATGAAGCAATAAAATACCCTGTTTCCTTCCATTTCTTTCATTATCCACCTTCAATTAAAAAAAATTAGAAAAAGGTTATTCAGCCACTTCTGAAGTACTAAAATACCTGCCTCCAACACTCAGAGATCTAATTGTATTCCTTCCAACAAAGCAACCAGTTAACTGCTGTAAAACAAAACAAAGATTAAAATGATAAAGGTGGATGTCAGAAAACATTCCCAGAATCATATATTTTTAAAGGCATGCTGGGAAGAGAGAAGTGAAACCAAAGCAGAGAAAAATGCCAGAAAAGAAGATAAATTTGTTTAGCAAAGTCACAATGAGAAAGGGGAGATGAGAGAGAGGAAAAAGGATGTAGCGTCCAGGGAGGGAAGAAGGGGCGAGTGGAAACAGCTGGAATTGTTCAGCTGTGTCAACATTCGGCTGTTTCACAGATTGACTAGCAAAGTGTCATCTGAAACCAATTACATTCCCAAAACCCCATGGACCCAGTTCATAACATTGATTAATCCACATTGTGAAAATGTCCCCAAGCAAAACTAGAACAGCTGTCAGCCCTTGGAGCTCAGAAACCGCATTTGACTTAAAAAGCAACTTTTATACCAATTTTTGTAATGTACAGGAGAAGACCTTCTTAAGTGTTAAAAAAAAACCCAACAACAAAAACCGAATTGGTAAGAAAAATCTGTTCAACATTAGACCCAGGACAACACATATCCCCAAGGATTGAACACCTGCTTGAGAACCAATAATACCTTAAAGATTACCTTCCTTCCCCTAGGGACTGCAATTTAGTTTGTGAAGAAAAGAAACTTTTTTGTCCCTATTTCAGGTGCACTGAATACATCCTTCAGGCACATCAATGGTGTTATTCAGAAATGATCAATTGTTTTTACAAGGCAAAATAATTTACTAATTGTAGAAACTTAATCATTTATGAGCAAAGTGTCGGGTCAGCCCAGTACTAAACCTAGATTCCTTTTGGGCATTTTTTGTGGTTCTTCTTGACTTTGAATGAGGTGAATTAACATTGAGACAATTAATTCTTTAGGAAACAAACACGTTAGCAGTGTAACAAATTTATTTATCTTCAGAAGACACTATGTTTTGTACAATAATATAAATTCCAGTCTCAAATAACTGAGCCACATAGTGAATTGTTTGTTTTTCACTGTAGGCTATCAGGCTGACTATCTTAACAGCCTGAGTCATGATGCTGACCTCCAGTTTCTGCAGAGATGGGGCAAATACTGCTGACCTTTAAAAGCAGATTAAAAGCCACCTCTCTGCTACCACTGTAAGGGTCCTCAAATGTCCAGGGTGTCACCTTTTTGTGGGGGGGACAAGATGGGATGATGCACATATCAGCAGAACCATCACCCTCACCTCTACCCCTGGAATGCTGAGCTCTGCACCATTCCCAAAGCACTTTGCAGAACATCCAACTCATAGACTTTAAGGTCAGAAGGGACCAATATGATCATCTAGTCTGACCTCCTGCACAAAGCAGGCCACAGAACCCTACCCATCCACTTCTATAACAAACTCCTAACCTACGTCTGAGTTATTGAAGTCTTCAAATTGTGGTTTGAAGACCTCAAGCTTGCGGAGAATCCATAGCAAGTAGACCATGCCCGCACGCTGCAGAGGAAGGCGAAAACTCCAGGCCTCTGCCAACTCTGCCTGAGGAAAAATTCCTTCCCACCCCATATATGGCGATCAGCAAAGCCCTAGCATGTGGCAAGACTCACCAGCCAGCACTCGGTGAAAGAATTCTCTGCAGTACAATCAGATCCCATTCACATCTAATCCCATCACAGACCACTGGGCGATACTTACCTGCTGATAATCAAGATCATTGCCGAAAATTAAGCTCAGTCCCTATCATTACCATCCCTCCATAAACTTATCAGCTTATGTCTAAGACGCAGATGATGTCTTTTGCCCGCTACTTTTTTGTTTGTTTTTTTTTACTCCCCTTGGAAGGCTGTTCCAGAACTTCACCCTCTAAATGGTTAGAAACCTTCATCTAATTTCAAGTCTAAACTTCTAGGTCCAGTTATACCATTTGTTCCCTTGTGTCTACATTGTGTACTAAGCTTAAATAATTCCTTTCTCTCCCATAATTGAATCCCTCTGATTATATTATATAGAAGCAACCAATATTCCCCCTCACCTTCTTTTTGTTAATGCTTAACAAGCCAAGCGCTGAGTCTCTTTTCATAAGACAGGTCCAGCCCGGTCCCTGAGCCCGTTCGAACCTCGTAATCATCCTCTAAACATGGGAGACCGAACTGCACACGTATTCCAATGAGGTCCCCAGTGCCTGATATCACGGTACTAAACACTCCATCACTTTGCTGGATATCACCTGATGCATCCTAACCATATAAGCATTCACGGCCATATCACAGTTGCCTCATAGTCATCCGTGATCACAACTACTCAGGTTCTCCCTCTCTGGTGCTCCAATGTCGTCCCCAATTTACTAATTCTATATTAATCCCACACATGCATGTCGCATCTTTCACTATAATGTCATCCTATTATATTATTCCAGTATCACGGTGTCATCAGATCTCCTGTTGATATCCCTCCTTCTTGTGCAGAACTCCAGGTTCGTCAATCCGCAATCTTATAGCACATTCGCTTTGGCCAGGCAGATAAGGCTTAACAGAAGTTGGCCCAACTGATCCGTTGACGAACGCCACTAACGCTCCTCCGGTCTGAACTTCACCTTAGTACGCCCATTGGTCTTCCCTTTAACCATGTCCTATCCACCTTTCAAGTTTTCACAGAATCCCATCTTTCAATTACTATATATTCCCACGTGGCCGTGTCAATGCTCCTGAATTGAGGATAGATAGATCTACCGCATTCCTTTGTTCTAAAATCTGCACTTCTCAGAGATTCAGGGTGGTTGGCACGATTATCCTTGATACACAGTGAGTATTTGCCCCAATTGACCATATACCTCACGCTAACTACTCTCTTCAATTTCCAAAACATTACTACTCAGATGTCACTCAACAGCCATTAGTTCTCGGATCACTTCCTTCTAACTAGGAATGTAGCAATCTCCAGTCGACGGTCACCCTGAGTACCGATCATAAATATTCTGCTAATGGCTGCATCATGGTGCAGTCAAGACTGGAGACGATACTGGCCATATGCCATTAAGCTGTTCAAGTTTGGCTTGTACCTCAGATGTGGTAATATCTACCTCCATATCCTCATTCCCAACAAAAGCCTGCCTGTCCCCTTGCACAGCAAAAGCACACCATCTCTGCTGCTTAAGGCTCCTCCTCAGCCCCAAAGGCAGCATAAAAATTTGCACTTTATATTTTGAGAGAGAGAGAGATCAAAGTGGGCACATTCTGATTAAATCTTTCTGGACTACAGAAACAAACTAGAACAAACAGGAATGCAATGTGGTCCCTGGGTGTAATTAAGGTGAGGATAACCAAAGAGAAAGTGGGAAGGACAATTGTTTTTGTCTTTTATAACTCTGCAAAGTACAAGACAGGTAAAGAAAAAGGAAAATCTATTTCATTACCGTATTAATCAAAGCACAAATTATAATTTAATTTTTATGTGGAGATATAGTCTATTGTTCACCCACAAATAAAAGCTGTTCTAAAATAGTTTTAATGAATATGAAGGCTCTTTCAGCTACTCCAGGGATCGGCAACATTTGGCATGTGGCCTGCCAGGGTAAGCACTGTGGCGAACCTGGGTGGTTTGTTTACCCGCTGCGTCCGCAGGTTCGGCTGATAGCAGCTCCCACTGGCTGTGGTTTGCAAATCCAGGCCAAAGGGGACTGCGGGAAGCGATGCGGGACAAGGGGTGTGCTGGCCGCGATCAGCCAAACCTGCAGATGCAGCAGGTAAACAAACCAGTCCGGCACCAGGGTGCTTACCCTGGTGGGCCACGTGCCAAAGATGGCCGATACCTGAGCTACTCTCAGAGACCTTGGACTTCAGTTGCAGTAGTCCTCCTGCAGAAATTACTGTCAGTATGTAACACCAGGAGAAATTTTGTGCCATGCTTTTATTTTTGTTACTAAATGTTGGAACTAGAATTAGTAAGAGTGACATATGAGCATCGGAACATAAATCAGCACAAGCAGCATAGTTCAATCACATTGCCATACTCTGTACTGTTCCAAGATACTGTTGAAGTGACAATTCCCTATTCCCAATGAAACGTCTTGTATTGATGTAACTCACTTACTATGCATCTTTTGGACAACAAGAGAGCTCATAGATTTAACAAGAGATGCACAAGAAGATCTTTGCTTTGCCGCACAGCTCTCTACTAGAACTTAAAGGAATATACTCAACATAACTTATCAGATTCCTTCCCATAAAGAGACAGTTACCTATACAACATGGAAGGATTTGAGGGGTGGAAATCAAACATACCAGAATTCAAATCTATTTACCTTTCATTTGGCCCCCTCCCTCACTCCCCGTTTCTTTCCTTTTTGCTACTGGAGATGTTAATTACCATAATTTATTATTTTAAACATTGGCTCCCTGACCCATTTTGAACATTAATATTTTATTGAATTTTCACAAATAGACCAAAAAATCCCTCCCCGCAACAGAGGACGTTACTCACTCTGTGCAGTAACTGACGTTCTTCGAGATGAATGTCCCTCTGGGTGCTCCACTCCAGGTGTTGGTGCGTACCTGCGCCTTCGCTCGGAGGTTTTTACAGCAGTACTCGTACCGGTCGTGCAAGTGCAGAGCCTGACCCCCTACCCTGAATGTACCTTAATAGTACGCGTGCGTGAACAGTCTCCTCAGTTCTTTCTCTACAACGGAGGCCGCCCAAACTCCGAAGTAGAGGGGAGGAGGGTGCGGAGTGGAGCACCCACAGGGACACTCATCTCGAAGAATGACAGTTACTGCACAGGCTGAGTAACAACTTCTTCTTCTTCTTCTAGAGAGAGAGATGTCCCTGTGGGTGCTCTGCTCCAGGCGACTGAAAAACAGTGTATCTCAAGGAGGCAGGGACTTCGGATTTGGTAGGAATGCAGTAGATAATACAGCTCTGCCTAATCGTGTATCAGAGAGAGGGCCTTGAGTAAAAGCATAGTGCTTAACAAATGTGTGTTCAGAAGTCCAAGTGGCTGCTTTACAGAAATCAGCAGAGGAACTTTGCAGAGAAAAGCCACGGGGGTAGCCACAGATCTAGTGGAGTGAGTTCTGATGCCTACTGGAAGCGTAACTTTCTTTATCTGATAACACGCTCAGAAATCCAGTTTGAAAGTCTCTGGGTAGAAATAAGTGTCCCTTTGGAGCCCTCCGCAATGGAGACAAAGATTGAGAAGAGTTCCTAAAGGGCTTGGTTCTATCCAAATAGAAGGACAAAGCCCTGCGTACTTCTAACATATGCATTGTGGATTCAAAAGAGTTTGTACGTGGTTTAGGAAAGAGGGTTGGTAGGTGTATTGGCTTATTGATGTGGAATGACGAATGCACCTTTGGAAGAAATTTGGGGTGTAGTTGGAGGATAACCTTGTCCTTTAAAAAGTGTATAAGATGGGTCTGTCATGAGAGCTGCTGTTTCTCCTGCACATCTGGCAGAGGTGATTGGCACTAAGAATGCTGTTTTCATAGAGAGGTTTAAGAAGGAGGAAGTGGCTAGGGGCTTGAATGGGTGTTGAGTTAAGCAGGATAATACTAAGTGAAGGTCCCACAGAGGAGTAGGAGGTTTAATGTCCGGGTATAGGGATTGGAGTCTGAGAAAATGTTTGGTGATTGGAGCAAAGACAGAGGTATCGTCGATCTTGTCATGAAAAGTTGTAATAGCAGCTAAGTGGACTTTGATGGAGCTGAAAGAAAGGTCTAATAAGTAGTCAAGTATGGGCGGAAGAGGTGCAGAAGTAGGAGGAAGATGTTTAGTTGAACACCATTGTGTGAATCACTTACACTTTTGGAGATATGTGGTGCGAGTAGATTGTGTTCTGCTATATAGGAGCACTCTTTGAACTTGTTCAGAGCATGCTAGTTCATTTTGGGAGAACCGTGTAGGAAACAAGCTTTGAGGTGAAGCATGGGCAGGTTGGGGTTAAGAAATTGGCTGTGTTGCCGCAATGGGAGGTTCAGAGTGAGGGGCAACAAAATCGGTGGGCGAATTGACATTCTGGTGAGGGATGGAAACCACGGTTGTCTGGGACATGACGGGGCAATCAGAATTACCGTGGCATGATCTGTTCGTATCTTTGTCAGAACTCTGTGGAGAACTGGAGAGGGACGGGGAGGGTGGGAATCAGGGGAGAGGAAAGAGATAGAATAGCAACTGTGATGACCTCTAAAGCCCACGTGTCGGTGGTAATATTTCACCATTGATGGGAGAATGGGAATAGGCGATGATCAAAAATAGGGACAGGTGGTATAAGCGCTGAAGTGGGACTATTGTTTTCTATACCCTCGACCAAGGCTTCAGATTTGCTTATTGGTCAGAGGGGGTTGAGACGCTGCCAAGGAGTTGGGACAGCAGCATTGGTATCTGGGGCCTGGTCTACACTACAGGGTTAGGTCGAATTTAGCTGTGTTAGGTGGATTTTAAAATGAATGCGTCCACACAACCAACCTCGACTTTTGTACTCCTCCCCCGATGAGGGGATTAGCACTTAAATCGACCTTGCTGGGTCAATTTTGGGGTAGCGCGGACACAAAATCGATAGTACTGGCCTCCGGGAGCTATCCCAGAGTGCTCCATGTGACCGCTCTGGATAGCGCTTTGAACTCCGATGCACTAGCCAGGTATACAGGAATAGCTCCTGGAACTTCTCAATTTAATTTCCTGTTTGGTCAGCATGGCGAACTCAGCAGCATTCAGCAGCACAGGTGACCATGCAGTCCCCCCAGAATCATAGAGCGTAGAATATTTCTACACTCCCCCTATCATCTTCCTCCCTGAGGTTATCGCAGATTAGAAGGTGAAAAAAACGCACTTGCAATGACATGTTTTCTGAGCTCATGCAGTCCTCCCACACTGATAGGGCACAGCTTAATGCATGGAAGCATTCAGTGGCAGAGGCCAGGAAAGAATTATGTGAGCGCAAAGAGCGGAGGCAGAACGCGATGCTGAGGAAAGCCAGTAAGAGCACAGACCCCCGCTGCATCCACTGTATAACCACCTACCCTCCTCCCCATGTTCCATGGCCTCCTCACCCAGACGCCCAAGAACACAGTGGAGAGGCTCCGGGCACCCAACCACTCCACTCCAGAGGATGGCCCAAGCAACAGAAGGCTGTCATACAAACAGTCTGATTTTTAGTGTGGCTACAATAAGCAATGTGGCCATGTCCTTCCCTCCTCCCCCACCTCACCTGGGCTACCTGCTCCATTATCTCATTTTTTTTTAATTAATAAAGAAAGAATGCATGGTTTCAAAACAATAGTTACTTTATTTCGAAGGGAGAAGGGTGGTTGGCTTACAGGGAACTAAAATCAATAAAGGGGGTGAGTTTGCATCAAGGAGAAACACACACAACTGTCACACCATAGCCTGGCCAGTCATGAAACTGGTTTTCAAAGCCTCTCTGATGCACAGCGTGCTTTGCTGTGCTCTTCTAATCGCCCTGGTGTCTGGCTGCTCAAAATTGGATGCCAGGCAATTTGTCTCAAACCCCCCCCCCCCACACACACACACCATACACATCTCCCCTTTCTCCCCCAGAATTCCAATGGGCAGCGAAGACTGCGGGAACTGTGAGAGAGCTACTCACAGTGCACCACTCTGTAAGTTGATGCTAGCCACGGACATACACAATCGACTGTATATAATCAATTTCTAAAAATCGACTTCTATAAAATCGAGTTAATTTCATAGTGTAGGCATACCCTGGGTCTCTGACATTGCTCTTGTTGCTGTTGCTCGTGAGATCTATGGAATTGCTGGGTGTATGTGGGGCATGGTCGCTGGTAAGGCTGATCTCTGTATTGTCACCTTCTAGTCGTATGGGTTTGAATTCCTAGAGACTGGAGAGTTGCCCTGGAGTGCTTAATGGAGTGGAGAACGTCATTTGTGGTGGAGGCAAACAGTTTGTCACTGATGAAGGGGAGATCCTCAGTGGTGCTCTGGACCTCCCGGGGAAAGGAAGAGGACAAGAGCCATGACCCTCAGTGCATCACAACTGCTGTGGCAGTGGATCGTGCTGCAGTATTGGCCACATCAAGGGCAACTTGAAGAGCAGTGTGGGAGATGATTTGTCCATTGGAAACTATGGCTGTAAGTTGTTGTTTCTTTTCTTCTGGAATATGATCAATAAAGTCCATGAATTTATTGTAATTTTTGTGGGCGTACTTTTCTAGAACAGCTGTATAATTAGCAATGAGAAACTGCAACGTAGAAGAAGAGTATAGCTTATATCTGAGCAGATCTAATTAGCAATGCAAAACTGCAACATGGAAGAAGTGTATATGTTACGTCTGAGCAGATCTAATCGCTTATGGTCCTTGTCAGAAGGGGTGGAGCAGGGAAACTGGTGTTTGATCTTTTGGTTAACTGCATCTACTACCAGAGAGTTTGGCGTTGGGTGAGTAAACAGGAATTCTGAGCCCTTGGAAGGTATAAAGTACTTTAGAACCCCTCTCAAGCCCACAGCCGGGTCCTTCCCACTCCATCAGTGAAGTGAGTCTCCACCTACCTAGCTCCCAGACCTTTCATCAGGGCCAGCTGGCCCCTAATTGGGTGTGGCCACACCTGTGGCTGCCTATCAAAAGCTACTGTATGAAGCAACAGCTCTGTAGATGGCCTCAGTGACAATGAACTGTCAGACAAGGATGATCTTATTCAGAAAAAAATAATGCTTAGATCCGTTATAAAAAGGGAAAGACATGTTTGAGTACAATGAAAGATTGTGGCGTATGTAGTAGGAAGAGGTCCTGAAACATAAGCCCTTGTATTAGAGGCCTGGTATGAGGCATGAGGCCTGGGCTCTAATAGCGGTCAAAGGTTTGCTAACATAAAGCAAAGTCAGGCTGTGAGCTATGCAGGGCCTGCTCACAGAACCTGGCAAGAATAGGGCTGATATTGCAGAAACACATGTTCCTAAGAAGTGCTAGGTACAGGCCATGCACGCATACATATTCCAGAAGGATGGTACCAGAACATCTGGATACCAGCACATTCTCCAAAGATACCAGGAACACGCTGATGGATAGAGATGTTTTGATTGAACCAACAGGTATAAGGTAAATGGGCAGTGATTAGCTATGTCTGAAGGGGCAGTAACTAACCACATCAGGGAGTGGCACCTAACTACGTCAGAGGGGCAGTACATAACTTGTTTGTACTGGAGTATAAAGAGGCATCTCAGAAGCAGTGTCTTTGTCTGGCCTTGGGTGGTGAAGGAACAGACATTCCCACCATTCACTGTGCTGGTCCACTGTAACAGGCATACATGTAGTAGTGATCCTGTAGAGTTTGTGGGATAATAGGACCGTGCCTCGTCAACAATAAACCTGGCCAGGCGCCTTTGTACCTTAATAGATCTTGTGGTCATTGCACAGTTCGCTTGAGGTCTGCCATACCAGCTGTCTGTGCAGAGCTGGGACAGCAAGCTGAAAGAACACACGCATGCAGCCAAACATCTAACAGCATATACTGAAACATCCCAAGTCACTCAGTTTATAAGGCTTATCTTTTCCATCTAGAAAATCTCTCTTGATTTCTTTTTATTACATGCGGAGTTGTACAAGTATTACTTTCTCATTACATTTCAAGTAGCCATGGCATATAGATCTTTTATTTTAAATCATCATTTGAAGACAAAACAAAGGCAGCAGGGGGCAACTGCCACAAGCCTTACCCCAGGGAAATGACATGACTAATTCAAAACAGTTGTCTCTGGACCGCTGGCCTCTGTCCCCTTCTACCACACTTCAGCCACTAGCCTTCATCGAGCTCCAGGAATTTTCATACACGCCAAATTGCAAAGGAACAGCCAGCTTCAAACAGGCCTTATTAAGTGATTGCATTTATTTTATTTTATGCCCTCCCTTCCCCTACAGAGCAACAGAGAAGGAGTAAGCTTGAATGCAGGAAGCAACTGTTGGCCAAGCTTCTGCCCCATTCCCCAAATCCATTTTAATTGATACCAAAATTGGCACTAGAGTTCCCTAACAAAATTTGAAATGGCTCACAGCCAGCATACAGACTAGACCAATGTTTTTTAGACAGTAAGAAACGAACAGGCTGGCAATGGTCAAACAGAGGTGAGAGCTAAGGAGGAGGCATTAACACCATCAATTTGTTTTTTATTCTATTTGCTGTTTAGGAATAATTCCATACCTTACTGCAAGGACTCAGATGCAGAAATTACTCATCAAGGATTTAGCAGAGTGAAAATTTTGCTGATGTTAATTTTTTTTTTTAACAGCAAAGCTACCTTTGTACTGAAGCAGGGATTGTGCTATCTCCAGCCTCAACATATATAAGTTCTACAGTTACCCTTTCAGAGCAGTGCCTGTGAATTTAGCCTTGCAACATCCATTGAAGGTCAGTGAGAGCCACATTTCTGTGCAAGGCTCAGTAACCATATGACTGATTTGGGGTTGGAGCTTTGGGAAAAGAACTCTCAGATCCAACATGCACCTTGGTGCAAATTGCACATTGCTGTGTCACATTTCTTCCAAGGACCACTGCTGGAAACTTTTTAGGCGCTGCTCATCCATTTTTAAATGGGATATTGCAGCCACCTTCCACCACGGCAACCACTGCCTTGCAGCCTTTCTGTTACTGAATGTCCTTTACCATGGTTTATGTGCTTCTATCACAGCTTTTTATTTACCCAGTGCATGAAAGATCATACTGATTGATTGATGAAATGTTGCGGATGGAGGAGCAAAGGGGGGAAACACACTGATCACTGTGTGTGCAGAATTCAAACTAAATCCATGATAGATATACATTCTAGGGCTTCTGGAATTCTGTAAGCTTTGCTACACTGGAGGCTACGCATCATCACTAGCCCCACAGCTCTGGAATCCTGTGTAATCAGTAAAATTTTCTGCAACATCTTTTTGTCATATGAAAGAAAATAATCTGAACACTTTCCAGAACCCTGGGATACAGGCACCAGGGAAGATAGTAAAAGACGTAAACTATTTCATGCAATTCCTTTATTCATTCAGCACCAAGCTATACTATGCATATATTTCGCCACTCTGGGCTCTCTCTTGGTCTTAGTTGGATGGAACAAGCCATTTCACATGAAGAAGTAAGGACTTGCAGGAATCCTCAAGCAACCCTGAAGTGCCAACATGAAACCACACTCCTAAGTAGAGCAAGATCTATTTGTTTGTTGAGCTTTCAAACCAGGCTGGCTTCCTAGTTTACATTTCAATACAAGCCAGCTTTGGTACATATATAGGTTTTCTAGAGCAAGTGTTATTAAACATAGAACTCACATGAGGACTCCAGATTTTGCAATGGTTGGAAAAATCTGTTCATCTCATTTTAGATTTAACAGCACCAGAAAACAGCAATGCCATTCACCCACCCAATTTCTCTTCACCTTGGGCTCATACAGATAGCTGTCATTTGTTAACCCATTAGTACCAGGACTTGGGATTTCTCAGTGTCAAAAGTTAATTTCTAAACATCCTTAACACAGAGAAATGCCAAACGTAAGGGCTCATTTGGACTCGTGTAATACTGAAATAGACAGTCACATTTAACTACAGTTTTTGCCCCTTATGCTAAGCTGCTTTCAAGGGGGGAAATTTTCAGGGAAATGAGAAAAAAAATGATCCTTGAAGAAGTTTCTAAAAACTCTGAAGGTTAAAAAAAAAATACCCTAGTCATATTGTTTGCTATAAAGTCAACACATAAATGCTGTTATTTTTAGCACTGATGGAAAAATATACTTCTACCAACACTTCTAACCACTACACTTGTAATACAAAGATACTGCCCACAGTACACAGACCTTTTATTTTAATCTAATAAACTCTTCAGTAAGTCCTGCAAGAGGAAGGAATCTATTAATGTCTACATCCCCATGTGAAATGCCTTCAAAACAGCAGAATTCACTTTGCACCCACTATCACCCTGCTGTAAAATATTCTCTTACTATTTTTCTTTTTTCTTTTTTTTTTAATGCTCATCCTTTCGCATCTCTTTCGAATCTCTCTCATCCTCATCTGACTGATTTGGGTCTTTTTTTTAAACCAAGTTTTAGTTATATAATATACATATTTGAAGTGAAATCCTGGCTCCATCCATGTCAAGGCTACAGCCTCATTGACTCCAGTTGAGCCAAAATTTCATTCTTGATATCTAATAAATAAATCAGCTTTGTGCCTTACTCTGTCATTGGGGTAGACACATGAGATCACTGTACAACTTGCACATTATTGATATATTCTTATGCCATATATATACCCATACACTATAACAGACCACACCAGCACCCGATTTTACACTATCACACCACACCTTGCTATGCAGCCACTGCCAGCTGTTTCAGAGCACAAATCTCTCCCACTACACCACTATATCTGTGACTGCTTCCAAACAAGTTATTGCATGGAATGGTTTGATAAGAATGATGAGTCATTGTACAAAACAGCAATGTATACTGTATGCCTTTCTGGGGAAAGAGATTGAGACATTCGCCAATATTTGTTCACTAATCCCACATTATGTCACCATGGCAGAGCAAATTTGAACTATGCCTTTCATTCTTGCTTAAATGGAGATAGCATTATACTGCTAACTTATCATACAACTAAAGGAAGGTTGACTGTATATATTACGTGCTGTAAACATTTTGTTCACCAGTGTGAGGAATGGAACTACTGGAAGAAGTGTGGACTGTTCTTGGGGACAGATGTTCATAGCAGAACAGTTATATTTCAATGAGTTTACAGCTTTGTGAAATATATTTTAGCAACTGACCTTTCTGAAATGTACACTACCTATTCAGTGGCTGACAGCCTTGGGGTGTGGTTCTTGCTTGTGCTGGTAAGTACGAGTTCTGGGTTCAAATTCCAGGGAAGCCCTCCAGGTGGAAATAAAAATCTACAGGGTTGATGCGGGAATTAGTGAGTGAAATTTTATGGCTGGCGTTATGCATGAAGTCAGACTAGATAATCATAATGTTCCCTTCTGGCCTTAAAACCTAAAGTATATTAATCTATTCAGAGATTAAAGCACTCTCTTGTCCACAGACAACGTTCCTTTTTTGCATTGTTTGTCTTCTGCCAGTAGTTTTAACAATCTGTTTACGGGATTTTTTTCTTCTTCCTGGCTGGCTGAATTATCCCCAAGCCTCTCTAAATCCTCAGTAGCAATTCCCAGTGATTGCACTGACATGATGATAATGGTGGAACGGCGGCTCCCCAGCTGCTAAATTCAGACAGAGCTCCTCTGGGGCACTACCTTTTTAAAAATGTATTTATTATTGAAGCCATTCCACTATACAGGGAGGCCAGTCGGATTTTACAGCAGGCAAGGAAGGATTTTAAAAGACAGAGGTAGTAGGCAAAACGTTCCTTTCTCCCATTCTGCTTTGCCATCCCACCAGCGCTAAATTTGTAACGAAAGAGGTGCTGGGGCTCATGCAATTCTGTTACATTCATAACGGATGCAGCAAGCCCAGAGGTGCCAGGGCTATGAACTACTAAACCTAGAGATGCCAGGGCTCAGCCCTGGCAAGCCTTGGCACAAGTTAAGCTCTGTATCCCACATACGTAATAGAAATCTGTTTCAGCAGCCCTGTGCACTGATGCCACCAATCACATCACTGAACAATCAGTGCCAGAAGCAAGAATTTCTTGTTCGTTCCTCAACAGGTACTGGTTCTGGGAAGTGCCAGCACAGCATTGGCTGGGACAAGCAAAGTAAATTTTAGTGTCACTTTTTTATTGTAATACATTATGCTAGATTTCCTTTTTTCCAAAATTAAAGAATTTTACCTTATTATTTTTAATCTATGATCTTGATTCTCAACTCTTCTACATTGGACATACATAGATAAACTGTGACATCTAGTCGAGATACTTGCATACAAACTTGACAAAGCTGTGAAAAGCCAAATGATATAAATCAACAAATAAGCAACTGTTTAGAGATGCACATGAGATCTCTTCTTTTGGCAGCAATCATTCCACAGGTGGCAAAGTTCTCAAGGTAATTCAGGTCCATGTAATGTAAAAAGGAAGCAAATATTGCAGCATATGAATATTGCAGACAGCATTGGTACATTAGCAATAATCCTAACTGAAGTATAAAAAATATTTCCTGCACCCCCTTCATGGAACAACTGAAAAAAGTCGGAAATTTTTCATGTGCTTTTTTTCACGAGATATGTCTGCTGTTTTGCAATCCCTTTATAGAGCTGGTAAACAAAATTTAAAATGTAAATATATTCAGAAAAAGTTATCAAATTTTAAAAACTAAGCCCGGTTCTAATAGTAACGTTATACCTACTTCAATGATGCAAGGTGAGATTTTTCAAAGGTGGCTAAACGATTCACAATCACAAATCTCACTGACGTTCAGTGGCACTTGAGTTCCCAACATCATTATCTTTGAAAATGCTACTTGTAAATAGGTGGAGGTTTTAACTGAGAGTCTAACATAATATAGGAAAAAATCGTGAATCTTGTGACATTAACAAATAGAAGAGCATGTATGTCACAAAGAGATGTTACATATTGTAGCTAACTAATTTATTGCATATATTTTTCAGATTCAGTGTGAATGGGGTTGCAGAGCCCTTGCCAATAGCTGAGATTTAACTTATTTATATCACTGTTCAATCATATCCCCATATTTAAGTCTGAAAAAGTCAAGTCACTTTTTGGCACTGAAGAAACGCAAAAACAAAAAGCAGCCAACCAGAAACATCAGAACATTTTTTCCCATATTTTTTCCTATAAAATATCCAAGTTCACATAAGCTTTTTAACCAGGAACAAAACCAACAGCAACAGTAGGCTGGTGTTACTATAATACAACAGTTCAAACCATTCACTTTGTGATCACTCCTAAATACAACATATAGTAGAGGAGCAAAACATTATTCAACATAGACAAAAGAGCTTGTTCACCAGGTTTTACTCCTGGGAGAATTCTGCACCAAAATATTAAAAATTCTGCACCAAAAAATTAAAAAGTCTGTGCACAATATTTAAAAATTCTGCATATTTTATTTATCAAAATAAACCAATATAATTACACTGGTTTCAGTTATTTTGGTAATTTATTTAAACTACAATACAATGGACGGAGAATGGGAGTGGGGAGCATTGGAGGAAATCCCCAACCCCCCCTTTGTCTGATAAAGGTTTGACCCTTTACTTCTAGTTATTATTCAACAAATTTATGCAGCCATATGCTCAGTGTTACATCATAGGAAACCGAAGAGCAAGTGAGGGCTGGGGAATCAAATTCACAATTTATTTTGGCTACTAGCCATCTGCAGAAAGGTAACATACAGTTCATGGAGCACATTTTGATAGGAATTTTTTTCAGTCCAAAACTTTAGACCAGTTCTAATTACTAAAGCACCATAAGCATTTATAAGGCCATATTGTCCTTTACACCACTCTGGCCATGTAAAGGAGCCTGTTTACACCTGTTTTATACTCCTGGGGGAATTCACAAAGACAATGGAAACAATTTACTATGCAGGAAGGTTGCTACATTCTGCTCTGCTTGAGGGGACAAAGCCTGCCCCAAACCTACCTCCTCAGAAACACCTCAAAGCCCTGCCCCTCCACGCCAAATGTGCCATAATAGCAAGCAAGAGGGACAGAGTATCTCTCTCTCTCACACACACACACAACTGCCCAGCCCCTCCCTGTGGTGATTTATGTTTCTACTGGCTGCTTCAAGCACCTGAACTGATGGGGAGGAGCACATGACTGCTTTTGTGGCTTCCCTCTGCTTCCCCATCAAAAGTCATTTTTCTGCAGGGAAGCAAAGAAATCTGCAGGGAACATGAATCCTGCACATGCAGAGTGATGTAGAATTCCCCCTTGAAAACTAGGGGCCTGAATCTTACTGCAGAATTAGCTTGGGTAATCAGCACCAGCCTAGCTCTGAGCACCAGCCTAGCTCAGATGTGAGCAGTCACACTGCAAAACCATAGTCAAGTTAGTGTGTTCTTATTGGTACTGCACTCTTCCGTGTGTGTCACTAGGACTTCAGAGGGCCTATCCCATGATTCTTTGTGCTGTCATAAGTTGCAATACTATGAATTCTTTCCAAGTGAATTGTGGGAGAACTTTTTTACTGGGGGAATTGTGGGAGGACACTGGAGGACTATCAGCACTCTAGAGATTTAGTCTGCATCTTCACTGGAAAGAGGGAGGGTCACCAGCCTAAATGAAAGCAGAACCAGAGCTCCTAACCCAAAATCCTAAATAGCCTGGGTTGAAAGCACCACCCATTTCAGGTAGGATGTTTGTGTGTGTGGACAGGAGAGGGGTTAGATGGAATACCCAGGTAAGAGCCCACACTTTCTCTGAAGTCAAGAAAGACCATCACACATAAGGCAACTGTATATTGCTCTTGCCATGTGAAGGGACTTTAAATTAACTTTAATGTACTCCCATTTTAAGGCTCATTTACACTGCTGCAGCAGTATAAAGGGACCTGAGTGTGACAGTAGAGCCCAGATATTTATGACAAAACACCTGTTTTGCTCATCAATGCTTTTCTGGTAACCCGGTAGCTATTTCACTTATTAGCTCTTTAATAATGCTTTTGATAAACAAATCATGCCAAATACTCTCACCTTAGAATGATCACGGTTGTTTGTCACATTTGCAGTATACTACTTGGCAAGGGGAAAAAAATGTTTCTCCAAGAGAACTGCTGTATGTCCGATTGCTACCATGGGGACAGGACAAAATAAAAGAACTTCGATGTGATTAGAGAATATATCTGGGCAGCCTCAGGCTGTGCTTCTGCCACTTCCTTACAGGAGGGACTAACCCAAACAACAAAACATTAGATGCAGAAAGAAACTATGTTATCTGTCTGGACACACACAGAGAGGCATAAACAGACATGTAAATGCACAATTGTCACCTGACGGGGGCATAACTTAAATAATGATAAAATTAGGCATAAACAAGAATAATTGTCACAAGTAGGTCCAAGTAATACAGTTTTTTGTTTATCTTGATCTATTTAAATAATGAGCATCTAAACAAAATTTACTCATATCCAGCAGTCCCAGTTGGGAGATGCCCACTTCACCAGTCAAGACATGCATCAAACAAGTTGCCTGAGAACCACTACTGTACCTGGAAAAAAAATCATTTTGAAATGTTTTTTTAAGAGAAGTGTCTAATGGTTAAATGACATAATGTCCTAATGCTCTTAGAGACTTGGACTTCAAGAGCCAACCCAACCACAAAGCAGGTTCTGCTCAAATGAATACTGACACACTACGGTACACTACTGAGATTTTCTGCGGGATGCTTCTTCAATATGAGAGAAGGAAAGAACGCTTTTCTGCTATGGGAGGCTCCATTTAATATTTCAATATTCTGTCACTAAGAGGAAGGCCATTCTATTGGTAAGCTCATGTAATTTCTCTGGGTCGTGTAGCCACCATCCTTTATTCTTCAGGGAGTTTTCTCTCTGTGTCTGTACAACTGAATATAAAATATCATTTTGTCTCAGATAAATGCATTTGTGTTTGGAGCCTTATTTGGGGCTGTACGTGGCTGGCACTCTAGAGTGAGCAAAGTAGCCTTGCCTCTAAAGGAACGCAGTGAATGGAGTGCATACTAGGTCACAGACAAGAAGGCAGCTGCTGCCTTCTTCCCCAAACACTGCTACAGGAAGGCTTGCAAGGACCACTAAGGTCATTGTGAACACCAAGACTCCAGCCCTGTGCACACTTAGGCATATGAGTAACATTACGCATGCAAGAAGTTCCATTGAGCTCAATGGAGCTATTCCCATGCAGGCTTGCAGGCTGGCAAACGGCCATGACACTATTGTTGTAATAATTATATGGCATTAGTAGCTGAGTGGTGGCTATGGAAACAGATAGCACAAGCTTTAAGCTGGAAGAGATAGCTACATAGGAAAGAAAGCAGGACAGAGGGCTGGAGATCAATAAAATGAAACAGCCGAGCTGGGCCAAAAGGTCTCTCTCTGTTCCTGAAGTGTCTTATGTTCTATTAATACTATCTCTTTGACACTGTTTCTCTTCCTTTGGTCCTTTATTCCTAATTGCTATGTTAGAGTCACTGGATTTGTGTTGCAGTTGTAAGTGATAACCAACTGACTGCTACAAGTTTATTTATTAATGACCTAATAACAGCAACAACTAATGACTCCTCCTTCCTGTCAAAAGGTAGCTATAAACATATTCCCATTGTTCTGTACTTTAAAAAAAATATTCTCTGGGGAGCTGAAAGAAATAAATTCTCTGGAGAGCTCAGACCAACAGAAATGCATTGTCTGGAATGCGAAAAAAATGCAGCTTAATAAATCATCATCTGAAGTTGCCATGGCAATGGTAAATGTATAGTCACCTATATTGTTTAGCTCTATACATCCATTCCTGCAGGACTAGGATAATGCTGACTCTCAACCCTACTAAACCAAACTTGAAATTCCTATTTAACATGAGGGCTAACAGCTCTATCCAAGTGTTAGGACAGAGTGTGCAGCTCATCATAATCAGACTCAGAACCTGCAGGGCTATTTGAGGTGAAGTAACATTTTCTTCATGCAAGTCAGCTATACAAAATCCTCCCTGTGTGCTTTTTGCAGAATTTGCTTTCTGCTTCAGACACCTCTTTAAAGCAAATGGACAGAGAGCTGCGCTTGCTTTATAAAAGTGCAAACTGGACAGTGGTCAAGTGAAGATTCCAATCCTACCTGCAATGCCATATAGTAAATTATTATAGCTATTGGTAAATATGCATACACACACACTACAAAGATATAACTACATGTATCGATACAGATTTCTTTTTGAGTCAGAGAAGAGAGAAAATATGAAGCAAAAGAAAGGATGGTGCTTGGTTCCATTATCCAGCTGGTTTAGTAGACCTCCCACAATCTTCCTTGAGCAAGTTGCTTAATACTGTTGTATCTCAGTTTCCCCACCTGCAAAATGGGGATAACGCTTCCCTTGCTCACCAGAAAAAATTATTCCTTAGTGTGGGGGGGGAGATTTGAGCTCCTAAGGCTGAGGGCACTATAAAAGAGAAGAATGTATTAGCTTTAAAAACTCGCTAGTCTCAAGAGGAGTTTGAGAGCGTAGAGTTGATGGCAATCCTCAGCACTAAAGAACACAGTCAGTGTTTATAAAACAAAGACAAAGCATTTCCACTTTTCACAAGGAAAGAAATTGCCTAGTCATACTTTAAGTGCCATAATAAGACAGATGTGTAAACAGACAGTCAAGAGATAAACAAAACTGACAGCAGCACAAACTGCAGTTACTTACTAGAGATGAACAGCTGAAATGTCAGGGGAATAGGAAAGGCCATTGGCTTTCCAGTGAAGGGGAAGAGCAGCGAAGCTGAAGAGAGATTTCAATATTCGGAAAATGAATCGTGTTTTCCAGACAGTGGCTAGAAATGTTAATTGTTCCAATTCCAAAACGATACCTGTCACTTATGCACACAGTGGCAAAATATGGCTTTTCCCAGGCATGATTGTACCTTAAACCTGTCTGATTTCCTAGTGGGGTAACATTTCTAAATGGGCTAGTTCTTCCAAAGGGAATTTTTAATCAATAATGATCAATAATATTTCTGCATTTGCCAAATATTCACACAACGTAATATTATGCACCATTATTTCTAAATATTTTCTGTTTTAACTTCCTATTTCATTTTTAAAAGCGCACAGCGCTCAGGAAAGATGCCACAATGACAATGCTAGACAGTGAAGCCCACTTCTTATTCACCCAGGACATATAGCATGAGTAATGGCAGTGCAAGATTCCCTTTTACCTTCCCAATAACATGCTTCAACTCTGATTTAGAGGAACCACAATTAGGAATGGAAGGGGCAGTCCATTCTACATACCTTTGGATCGTCTGCTGGGACAACCAACTAGGGTACTGAGTATTCCCCAGTTATGACACTTGTAATGTTAAGAACTGGACAAAAATAAGGAGCTCATTTCACACAGGGTCTGAACAGCTATTCATGAATTATGAATTTTCATGCATAACATAACTGGGAAAGATTCAACATTGCACCTTAGAGAGAGCAGACAATGCATCAAACTACCAAGTATCTGACCCATTCAGTTCCCCTATCGCTTATCTTTTTATAATGAAAATTTGCAGGTAACTAGCCCATAATAGAAATACTTGCTTTCAGTATTTTTAATGACTGATTTGCATACACTGACTATGAAACCATAATTCCAAAGGTAAAGCAAAATCCCCGTAGAACATAATATGAAAACATACTGTACATATTTTTTGTCAATTTTTGTGCAACAGCTCCAAAATGAGCATTAAGCATGATGCTTACAATTCAGTTAGCCTTTCTGGTCTTTACTGTAGTCCCTCAAGGGTCTGCTACTCTAAATGCTGTAAATTTATATTAAAACAATAAGATATAAAATTAGTCTTAACCTATTTTTTTCCTTTGTAGCTCTTATATGAAATACCTAGTATCGCACTTAGAGTTCAGTAAGTATGAAGAGTTTTCAGCGGTAGATATTAGGCCCGCAGTATTTTGTTATCATTGCTTACAAAAGGGGTTGCCACTAAAATCTTCAGTTTTGTCTTTGCACATGGACAACATTACCATGCTACTCTGGATCTACCCGACAGTAATATTATTGTCTTGCAAAAGCAATTGGGATGATTTTAATAGTGGCCTACACAAATTAACTTTTAAATGTACAGGGAAAGCATTGAAAGATGGGGGGTTCAGTGGTATTAAGACACGCTGGCATGTGGGGAGCCCATCTTACAATACTGAACAATGTTTCTGACTCTCATGTTGGAAAGGTCATTTACCTGAAGTTTATAAACAGCACCCATACCTTGGCAGGTGCCTCAATGCAGACTGCAACTCTAGCAGGTCATTTCCCATTGCTACTGTGCCAATCCCTCCATCTCACCAAAGTGACAGGATGCAGTATTCTAGAGAAAGCCTAATTTCTGCTGTCAACCAGATTGTGACATCCCATGAACCTTTTCTCTCTGTACAGCTAGATCTGTACTCTGTCAGAAGAGAGCAATCCTGGATAGAGAGTAAGAGCAGAGGGAGAGGAATGAAATATGGCATTTCACAAAGCCACAGGTAAAAAGTTCAAGCCACAGGGTGCTGAAACAATTTGTACAGTGAGGGTGCTGAGAGCCACTG
This sequence comes from Chelonoidis abingdonii, assembly GCF_003597395.2. Classification (NCBI taxonomy): domain Eukaryota; kingdom Metazoa; phylum Chordata; order Testudines; family Testudinidae; genus Chelonoidis; species Chelonoidis abingdonii. Next base: position 53,557,902 of record NC_133777.1, on the reverse strand, counting down.
AACCAAACTATAAACTCTGTAGATGCTGGAAACTACTTCAAGCCGGGGGTGCGGCAGCATCCTTAGTTCCAGCATCTATGCCTAAAGCTCCCATTGGTCAGGAACTGGACTGTGTTTCCTAACAGGCTTTCCTCCTGCTTGAGTGGTAAAACCAGATGGCAATTGTGCAGCCAGAGGAGATTTGGGTGCGAGCCTCTAAGATCAGGAATTTGCACAAGGTAATCAGAGACTAAACGAAATGTTAGATTTTCATTATTAACCTTTCAACTCTGGTTTCCCTCCTTTATGGCATATAATTCATATGCCTGAGGTATGCACCAGAGTTCAAAACTCAACAGTAAACATTTAAAGCTTTGAACAATTACTTGCTGGGGACAGGTGGATATTAAACAGCATCAGGTAAGTCTTATGATTCAGTGGTCCATCAATTTATTTGATCAGATAACTAAAGGACTGTTGATGCTTGATGGAATCGACACTGAATACAGCTTTGGCAGCCTAACATTGCAAGTCTGAGCTCCAGATGGAAATATAAATTCATAATAGGTTTAGGGCAGACATCCAAAGTGCCGTCACACCAAGGTTGCATCACAGTGGAAGCAATTTGCAATCTCACTGGAAATATGGTGTAAGGAATCAAAGTGATCCTTTGAGGACAAAAGCAAGACCAATATTTTGTCATGTCTACACAAAGCAGTCCACAGCATAATATTAAATATGCAAAAAGGTTAAATTCAGGACAGTTGCCTTTGAAATCTCGTAATGCTATCACTTCCTGAGCCCTTTTCTTCCTCTCTACAGAAACCAACATACCAAAAGCCATTTAAATCTCCTTCCTGTGCACACATCATTTTCCTTTAGAATCAGTTTCTCAGCAAACCCCTAAATGTACAGGTCAAAAAAGAGCTTCTTGAATAAAGAATAAAATAAAACATTAAGACTTCTCTTTGCCAATGAGTGAAATGTTGCAAAACATGGCCTTCTAAAAGTAGATTCCTAACTCTCTGCAAAGCAAACAGGTATGGACACAAAATAAGCACACTGAAATGCTGAGTTAAAACCAACTGAAAATTTAACCCTGAGTGTGTCTCTAGAATAAAGATTGTTCAGGAAAGCAGGACTCACATATGTTAGTCACTGGAGCTTTCCAGATAATGGCAAAAAGAAACAGGTCACTAAAAGGAACAGAGTTAAAAGATTATATTCTGAGAGGAATTTTTCTGTATTCCTGAACAAGAGTCTTTCCAAGATCTTTAAAGAAACATACAATAAATGTTTTAAATTATAGTTCTATATATCTCAAACTAGATATATCCAAGTATTAACACTCTCTGGAACAGATTATATTCCACAATGTGGACTTCTTTTTTGGTTAGGTACAGGAGCATTTCTTTGTCAACAAGGTGGCTCTGATACAGAGTACTGTATCTTCAGGAAGTAGTTACACTTTCCTATTATTCTTAGTCCCTTTCTTCACCAACCTACACTCAGATTCTCATGACCCTTTTGTATGTTCTCCACTATGTTGTGTTGCACAGATGCAGAACATTACAACTCAAAGGGCAGATACAGAGTCTTAACCTTGACTTGCCGACTGCATGGTTTATTACAAGACAGAGTAAATTAAAAGGACAGAAAAGGATTTTTTTAATTTTGAAGCATGTGTGTTTGGAGGGGAATCCCACACTATGTGCAAGACAGGGCCCTATACCATCTGAAATTACTATGTCATCCCCAACCAGGAAGCATTCAAATCTCACTTGATAGCTCATAAGTAAGAAATCCTAACTCGGGTGAGTAGTTTTTCCTGGTGAAATATCTTCCTAACCCACCAGTAATGTTATATTGGTGAAAAATAAAAACAAAAACCAACACCCTTCTGCATAGTTTTCTTTTTTTTAAATTTAGAAAAATATATATAAAAAAAAACTTTAAAGGTGTATTTATGACATGCCCCTGGCGTACTGAGACTGTCCTCTCAGTCATAGTACGCCTTTCAGATATTTCCATCCATTAGGCTGTTCTCCTACCACAAGGAGTACCAGCCCCCACAGAATATATTAAAAAATTTTATGTTGCTTAATTTACATCGTGTACTGGAAACAGTGCACCTCCTATGCTGCCCCATACACCAGAGATATCACGTACTGTAGCCTCCTCTTTTCAAAGGGCAACAAGCCACATTCTGCTATTGTACAGAAACTGCAGCAGAGGTCAGCAGAGAAAGGATTAATTAATATAACAGAGCAATGTGAAGTAACACAGGTACTAGCAGCACTCAGTCTTGCAGTGTTATCAGACAGTGTGGTGAAATGTGTGTGATTTATTCCATTCTCTTCCTTTTCATCTCAGAAAACTGTCAGCATTGTTGTACCAACAACATACTGTTACAGTGGCATTGTGAATAGCTCTTGGATAGCAAACAAGAAATATTAAGTGAGCTTTGCCAATTACTTACCGTATGTTTTGCTCACATGCTGACTTTTTCCCTTTGAATGCTATTGTTGGAATGTCTACCCTTTTAAAAATAATAAGCACCACTTAAGAACAATTGTTATTTTAATTGCGAATTGGGATCGTAAATCTTTTGTTTAAAAGGCAATTGTATGTTCTGCGGAACTCTTTTGAATGTGCTGGGCTTTAATTCCCTTGCAGGCAACTTTGGTTATAATGAAATTTTTCACTTGCAAATTAGATTTGCTTGTAGCAGGAAACAAAAAGCCATTATCAGAGAAACAGTAAAAAGGGGCTTATCCTTACCTAGGATGAACAATTAGTTTCAGTGGCTGCCATTAGGAAAGCCTGTTTTTTTGGCTGGATATGTTGCTTTATGATCTCAGGGCAGGTCTACATTACCACTTAAGTCGATCTAACTTCTGTCACTCAGAGGTGTGAAAAAACACACACACACACACACACCCCCAGAGCGACGCAAGTTACAGTGCTATCCACACTGGCACTATGTCAGCTGGAGATTACGTGGGCGGTAGATCGTCTCCGCCTCTCGCGGAGGTGGAGGAATTATGCTGTTGGGAGTGCGCTTTCCTATTGGCAGAGGGCATCTTCATCAGATGCGCTATATCAACGCAGCTGCATCGGTGCTTCTAGTGTAGACCTGCCCTCAGCCTGGATTGAGAAACATGGACTGGCTATGCCTAAATGTTATCTACTTTGACATAGTGATTTAAAAAAAAAAAATCTAGAAATTGACATAACTGACCTTCTAAAAAGAAACCATTCCAAGGTTCCCCTTCCAGTCCTTTGCTAAATAAGCTAGTACAATACATACATTATTGCATCAGTGAACTAACAAAGTCATTGCCTCAGAGAAAGCCAGTCTCCATCCTGAAATCAGTTAGGAAATACGGCATTGAAGTGTAAAACAGCCCTCTCCTCCCCAAAAAACACACTGAAGCCTCTTGCATACCTGCTTCTCTGATCTCCCCTTCTAGCTGAGCGGGATGCTCTTTTGAGATAACTTGATAAAATAACCACCACTAGCACAGTGCATGTCTTACAATGGGGTCGAGAAAAAGAAATTGCGAGCAAATATAATTGGGGGGTAATTTGTTCTTTAACCAATGAGTGCTTAGTTTCTATTTATATAGGGGCAGGGCCCCAGCTGATGTAAATCAGTGTAATTCCATTAAGTTCTGTGGAGCTAGGCTGATTTACTCTAGCTGAGGAGCTAGCCCACAGTGCTTTATATCACTCGACTTCACCTGAAAGCGCAGGACACAGGGTACTACTGGATATAACTTGTCACACAGCAATGGGGATGGGAAATGTGGACCAAAGACATGTGAGTAAACTCCTGCTCCTTGGCACTCCAACTCAGCAACTACTTAAGCACATGCCCAACTCTTCGTGAGTAAAGATCCTTTTGCAACCAATGAAACTATTCACCTGGCTGCAGTGGGGCATGTGCATAAGCAGCTTGCTAAATGAGGTGTTGAAGAGTTCCATAGGATCTGTAATGAAGGGAGCAAACCGGATTTGCTCCTTCAATATCTCATTGAAACAAAATTCAAACTCTTTCTTCCTTCCCGCCCTCCAATCCCCCATCTCCTTCAGTTCCACATCCTTTCCTCTGTCTCTTTCCACGTAAATAATGGCTACTCTCAACAATACATCCAATATCTCATTTACATGAGCAGCTCAAGATCAACCAATTTATCTTCACCACTCGCCCATAAGTTAGCCTAGAATTTTCATTCTCATGTTACTTTAAAAAAATGCCAGGGAACTGAGACACAGACAGATTAAGCAACTTGCCCAAGGTCACAAAATAAGTCTGTTGCAGAGACAGGACCTCCGAAGTCCCAGCCCAATGCTTTAATCACCAGACCATCCTTCCTTCTATGTTATATACACATATTTCTTTACTGAGAATCTTGGGTCTAATTTAAACTTGAAGTTATGTTTCCTCTGACCTGGCATCTTGTATAAAGTTCCTAGACTGTGTATTTTCTTGAGGCTATAATAATTCTGGCATTGTACAATCAAGTTGTTATTTCAATAACTAAAGCACATGTGAGAGGGAAGTACTGTATTTTTAGGCTTGCTGAAGGAGGCATTGTTCATTTTTATCCTTTCACTGGGTGATCTTTATCTCTGGCTGCCTTTGGGATTTCTTCTTTTCTTATTCTTTTCCCCCCATTAGAAGAACACCAAAGGCATTTTTATAAAGCTCACCCTAACAAATCCCCATCTCTAGGAACAAGCCACAACTAATTTGGGAAAGTCAGCGGATGGGAGCAGACACGCAGAGGATAATGAACAGACATGAGGAGAACGATCCCCACATTCAAGCAGAAATAGATAAGTAACTGAAACCAGATTCATTTAATGACACTGGCATTAAGCTCTGCCGAAGCTTGAGGCTTTGGAACTTGACACACTGTACAAAGAGGAAGTTCTTCCTCTGGAAAAGAAGAAAATGTCATTTAGGCTTTTTTAGGGGACATAGTTTGACGGCACCTGCTCAGAACTCATTTCTTTTGACAATGGCAGCAAAGAGGAGTATAGGGCTTTGCTCCACTCCAGCTACCCTCTTAAAATCTTACACTGTGGTTTTGTTGTTTTTAATCAGCTCCAAAAGCAATATCTAGACATTTGACCACAAATGGGGGTAGGGGGGAAAGGAAGGGTACAGAAGGGCCTTCAACCCTTTGATCTGGCAGAAGCTAGTTCTGATTTGGGAGCTGCAAGATTTTTGGAATTGTCCTCCTGGAGCTGTGACCCAAAACTATGGGCAAAATGCAGATGAAGACGTTGGACGACAGCTCTGAACCAGCGTGTTTTTCAAGCTTAAAAAGAAGTTCAAAATATCTTATTTTGTTTCTCTCTGCCTTCTGTGGCATAATATAGTTAGGATTATATCCTGACAAATGGGCAGCCAATTGGAGTGGAGTGTAGGAACCTAGAATTTGCTAGTCTGTATCAGACCATTGATTTATAAGCTCTGTATTCTGCCTTCAGCAGTGTACCATGCCCGAGTCAGAGGAAAATCACCTACACTCCATGATCCACTTTGCCAAGTGTGCAGTGCTGTCTCTGTGTGAATGTGTTGGGGCAGTAACGGAGTGGAATAATTTCCCCTCCACCCCCCTTGTTCTGGTGAGCAATTTAAACCTTTGGGGTTTAGCCAAATCCTCAGTAGTGGTTCATTTAATCCTCTAAGACTATTGGCAGTTTAGGACTTTTACCTCACAGAGTACTTGCTAAAGGTGCACTGATTACAATATTCAAACACTGTTTTTCACTGTTATTTTTTGTCAAATACCCCAAACTGTAAAAGGTGTCTAGAGAAGAGAAGCATGTATTCCTACTTGAATTCAGACTGGAATAAAGGTCTTCCCACAGGACACAGAGTTTGCAAGTCAAGGCTACCTGTCTACAAACTCTTTGATGAAGCTGACTGATATGTTTATCAGTTGTGGGAGCTGCAGACTGATCTTTCAGTTCCAAACAGCTCTCTGGACATTATGCTTGTGCCTTTTTTCACACATCACCCCTGAATTACATTTAGTTTGCAAAATGAAAAAAATAAAGAAAGATTGGCTTAAACTGAAAGGCTCTGTTCCAAATAGACTCTAACTGGGGATCTTTGTATCCAAGTGCCTAGGACTCTATGGTAAAATAAATAAATAAATAAAATATTTATAGTGGATTGAACAAATCTGCTGGATCCATAACATCACCCTGAACTTGAGGGAAGTTGGGATGTGAATCTAAAATTTGTGCCCATCTCTGTAAAAATCCAGCCATTCCTGAAACCTGGCGAAGTAAATTTTAACTAGTTTTTTGCCAGAGAGTTGCTGGATAAGACATAGGAGTGTGCCTTACAATTAAGTTTCCTTCCCACAGGTAAAAAAGGAGGCCCTGGGACAACTCGACAAGATGAACCTTGGCAAACAGTAATGCTGGAGCTAGCCAATGTAAATCCTTCCAAATGGCACAAAAACGGTGAGATGTGATCTTTCATTCCTCTCCCCACTGAGCATGTAACTATCCTCCTCAAAAAGAAAATCAAAGCCCTACCTCAAGCTGTGCACTGCATCATCTGCTGTTCAGTAACACTGGGCCCATTCCAGGAGAACCTTGGCTCACTTGCTTTCAGCTCCTTACTCAGCCTATCTCTCTTAATGCCATTTATCCTTTAACTTCAAGGCTACCTTCCCTGCATGGTGAAGTCTGACAGCTTCAGTATATGCCAAAAATCATTGTGTTCCATTAGTTTCTTTCTTATTACAGGGATTTTCAGTGTATCACATGGATTTCATGTCTCTACATGGCAATACACACACCCGGGATTGTTGTGGAGACTAGTGTGAAAAATAAAAAGAGTGACCAGTCTCTCCTGTGCTCTTAGCACCCAGAAAAAGGTCAGTTTGATACAAAGATTGAGAACAGAAGATAGTAGCAGAACTGCCAAGAGAAGCAGTGGTAGACTAGGGTAGGAATGTTAGGCGGTGCAGACATCATCTATAATTAAAGCTCCCTAAAAGCAAAAGAAAAGAGATCTTAAAACTTTGTCAAACAACCATTCAGACTGAAATTTTTCACACTGGGTGTCTGCCTCAGCCTGATTTCTGTTTTGATTAGGTTAGATTTTTTTTTTTTTTTTTTGGAGCAGGGCGCAGAGAAGCGAGAGGGGAAGAATTTCAGCTAAAATGGTTCTGCCGTTTCAGAAACAAAAACTGCAGTTCATACATGTGGAATGGAGGTTTGTTAGAGTCTCGCAAAAAGTAGTGATAAAACTATTAAACCCCACTATCATGTATCAGATACACACAGACACACACACACACACAAAATGATCCCACTCCACTAGTAATTTTCTTGGCAGCACTCAAATCATCTTTTGTTTTCTTTCCTTACGTCATGTTGACTTTTCCCCTGTCCTTTATTTTGTTTTTTTAAAATCCTTCATAGCAATTAGTATCCCCAACAATTCCTTGTTGATGGCATGAAACATCTTTACATCTATCCCTGGAGGGCCACCCCTCCTGCATCTGTAACGGATTTCTTGAAATCCAAAGGTTCCATAATTAAGGTGAGAAATACTTTATGTATAGGGTGCATGACATATAGAGTTATAGTGACAGAGCTCTTGGGTATGTTTTGTTGTAGTTTTAATCTTTAATATTGAACAATACTTCCATCTAGGAAGAACAATGTGATGAGACTGCTACTTTCCTCCAATTTAGAGACTTGTCGACACTTTAAACATTCTGCATACGTTTGCTGAAAACTATCCTGAATGACTCTCAAGAAGTACAATACTAGGTGCAGTGCATCATGTAGCATATTTCAATTTCCTTCACATTTATAAAATACTGGCTCCAGACACCTCGAAAACCTGTGCCCAGAAATCACTGGGACACAAACAAAGGACTCTGCGAACATTGCAACTCCAAATCATTTGTATGCAAGAGGAGATTAAATTCCTTTCATTTAAACTTGCTGAATTTGCCTTGCAACTTCCCTGAAACACCACTTTGCAAGTACAGTGTATTTTATGAATCTAAAAAAGGGACATCAAACTCTCTTAGATCTTAACAAATTTGATGGAAAAGGTGATTTTTTTCTCTGTTTTTTCTATTGAATACCATGCTAATTAGCTTCAATTTCTTTTTTAAACTAAGCCCAATTATATTCAACCATGCTCTCCATTTTTTTAAAAAAAGCTTATTTCTGCCTAGGAGTAACAAGGAAATATGTACATTTCAAATCACTGCTTTGAAGATTTAGCAGCAGGCAATGAATCCCAGACATTCTACCTTCTTTTCTGTTTACCTGTCAACTTTCTATGCCTCCTCATTTCAAAACCTACACTCCCTTGTCACGGTCAGCAATGCAAAAAATATCCTTCTGTTCTCTGAATCAGATTGAAGAACTTCATGCTATGCAGACAGATCACCAAGGGAACCAAGAACATTAACAAACCCACTTAGGTGATTTCTTCTATGATTAGCCCCACAGCCTGTAGGCACCGTCAGTTTGCATCCAATATAAACTCTGACAAGCATAGAGAAAACTTCTAACATCTCCAATTTACTTAAATAAATTACCCTTATAATGAGCAAAAATAGTTTTGCCTAAGCCAAAACAGTCTACCTGCAGTCGTGAGGTGAAGGGGTAACAATTGTTCTGCAGGGTTAGCTAGAGACAGAATGATCTTTCTTTTATTCTTCATTTTTATTTATTTATTTATTGAAAGAAAAGGTTGTTTGTTGCTCTGACTCTCAAAAAGGAGCAAAGCTTCCATTCAAAGTCCATTTTCCATGCAGCTGGGTCTAGCGAGCCTGTTATTAAACCATGGCCAGGTCCAAGAAAGAATTCCAGTACTTCTCTTGATGCAAGGTCAGGTTAAATGGAAATAGCCCATATTTATAACCCATTACTTCTGGTAAGACAAACCCAACATGAGATCCAAACCTGAGGTGAAATCCTGGCCCCACTGAAATCAATGGGCGTTCTGCCATCAACTTCAATGGAGTGCTCTATATAGGGAAAAAAGGTGTGTTCTTACTTCAAGGTAACTAACACCTGATAAATTTCTAATGAAGGCAGTTCATAGCTTTCACCCATTATTAGGTTGACCTGCTAATGTGTGTGAAAGCTATAAAACTGCCTTGTCTACAACATGTTAGTTAATGTAAGGTAAGAACAGGCCTTTTTTCCTAGTGACGACAAGATGAAATGGGTCAAGATTTCTACCCCAGTTTTTTTATGAAAACGAAACCTTGATTTATATTACAATGGACCAAGAGTCCCCATCTGAGATCAGACTCTCACTGTGCTAGCTTCTACACAAACAGTCACTGCCATGGCAAGTTTATAATCTAATAACAATGCAAAAGGTGGGAAGGGAAACAAAGGCGCAGAGAGGTGAAGTGACTGGCCTAAGGTCATACAGCAGGTCACCAGCTGAACCCAGGTGTGCTGACTCACAGACATGCTTCCAGAATGCAATTATGAAATTCAGATTAAACTATTTATCCTTCACCCTGTCTTAGTACCAAAAAAGACAAAATATCTGTCTAACAACTGCTTCATTTTATTTACTATTATACACACAAACAAATCAAAACACATTGAAGGAATGTTAAGGTTCAAAGTCAAGGATTCAGATGTTAGGAAATGCCAAAATTATGGGAGGAGGGAAGAGATACTTCACTTGAAAACCTTCACACCTGTTTTTTTTCCCCAGTTATTTTTGGTGATCAAGCTCAAACAGCAAAAACCTAAGAGGGGCTGAGCATCTGCAGCTCTAGTAGAAGTCAGTGGGAGCTGAGAGTGCATAGCTTCTTTGAAATCCAGAATGTCTGTTCTCTCGTTGCTCATTTTGACTACTGCTTCTATTTATAAGTTCGAGCACTTTTGATAAGTCCATTGGGCTTTAACTAATAACAGCTCTGATTCCATCAACATAATAATAAATGCATGAAACCTTTATGAGAATTTCCACCCAATTCAGCACACCACCACACAGCCATCTTTAATGGAAGACACATGACTGATGCTATTGATCTGGCATCAGTCAAAGGATTCCTAGTAAGTGGATGCATTCTATCTCAAAGTTTCAAGATTTCACTTAGGTTTCAAGGTGTTTGCAAACAGTCTAGCCTGTTTTCCCAAAAGAAAAATGCAATATATGTTTACATACTGAGGGATCTAACAAGGGCTTGAGGGCATTCAAGGAAAATTTACCCTCACCTGTTAAAGCTTTCCATTGCAGAGAAAAAATGGCACTTTAAAACAAGGCAATAGAGTATCTTATGACCAGGCTAATCTACATCCATCATACATAGGCACATTTCTGGGTTGTTCTAAGACTGTGTGCAATCATAAAATGATTCAAAACACTTCATGAAACTCCATCGAATTTTAAACAATGTTTAGAGGTTTGTGTGCATCACCTGCCATCTGGTTTGTGCTTTGCCTGCCTTCATAATCAATGTAGGTCAGTCGCTGGAAATGGCAAAAGATGTGATCATCCCATACCTTCTTTTTATGTTCATAGACTACTTAAAACATATATTTAATATAATAAGGTTCCGTAAGGGCTTGTCTACACTTGGAAACTGACTGGAATACCTATTCTGGAATGAGTGTCCACAGAAGAGTTATTTCAGAATAGCTGTTACCCTTTAAATTCATACTCTAATTTGCCCTAATGGTGCATGTCAAACCATGTGCTTTGCTATAAGAGAAAGTTATTCTGAACTAATATTCAGGAGACCACATTTACTGGCAATAGACTCATTACCACTAAGCCATAGGGTTGCCAACCTTTCCAGTTTTGCCGGGAGTCTCCCAGAATCAGGCTCTATCTCCTGGAGGCTACTGAAGACAAACTGGGAGATTTTAGGTGCTAAAAGTCCAACGGTGCAGCGGAGCTAAGGCAAACTCCCTGCCTGTCCTGGCTCCACGCTGATCCTCGAAGTGGCCAACACATCCCTGTTTCCCCAGGGAGGAGGGAGGGCAGGGGGTTTCTGCACACTTTCCCCGCCCTGAGTGCTGATTCCACAGCTTCAATTGGCCAGGAACTGTGCTCAAAGGCAGGGCCTGGAGACCCCCTGCCCTCCCCTCCCCCCGCCCCACCAAGAAGCTGCTACCAAAGGGTTGGGCCAGTTGCTTTTGGGAGCCACCTAAGATAAGCACCACCCAGCTGGAGCCCACACCCCTCAACCCTCACACACCTCAACGCCCTGCCCCAGCCCAGAGCCCTCACCCCACAATCAAACTCCCTCCCAAAGCCTGCACTCCTCACCCGCTCCTGCACCCAAACTCCCTCCCAAAGCCTGCACCCAGCCCTGTACTCCTACCGTCTGCCCCAGACTGATGAAAGTGAGTGAGGGTGGGGGAGAGCAAGAGACGGAGGGAGGAGGGATAGGGTGAGCTGGGGCAGGACCTCAGAGAAGGTGCAGGGCAACGGTGTTTGGGTTTGTGCAACTAGACAGTTGGCAGCCCTTCAAACTTCTTTCTTGTTTCACTATTGGCATTCTCAGAGGCCTGATCTACACTACCATGTTAGGTTAATGAAAGCGCCCTGTGTCGACCTAGTTACACATGCTTCTACACAGTTTTTTTTTTCCCATCGATGTATGTGCCCCGTTACAGCAACACAGTAACACCAAGTTCCCGAATGGCACTGAACCATGATCAATGTGCTGCAGTCAATGCAGTGCAAATGTAGAGGCTGCATTATTTATATCAACCCTCACAGTCCTCCAGCAGCCGTCCCACAATGACCGCTCTGGTCATAATTGTAAATACCACTGCCCAGGGGTCATAGAGACCAAAAAATGTGCCCTTCCCCCACACACACTTTAAAACCCCACACATATTTCAAATGCTTTTCCTGATCGTCCAGCTTGGCAAGCACCTAGCAGCTCTCCGCTGTTGAACTTTGAACTACCATGCCAGCTCCGTGCTCCAGATGCGCTCTGGCCTGGAGTAAACAGGAGATATCTCCTGGGCCTGTTGACAAGAGACAGTGCAGGCACAGCTATGGACTAGCCATAGAAATGTGCACACCTATGAGCTGATTGCTTGGGGGATATAGGAGAAGGGGTATGACAGGAATCAGCAGCAGGGCTGTGTGAAAGTGAAAGAAATGCGGCAAGCATACTAGGATGACAGGGAGGCCAACAGTCAATCCAGGGCTGAGCCACAGACCTGCTGCTTTTATAAAGAGATTCATGACATACTCGGTGGACCACTGTGGATACAGCGAGGAAAAGGAGGAGAATGAGGAGCATGTGACTGGCAAGTCCAACTATGCTGCCAGCTAGGACCCGTTTGAGACTCCACGGCAGACCAGTCAATCCCAGCAGTCAAGTACTGCCAAGCCCAATGTAGGGGAAGAACCACAGGTAAATGTGTCAATGTATTTCCCATTACAATGATGGCATCTCCACTTTTGCAGGACAGCACTATTAACTTTTCATTTACTTGTATTAGAAAAGGTAGCAGTACAAAGAGAGGTGGAGTTGTTATCTGCTGTTCATTTCCCTATAGGTTGAGGAGCAGTTTGTTTATGTACACAAGGATGTTCCCTGAATATACTTGAGAGGTCTCAATGAAACTTTCATGGAGGTACTCTGCAATCCTCTCATAAACCTTTCTCGCATTCACAGCCCTATTTCTTCCTCCATGGGAGGACGTTTTCCCATGCCAGTCTGTGAGAACTTTAGCAGGCACCATTGCAGTACACAGACTAGTGGCATACAGGCCCGGGCAGCTTCAGGACACCAGCAGTAGCTGTGCTCTCTGTGCCTTTGCTACCTTCAGGAGCGAGAGATTAGCTAAAATCACCACCGCCTGTGGAAAATGGTGCCAGTCAGGCAAGGCAGTGCTGCATCAGACCATAAGCAACGGGCCCGGAGGGTGAACATTGCAGACAGCCTTGAGAAGGAAAGAGTGGAGAGGAGAAAGAAGCAGGAAAAAAAACAGGGAAATGCACCAGGACATAATGGGGCTTCTACAGCAGCAAAAACAGATGCTGCAGACTCCTGTGCACCTACAGGTTCAACAATCCCGGTGTGACTCCTAGAGTGCCACTTGGAACTGGGGTACCACTGAGCCCACCTGACCCACCAGCCTGGTTCCCCTTTACACTGTGCTGCTATGACAAGTTGCCACGCTCTCCAAGCTTGCTTTTTCACACAGGCAGAGACACATCCAGCTGCAGCTATACACACAGATGCTGAGATCAGCTCTGCTTGGGAAGACTCAGCTAAGGAATTGCCCAGTACTCAAGTGCAAACCCCTCTAAAGGGTAAATCCAAAATCGTACCCTCTTGCGCTGCACAGAGAACTATACAGGGTTAGCTCATGAAATTCATCCCTCCCTCAGTGTGAAGAGGGATATGCACAGCTTTCTGCCCCAAAGTTATAATTTCCACACACACTGGTTTTAGACAAAACAAAATAAGTTTATTAACTACAAAGATAGATTTTAAGTGATTATAAGGGACAACAAACAGATCAAAGCAGATTAGCCAGAAAATAAAACAAATACACAATCTAAGCTTTAAGATACTAAAGAAACTGGTTACAAGTAGTAATATCTCATCCTAAATGTTTTAGGCAGATTGCAGAGATTCTTGAAGGGCAGCTGCACTTGGCTGCAGCTTAAAACTTCAGATATTCCATTCACAGGCTAGACAACTTTCCAGTCTGGGCTCAGGTCTTCTCTACTCCTTCAGCCTTTTTCTTAGATGTTTACAGCAGTCATCTTGGGTGAGGATTCAGTGAAGAACCAACCCTGATTATGTCACTCCCGTACCTTAAACAGGTTTTATATATGGCAGGAAACTTTTGTCTTCCAGTGTGATTCTCACCCCTGGTCAGTGGAAAAGTACCAATATTATCACAGAGTCCAGTACCAGCTGACTTGATCACATGACCATGCAACCATAATGCAAAGCCTGTTTGCAACATTCCCAAGAAGGCTTGCCTAGGAAGGCTTTCCCAGTAAAAGATTAGCATCTTCTAAGACCTATTGTTCTTCCAACTGGCCCTTTCCAGCCAGCAATCTAGACTGATTGCATTCTGTGTAGTGTGTGTTCCCCAGGCGTAAAACCTTCGTAATAGGTGCCTAGACAATACTCCTAACTTCAGATACAAAAATGATACATACCTACAAATAAGATAATCATATTCAGTGAATCATAACCTTTCCAATGATATCTCACATGCCTTATCTTGCACAAAATACATCATAATTATGCCATACACATATCATAATATTACTATGAACAATATAGGGTGTAACACAACATCCCTTTGCAGCCCATGGAGAACTCCATTTCAGCACTTCCCTGCACCTCTCTTCAACATGTGACATCAGGGGCCGGATCCCTACACCTACCACTCAACAGTGGGGAACAGTAAGGACAACCACAGCTTCACATACATTCATCTGGGAGAGCCACGGTTGCTCTATGCATAACCAAAATGGACATGAATGTTCACTCCCCTCGTTAAGCTCTGTTCTATTAATTTATTAAGTTTTTAAATGTATCTGCTTTTAAAATTGCACAGATTTGTTTTGCACTGGTTGTGTTACTCAACAAAATTATATTTTTTGGAAAGTAATTCATCTTTATTAGTTCACAACATATGCTGCAGAATGACTAGCAATATTGGAAGCACCCACTTACTTGTTATTGTACAGTGTGACAAAACTCACACACAGTCACACAGTGTAACTAACATAAATATACAACATCCAACACATAGTTCCTAACAGGCTGCCAAATTCCAGAGCAAGGCAGAGCACAGTCCACCCACAACACATTATCATGAATCATAGTTAAAATGCTCTTTCAAGGCCTCAAAACTCGTGTTGAACTCTTCTAATAGCCATTGTTTCTGGCTGTTCACTCAAACTCTGCAGGCAGCTGCTCCTCCTCCGACCTCCAACCCAGCTGTGACTCTTCCCCCATTGCTTCACAGATATTATGCAGGACAAAGCAATAACTATAACCACTGGGATTTTTTTTCGCTGAGATCCAATCTTGTGAGTAAACCCATGCCAGTGTCCCTTCAACCTACCAAATGTGCATTCAGCTGTCATTCTGCACCTGCTGAGCCAGTAGTTGAATCTTTCCTGGGTGCTGTCGAGGTGGCTGGTGTTCAGCTTCATAGCCAAAGGAGCAAGTGGTAGGTGGGCCCCCCAGGATCACAAGTGGCATTTCAACCTCATCAGTATTAAGTCACCGATAGAGAAAGAAAGTATCTGCTTTCACCTTCTGAACAGTCCTGTTTTCTTAAAGATATGAGCATCATGCACCTTCTCTCCCCATCCAATATTGATGTCCGTGAAGCACCTCCAGTGATCTACCACATTTGCATAACCATTGAAAAGTAGCCCTTCCCATTGGCATACTCTGGATCCAGGTGGACTGGTGCCAAAAAAGGAATGTGTGCATCATCTATTGATCCCCCACAATTCAGGAACCCCTTTGCTGCAAATCCTTCCACTATGTTCTGCATATGACCGAGAGTCACAGTACTGCGTAGCAGGAGATGATTAATGGTCCTGAGCACTTGCATGATGACTCCCACAGCACTTTGTCCAACTCTAAAAAATTATTTCCCATTGACTGACAGCAATCCAGCATTGCAAGTTTAGACAGTATGATTATCACTAGCTTCTCCACTGACAGCACTGATCTCATTCTGGTGTCCCTGGAGGGATGGGGCAAGCTCAGTGCACAGATTCAGGAATGTGGCTTACATATCCGTAAGTTCTACAGACACTGCTCGTCATCACAAACCTGAATTATGATGTGATCCCACCAGTCAGTGCTCATTTCTAAGGCCCAGGAGAAGCACTCTGTGAATGCCAACAACAACTTTGAACTGGTTTTCACTATTTCCCACAGAAATCTAGCTTCCAAGAAATCATCATGTTCCTCACTGATTCACTTCTCTTTGTGGATCTGCAAATACCGTGGGATCATGCATCTTGTGCTTGCAACACTCATGACAATAGTGCAGAATTGTACAAGGTTCAATGCTTCTGCCAGAGATGACAGCGAGGAGGGCCACGCAAGTTTTTTTTAAAGGGCATGAGAATTATGGGACACAGACGACATTATGGGATGCAGAAAGTTCCATGATGTGAACTTGACCCTCTGTTCCCAATCCCCATTGCATGACTCGTTTCTGCCCCACAATGCATTGCCAAAACTTCCCAAAAGACAGTGTGCTAGACCGTGGTGAGTTGCACACTAGAATATTTACCCATGGTGTACCACACTGTGCATCAACACGAGTACTCCAGGTGAGCACATGGCTCCTTGCATTGGTGCTACAAGTATGCATGCACAAGAGCAATATACTAACTGTGGTAACTTTATGCCTATATAACTTGCATTGGCCAAAGTTTGTTGTTTAGACATGGCCTTACCCAATGCTAGAGACTGCAACTCACTCAGGATTGTATAAACTCTCCTAGGGAGATGAGAGAATTAGGGCAAGTGTCAACATCACTACAAAGGCACAGCCTTTAAGCATACTGAGTATGGAGGCCCCAACTGAACATAATTTTTTTTAATAAAACAAACACACAAACCAATCAGAAAGCTACTTCACAGAAAGGTGGTAAATTATTTATCAACAAATACTTATGGTTTTTAAAATTCATTTTGCAAGTGAATACCTGATAATTTACTAAAATGAATATTTCTTTCACCTTGTGTACTAGGGTCCCAATTCAGCAGAGCACTTGACTGTACGTTTGACTAAGCATTTTCTCAAGTCAATGGACATATATACATGCTTAAAGTGCTTTGCTGAATAAGGTCACTAGGGCCTAATCCAATGCCAAATGAAGTCAATATAGGGCATCCATTAGCTTCAGTGGGCATTGGATCTAGTCCCAGAACATCTCATCATCATCAGAAAACATACTGGTACCAATTTCAATATATGCCAAAATTTAAAAAGACATTGCTTATCGACACTTCATATGCACACTAACATGTTAAATTGACAAACTTATTGGAGAGAAACTGACATACCAAAAAGCTACTAGTGGTATCATTAGAGTTTTTTCTTTTTCATTTTTCCTCTCAAAATTTTAACTTTGGGTATTTGACAATGGACAGCATGAAAATGATTTCCCTAGCTTATGATCCATAACTTATGCAGGTTATCATAATGTGAATAATGAAATGATGCTTTGCATAGTTTTATTCCTATGGGCTATAAAAGAAAAAAGCATTGGCAGTGTCCTGTCATTGCAAATGGTCCCGGGGTTTCTGACGTCTCACTTCAATTCATGTTAATGAGGAAAAGAACACTCAGACAAAATCTGCTCTTGGCACAGCACACAGGAAAAAAGTTCACAGAATCCCAAAGAGACACAAAGAGAGAAAGAGGAAAACAGCAGGCAAATCTCTAATGAATAAAGTAATAGCATTTCAAAGATCTCTACAAGCAGTTAAGTAGGGGTGGGTGAAGAGACAAAATAAAGACTATGTAAATGGCCTCATAAAATTTGAAAAGGACCCAAACCTTTACTAAAATCTCCCCCTCACCTTTATTTTTGTGTTTCTATCCTCTTTCTGTTTCAGCTTCAGGCAGAATCGATAACACAAAGAAAAGGATAAAAAAGCTGTTCTCAGTCCAGCTGCAATCTTTAGAGACATTTGACAGTATCTTTGGATAAGAAAAGTTAAGATATTAATCTCCGTGTTATGGCTTGGAATCCACTGAACTTTAGGCAGAGAAAATGGCAAACCTTTTCAGGCTCAGCCATCACTACTACTAAGTAATGTAATGAATCAGATTGATTAATTGGATTCCCGGTAGACTTTCTAAACATTTGTCTCTGATTCCTAGACAAATACACATATATGCCACAAGCTTGTTAGGTGGATGATAAATAGATAGGAAAAAAAACAGTGTACATATAGCTTTTCTTAGTTAGAATTAGTTGATAAAGCATTTCAAAGAGCTTTGGAATTCTTCTGTCACAATCATGTTATTTTTCCCCCAAAAGTTTTCTCCAGAATATGTTGAGTTTCTTGATGAAAACACTGAACTTGGAAACTGTTCAACTTAATCCTATATAGTTCCTCAGCAAACTTATCAAGGGTCTAGCAGTCGCGCACTAATTTTACAGATATCTTACTCTGAAAAGGTAAATAAATTTTACCAGTTAATCTAAAAAACCTTAAAGGGGCAGGCAGGGGATGGAGGGGAATTGGACACACCCAGTCAAGATGGGATCCCTGCAAGCATTTCTATAAAAATATTACCATGCTCTTCGCTTTTCTTGATCTTTTCTCCTTTCTGCTTCCATGCACTGTCAAAAACGTCCACCTCTATCAGGCAAATTCTGCTTACTGTGCATTGGTAGTGACTAAAAACCATAGCCCCAGTGTGGATAAACACACCAGACAGGAGAACCTCTGTTCCCTCTTGTAGCTGTCTAGAGGATTGGAGCCCATCTCTATATCTCTTAAAGAACTCTGGGATGCTGGGGATCAAAGGCACAATTATAAATGCAAGTTATGAATATAATGGCAGCCTTGGCCAAAATCTAGGGACAGTTTAACGATGCCACAGTCATAGATACTGTATGTTAGAACCAAAAAGGACATCTGTAGCGTGTCCGTCTGGAATAGGATTTGATCATTACCTTCCACCGTGGCATTCGTTACGCATGAGGACATCATCCCTATTTCAGGGAGATCCATTTCATTACCGTCAGTGCAGCTATGGTATATTTTCTATAAATACATACATTAAATGCCACTCCCAGGAACATATGCAGTGTTGGAGCTTTGTCGGTCCCAGGGCATTAGAGAGGCAATATTAGAGAAGTGGGTGAGGAAATCTCTTTTATTGGACCAACTTCTGTTGGTGAGAGAGACGAGCTTTTGAGCTTATACAGAGCTTTCTCACCAAGAGAAGTTGGTCCAATAAAAATATTACCTCGCCCACCTTGTCACATTCCCAGGAAAGCACATTTTTACCTCTAAAAGCAATAGGTTTAACACCAACAATATCAAATATGGTTGGTTCATTGTCAGGGGAGTTCTGATCATTAGAACAAGATGAGGACACTCCCTTTCCCTTGTCCCAGCCTCATATACAATTTACAGGTGAAAAATAATGGCAAAGGTTTTAAATGATAAACCTAACCCAATTACATATTAATTACATTTCAGTTACAAATTTAAACTCCCCCCTTTAACAGAGACAGAAAAAAAGGCAGATGGTAACCGACAATTCAGTAGGGAAATAAGGCTAGATTTTCACATTAGCGTTGTTTCCATTACTGAAAAAGTATTAAAATAATATGGAATTTAACAGAAAACTGCACAGCAATCAATATTTGGTGTCATGCAAATTGTGTGTGCATGCTATATTTACAATTAGCAGAGTATTTATTGCTTTCAGATTAAAAAAATAAGAATCAACATTGACCTCAGTGAGTTGCCAGAAACAAGTTATTTGCATTAGTGTCTCAGTAGCTATTTTTCTGCTGACATGCATTCTTAGACAGCATACAAGGTCCTAGTAAGGTATGCCTACAGCCCAGCATGCTGTCACAGAGCCCTGGAGGGCTATACACAGGCGCTCTCATTATGATTACAGCAGTCCGAATGAAAAGTCAGATTTGTCAAGAGACACCAGGGTTAATAACTATTTCGTATACGAGGGGAAATCTTTGATCTCACATACCAGGGTTTGGCAAAAGCTGGGAAAAAAATGTGACCCCTGTATTTTACACCAAAGGAAGGAAGGACTTCTACTAAGCAACAATATATTTGGTTCATAATCACAGAAACAGATGCCAAAAACCACATGGGTCTGTTAACATGTTAACACCAGTGGGAAACAGGGGAAGAGGGGGCTGCTGCTGCAACCCAGAGATTGAGCAGTAGGACCATGTGGTTCCACCCAGAGAGAGGAGCAGGTAGCAAAACATAGGTGCACTCAAGAAGGACTACAAATGGGGTCTAAAGTTTAGCTTGCCCTGTAACAGGTATTATTCCTCTATGAACATGTAATCAAAAGATAACCCTTTTTCTTTCATATTCTGTGTGAACTAAATCTTACACTACATTTTACTCATTTGCGTGTGGCACTTAATAGCTAAGTGCTGAGCAATGATTACAAAGGCAGCCACAACAAACTCAACAAGTACCAATAATCATTTACAAACAAATCAGAAAACAGACAAATTATCAACTAATGAGAAACGGCTTACAAGGAATACTCCTAAAGCAGGTGCAACAGTGGGCCACCAATATTACACTGAAGACCCTGTCAGCCTAAAGCACTTAGGGGATTTCACCCAAATAACCATGGCAACCCACAAAATGCTGATTTGGCCAAGACATCATTTTGAGTGTTGGTGTGCAAAAAAAGTCTTTCTGAAGTGGGAATAGTTCAAAAAAAATCATTTGTTTTCTCTGACAGAAATTAAGTATTCATAGAATATCAGGGTTGTAAGGGACCTCAGGAGATCATCTAGTCCAACCCCCTGCTCAGAGCAGGACTAATCCCCAGACAGATTTTTACCCCAGTTCCCTAAATGGCACCCTCAAGGATTGAGCTCACAACCCTGAGTTTAGCAGGCCAATGCTCAAACCACCAAGCTATCCTTCCCCCATTCTGAGCATGAAAACTTGGTGACAGTTATTTTTCTTCTCTGAAACTCTGACCTTTCCAAACATGGTCCATTTTCCCCTTATCAGTGCTAGTCTCAAACTGCCTGCCCACCACATCAACATAGCAAGTGTCTCTTTTAATGAAAGCAGCTATGCACTTTTAGATGCCTCAGACTTGTTGTGTATAAAGTGCTGCTCAATTGAAATTAATTGCATATTAAATGAATAACAGTTTGCATATTTCTCCTCTGATTTTTTTCTGCCCTTTGATGAAAGCAATATTGGGAAGGAGGTGGGTACTGAATTCTGACCTACAAGATAATGAGATACACAGTATGGAGTGGTTGGAATGCCCATTGATTAATCATCTAACTCTTCATTTTAAGGGCGTGATTTTTCCCAAGCAGTAACATTACCCTTGGAAATCACAGTAATTCATCTCCCAGTACAATGCTAAAATATTTCAGCTTCAAAGACTTCCTTGGACTCCCATTTGAAGAAAGACATTGTACTGTAAAATGTGTTCAAATAGCGGGAACTCTGTATCTCACAATGAAACGTTACAGACACAGCATTCTAGTACAGCAGGAATTAATTTTCAGAAAAGCAGCCAGCTTCAGGACAGAACCTCATGCTACAGTACAATTAGGTAACATAGCACTTATGACTGGAAGGGACCACAAGAGGTCATCTAGGCCAGTCCCTGCACTCATGGCAGCACTAAGTATTATTTGGACATTCCAGACAGGTGTTTGTCTAAGCTGCTCTTAAAATCTCCAGTGATGGAGATTCCATAACCTCCCTAGGCAATTATTTCAGTGCTAACACCCTGACAGTTAGGAAGTTTTTCCTAATGTCCAACCTAAACCTCCCTTGCTGCAATTTAAGCCCATTGCTTCTTGTCCTATCCTCAGAGGTTAAGAAGAACAATTCTTCTCTCTCCTCCTTGTAACAACCTTTTATGTACTTGGAATCTGTTATGTCCCCTTTCAGTCTTCTCTTTTCCAAACTAAACAAACCCAATTTTTTCAATCTTCTCTTATAGGGAAGGTTTTCTAGACCTTTAATTATTTATGTTGCTTTTTTTCTTGACTTTCTCCAATTTTTCCACATCTTTCCTGAAATGTGGCACCCAGAACTGGACACAATACTCCAGCTGAGGCCTAATCAGCACAGAGCAGAAAGGAAACATTACTTCTCATGTCTTGCTTACAACATTCCTGCTAATACAATCCTGCAATCCTCACTGAAACTGAGGGGAGATTTGACTGACCATGGTCCAAGCACTGTAGGAATTGGCCCATGGGATAAGTTAATGAGGATGTTGCTTGAATAAGGAATACAGAGTTTAAGAAATGGAATTTTATCCTGTGCTGGTGTCATGGTCTGTCCTGCTGATATTATGCTGACTGGGGCCCAAAAGCACACACATTCAGGTGGTGCTGGGGGAGAAATCTAACTTTAAATCAATTAAATGCTATTACCCGAGTTGCGGGTGTCTAGGTCTTCCTCAGACACACCTTCATGGTCTCTTAATTTCCTGTATGTCAAGCCTGGTTGGGCTTTTTCTTGTTTGCATGAACAAAGAAAGTGATGAATGTCACTCTTATGAAACAGATTCCCTTTCAAACAGACAGCAGTATTGATGATGTGGTCATAACCACCAAGAATTTCAAGAGATCTTCTCTCTCCTTAACCTCATCCAATTGTATACTATGCATCCACCTACATAAATAATATTTTACTTGGAGTCTGAGACATGTCAACACTGTGCAATTGCTCCTTCAGTACCGGTGAGTTGGAACACTAAGGCCCTTACACTAGCTAGCTAACAGAGTACTGCATGACCCAAGAACTGGAATTCTTGCCTCTTATGAAATAGAACAGCATTTAACAGACACAGAGTTCTCTTCTAGTTCCAAATTACCCAGTAGAAGTGAGAGGAAAGGACACGAGAAGGGGAAAAAAAACCTGTAACCATTATTTTGTGCTCCTTTTATATTCCCTCATTATAGTCAATTCCTTTCTGACCAGACATTGCCCACACTGAAATGAGAAATTATCATGGCTCTTGTCCAATGTTGGAGTATCTAAACCAGGGGTTTTCAGCTTTTTTCATAACACTATCCGTTTTTTTATCCCAGAACCCGCAACCCATTTAGCTGTGACTTCTCTCCTATTCAGGAACATGGAAAGGTCAGGATGGTCATGACCCAACTTCTATTTATGAAATCCCCATGATTAGTCAACTATGTCTCTACTTTTGACTCTCTCTCATTACAGTCCAGGAGTAGGACCTTCAATATATTTAACATCTCAGCAGAGGGATTATATCATTTTGCAACCCAAAAAGAGACGCCTATATTTTGTTTTCTCCTACTGAAATTTGAATAGACATTGTAAACCCTGCTGCATAGACACTGCCACTCAGTCCATATGCTGAACAGACAACATCCACTCTGAACTGTGACCAAGAGTAAATTTCTCTCATTTTCTTGATAGCAACTTTTGACAGGATCAATTCCTGTGGTTTCTTCTGCAGACAAGACATTGTGAAATACCTTTTCTCTTTTCCTCAAAGTTGTCTTTCAAGTTAAAACCAGGAGGGTTGAAAGAACGTCTGGTGTCAAGAAAAGGCAGGGAAAGAGTGCATTTGATTTGGGACACACATCCTTACTAACCACTACTTGTTCAGCTTCTTCCTTCTTAGTAATCTACTGTTCATGAAACAATTATCTACATCCTGCTATTTCAGTTCCAGTTTATGATTTTCACCAGGGCCTTGGCCTCCATTTACCCTGACTACTGGCCTGTTGACTCCTGAAGAATGCTGAGGGTTTCACAAGTTTGCCCAGTCACTCTGTACTTGACCAGTTTCATCTTATCCAGGAAATCTGACAAATGATGAAATTTTAACTGATCTGTTTCCTTTTTGTTTGTCACTTCATAGGAGTCCAACACTACTTGGAAAAATCTTTCCACCATTTGTAAGGAGAGACGAAAGCCAGATAATCACTCTCACCAACGTCCTCCCCCCGCACGCACACACACTTTTCTTTTGAAATATAGTATCACTAAAATCAGATATTGAAAAAAAGTCAGTAGACAATGGACAAGGAAAGTTTGAATTAAAGCTTGTGGTCATTGTAAGAGACAGAAAACAGGACGAACAGGATGTTATTCACACCGTGTGAGAAATATAGAACTCTTCTTACTGAAGAAAGTATATTATTACAAAAAATAATAGCAACTGCTAGCCAGCTTTCAGTGGTGCTTCCATTGGCTTTTTAGGCTAACATGATGTTCCTCCATCGCTGTAAGCATTTACTTTTTCCTAGACTTACCATATAGTGATAGTTTAATCACAGTGAATTCTATTTACATTCCCAGAAACTACTCATATTCAGGATTTCCTCAACATGCTTTGATGCAGCTTTATAATATATTCCATATTTTCTTGTATTAAGTTTTTTTTAATAATTTTTTTACCTATTTAAAAAAAAACTAATAAAAAACAAGGCATCAGATAGATTTAAGCGCTCAAAATTCTCTGCACACTGTAAAACCCAACAATGACAATTTGGATGCTTCTACATAGCCTTTAACATGAGCGGGGAAAGTAAGGAAAACAGTCCAGACTAACAAAAGCAAGATAGTCCAAACAAGATGAATATTAAAATACCTGACATAGATAAATGCAGATCATTACCATACTGCATACAGAACTGTATGTTCTCCAGAGTAACCAATTAATAGAAAAAAATAGATCTGGCTTTGCAACCTTCACATTTTTAAAAGCAATTTTACTTGACTTTGCTTATTTGGGAGAAAACCAGAGGACAGAGTTACTACTTTTAGCTGGTTGGACAATGTCTGGCAAACAGTGTGTATCAGTGGTTGAGCAGAAAGACCATGCCTCAGAGTGGGGTATCTACAACTGCATTAACTTAGACCTTCAGATGTTCATTCTGATGTGCCCTGCCATAAAAGTAAGCAATAAGCCCTGAAGCCAAGGCTCCAAAGAAAATGTATGAAAGTTACATAGTTACAACCCCTGAGGAGGTTTGGCATTTTTCTTTATTTAACCTTTTCATTTTAATATACAGGTATTAGAATAGCCAGGGGTGGGAGAAATATGAACTCAATTTTTTTTTTAAAAGTCGCAATGTGTGCATTTGAGGAAGGTATTATGCAAATCCTCTAACTACTACGGAATGTCAATGCCCAATGGGAGACTGCTGCCTTCAGTAAGTGGCCAAAAAAGTGTATCAATTTTATTACCTTGGAACATATACACAGGATGAAACATCAAAGTAATGCTGAAGTAACATTTTTAATTTTTAACATGTCCTTGACAAAAGATTAAGGCAGCATTTTCAAACAGCAAGGTTCAATCAAATCTGCTTTTAAAACACTTGTACAACAGAAACTGGCCACAAGAACTAAAGTGTTTCATTTGGCACTTCTCTGGAAAACAGTCTCAACATTATTGAAAGTATGAGCATTGGCTAATATCTACCTTGATTCATCATTTTGTTTGCTTTTTCATAGCCAAATTCCAAGATGTTTATTTTTAAGCCCTCAATTCCCCAGTTGGGCTGGAAATATATAATACATATTTATGTCACATAAAGTCAGTGGCTCAGTGCAGACTTCAGGATATTTTGGAAACCAGAACTCAGTGTAGCTACAAGTGTACGGAACCATGCTACTCAGAGTCAAATCCTTTCGTGAAATACCAAGTTGTCTAATTTTTACTATGAACTTGCTGGTTGTGTTGAAAAACCTGAGATCTACAGTGACATATCCTGAGGAATTACATGAAAGGCCCAATCATTTCCCCAGGGTCTTCAAATGGGAAAATGGTCATGCCCTAAAATGAACCATTGTATATTTTTCCATCGCTCTTGCGAAACTACGTTTCCAAATATCAGATGGTCTGTCTATACATACATGTAAGAAAAAGAAATATGATTTAATGTTGTCTGTGGAATGTACAAACACAGGGTAGCAAACAGTCCCTGCCCGAAAGATCTCACTATCTAAACAGAAAAGACAGACACAGGGCAGAGAAAAGTGATAACACACACACTAGTGAGGCCATGGCACAGCAAAATTTAAAAGGTATTAGATTTTCGCAGTTCTATTACACAAGATTACGCAAACATGGAAGAGAGATAAAACCTCATGCTACAGCGTATGTGCCAACCTTTAAGTGAGGGAAAAAAATTTCACCTGTGGGCAAGCAATTCCATTACTGACCCATGTTGGGTTTTCTTGCACTTCCTTCTGAAAAAGCTGCTACTGGTAATGGTCAGGATAAAAATGGGACTGAATGGACCACTGGTCTGCTCCAATATTGTAATTCCCATGTTTCTATGGGACAGTTCATGAAAATATAGATGAAGGGGTATCCATCCCTTGCATGGTGAGCATTACAAAAGTATGAATAAAACTGATTTATTCTAAGGCATCTCTGCTCATGTTTCATGCTGAATCAGCAGAATCTTTTTGTTCTTTTAAAGGTACTATATATTCCAGTATGTCTTCAATTCATCTTGCTCCTTTTTTCCAGGCTCTTGCATTGCAGCAAGAGCACAGAACAATGAAGTCACACTGCTGACCTACCCTTTAAAGTGACCTTAGCTTTTCCACTCCTCTGTATTCAGCCAAGCTGAAGAGATGAATAGCTACTTTAATTTCTGTCATCTTTAACTCTGAAAACCAGAGTCTATTTTGGTTCCATTTCACATTTTTCTCTCCTTGCCTTTCTTTCTCTCTTCCTACTTTTTCATCTCTTCCTGCTATTCCCTTCACCCTCACCTCTCTTATATTTAAAAAAAAATCCGCTCTCTCCCCTAATTTGCACCTTAACCCACATCCCTTACGTAACACCTAGCCCAGTCCAATTCTTTAACAGTTTCTTCAATACTTCTTCTCCTAGCTTGGTTAAACAAGGGACAGTTTGAGACCACTGCGAAAGTTACACTTTTCCTGCAGTGCTATCCATCATTGGCACTAGAGGCATGTTTAAACACAGTTACTGTTAGCACTGTTTCAACCCTAGCATGAACAGTGCTTTTATCATGACAATGATGGCTGAGTATCTCAGGAGAGGGTAATGGGGGAGACTGACTATCTTTTCCCTCTTACTTGAGTGTTCACCAAGTTCCCCAGTCTCAGTTACCAAAGAGCATGCAAGCCTCACTTCTGACAGAAGCAAAATGCTTCTCTTGCTCTGTCAAAGCTGGATTAGCCATAAGAGTGACGATTTTCAAAAACTGGTGCCTAATGTTAGGCTCCTAATCCATATTTAGGCTCCAGAATGTGTGGCCTGATTTTCATAAGTGATAAGCACCCGGAATCTTTAATAAAGAAGAGTATTAATTAGAGATGGGCCAAAGGACCTAAATTTAGATCCATATTTGAACTCTACCCAAATTTGGAGTGTGTGGATCCAGAGTTTTGATCCTTAACAATGATGGGGATAACCTTCAATAAGTCTGATATGTTTATCCAGAAGGATCTAAATGAAAACAATAATAAATTAATTAACCAGACTACAGAGTTCTGGATAAAGCAATATATTAACACACAACAGACCAAAATCCTGCATCCACCCAAGGTAACCCAGCTGGATGCTGGGGAAACTCCTCATGAGGAAAGCAGGGGAAAAGATCTCTCCTCACCAAGGCATGCTCTGCAGCAAGTAACTCCATCCAGCCTAATGGCAGGAGCTGCCTCCATAAAGGGCAAAGAGAGAATGGAGGAGTCCCAGCATCATGGATCCTCTAGTCCCTCTCCGTCCCACCATAGCTCAACCTCAAATCTCAATGGCATACTGACACACAGGAACCCCCTGCAAGGTTAGAATCAAGTGGGGGGGGGGGGCGGAGAGAGCGCACAGTGCCTCATGCAGCAGGATGCAGCAGGACACATCAGTTCCACTGCAAGAGGGCCCCTGCACAAGCAGAGATAGGTTGTAGCCCTTGGCTCACTGTCTCAGTGTATTTTCCTGTGTTCTGTATAAATTACTCAGCAAGATGTAGAATTTCATTTACATCACTGCCCCTTTGGCACTAGCAAATTAAAAAAAAATCAGATGACCATTAAAACCCAATTATAAAAATATTACAGCTTTAGACACCTACCCAGGAAAAGTATGGTGGGGGCATTCTCCACACAGCAATAACATCAGAGTCTCAGACCTGGGTTTCACAGGTATTCTGACTGTGCCCTCCAACCTCAAATCTGCACTCAGCAAGGCCTCCAGGGTGGCTCCAGGTACCAGATCTGGTCCTCATGACTAAGCAGATTTAATATGACTATTACCAGCCAATTTACTTCAGAAAATGACAAGTGAAGAATATTAAATCTTCGTCATTCAGATGATTAAACAAATGAAATGCTGAGTGTGTCGCTGATGAAACAGGGATCTACTAAGGATTACAGGCATAGGGTTTTGTCTGATGTGAAGAATATCTCTATAAATGAAAAGAGATACTCCATGTTGTACATTGTACAAGACAGTATGCTCTGGAGTGATAATTGCTAAGGGGATTATCAGGACAGTACTGTATACATAATCTTCCAAATTCAAACAACCAGCTTCATTTTAATAATTCAAAAATCTTTACAGAAGTTAGGAGAAAAACAAGTATATGTGATTAAGTTTCTGGAAATAATCGATAGGGACAGTAAATTTTATTTTATTTTAATTTGATTTAACATTGCAGGCCTTTGACATTTTACAAATTATTTCATTATTTGTTCATTAAGCTCTGTTGTCTTCTTTAATACCACTATTGCCACTTTGTGCTTACATAGTACTTTCTATCATAGGATCTCAAAGCACGTTACAAACATTAATTAACTGATAAAATAGGGATAGAGGAATTAAGTGATTTCTCCTTGGTAACACAGTATATCAGTAACTGAGGTGGATACAGAACCCTAATTTCCTACCTCCTACACCTATATATTAACCACTAAACTCCATGCTTCCTCTTGTGTATCAATGTAATTAGGTTGCCAGGTCCAATCCCCAAGATCTATCTAGACATAAGGGTTTTTTTTTAATTATTTTTTGAAATTGGGAAAATCTTCACTGACCCATTTATTGAATCCTAATTTTATTTTTAAACATTCAAGCATAAGATACCATCCCACTCTCCAAAGGAAGAATCATTCCTACAAAACCAGGATGTTGATTAAATGATCAACAACAACGGGGAAAATTCAAGTGATGATGCTACAAGAAATGCACCGACCTTCAGAGCACCTTGCCATAAGGCAAGTAGCTTTAAAAGTAGTTTTGGCTTCATGATTAGTACATATACCAATAGACAGTAAAGGATACAAGCATGAAGAATATTTGGAGCACAGAGCAACTCATTTGTGATGCTAACGAATGGGGGAGAAAAGCTAATGAGGCTATCAGGCAGAATTCACATTCACGGGTTTTTTTTAAATCACTTAGCATTATGAATTAAAATGGGTTAAAAGGATACAATGAATAATCTGAGAATTCATACATCTCTAACACTAAATGGCTTTCCAGCTGGGCATAAAATCAGAACATACATTTGGCACTTTCACAAATCTTCATGGAAATAATGCGAGTCTATTTTTTCCTCCGGCTCTCAAACAATCCCCCCACCTAAAGAAACTCCTTCAGAAGGATGAAGTGACAATTTATCTCCTTGGGGAAGAAATGGGAGAGATAGGGATAAAAGAACAACTCATAAGGAACACGTTAAAGTGAACAAAACTCTTTTTCAAGGGAGTAGCTAATTTGAAAATAAAAACAAACAACAACGAACCTACAAAGCACTGAACAAATATTAGTTACTCCTAAAATTTCCATTAGGGAGCTAAGTATTTCTACATCCATTTTTATTCTATTGAGTCTATGCAAGGTGTCTGACTCTATAAAATCCATATTTCCAAATGAAAACAGTAGTTCACTGAACATACATTCATTTTCACTCCAGATAATTTCTCCAAGGATAAAATTCATTCCAGTACAGAACTGTACAAGGGCCTCAGACCCTATGTTAAAGACTGAATTGATGAGGAACGCCTTACATAAAACTTCTGTGCTGGATGCAGGAATGAATTTCAACACAAAATATTATAGTATGTTGTATTTACACCTACAAATCACAGGGGTTTCTTATTAATGTTTTGTATCAGACCCAAATGAAAGAAATCCATTGTTTTTACAATATTTCCACCATCCCGATGTTAAGTCATGGAGGAAAAGTTCTCAAAGGATTCTGAGTTCTTCAAATTTAAAAAATTTTAAAATAGGCCCATTCCATTTTTGAATCTAAGCTAGGTCCACAACTGCACAAGATGGCTTAGATGAGGCGATCAGGGTTGCAGGACCCTTTCTGGCATTGTAAGTACACCTGGTTTATAACATGTGCACACATATGAGGTGGAGGGGAAAACTTAGCTACACCAGCCTATCGGGATCTCTTCTGAGCACTTCTAAAAGTTAGGTAGGCACCTACACATGGATTTTAGGATAAAATTTTCAAAAGCCTTCAAGTCACTTGAGAGACAAAGCAATACATTGCCCTTGTATCTGCTGTCTATGCTGGCCCATGGTCATCAAAAGTATAATGGGCAGATGTAGGTCTTGAAAGTAACAGCTCCCAAAACCAAAGGGTAGACCTTGAAAATAATGCAAAATGCTCTTGTACTGCAAATGATGGAGACCGAATAGACAATCTTCAAGAAAGGAATAACTAACCTGCTTTTTCCTCCGGTGGATGACATAATGCAATCTCTATCATGGCTCTGCTCTATACACTGCAGTTTATGAAAATAAATACTAACTGTCCATGCTTCTCCATGGTCTATGCACTATTGATAGCTTTCAAGATGGTGATACTTTGTATTTAAAATTGGTTATTGATCTTACTTTCTAAGGAAAAAATGCTCTCACTTTTTGAGAAAACACAGCATCAGTAATTATATCACAAAAAAAGAGAAGAGAAATAAAATAAAATAAAATAAAATAAAATAAAAAACCTCAAAACTATCTGTGATTTACAAGTTGCATTTAATGCTAATGATTCTTACCCGATAAGCACATAGAATTTACTGTCAATAATTTAGGTACCTTTGCCCTCACTGATGATTTGATTCTGTTAGAACATCTGTGATTCCAGTTTAACCCCCAAAATAGATTTCATACACTTGCCCATATTAGACAAAATACTTGTTTGTGCTTTTCTCCTATAAGATATTGCTTCAAAGAGCTATCAAAATGGACCTTTAAATCCTCGGGATTTTGCTAATTTCAGGACAATGGGATCAGGCTATACATTTGCAACCTCCTATTATAAATGCAATTTGCTGGTCAACATGAGCAGAGATAGCAACATCCAATTAGGGAGTATCAAAGCTAATAGTTAGATTTGCAGAGAATTTTCAAAGATCTCTATCTTTGAACAAAATTTATTAGGGCTCCATCAGCCGTTTGAGCAGTTTTAATGAAGCTGAGGATCAGCTAAGTCTGCAGTTATTTTACTCTGACTTACTTTGAAGAATATTAATTTTTGAAGCTTTAACGTCCTGTAATTAAAAAGAATTCTTAACACATATTTCAATATAAAATAGGCTGTAATTTAAATTATAAGTTTTACTTCCCAAGTTGGTCTTGATATTTGGCCAAATTCTGTTAACCAATAGGCACTCTTTCATCTATTGCTACTTGCTTCTTTAAGAGTGTTAAAGATTGTCTCAGCTTCCTATTCAAAACTACAGCAGTACAGTTGAAAAATGCCTGGTTTTGGCAGACAGTCTTTCTGCCAGCAGTGCCTGCTGCATGCTAACATTTACCTACAGCAGTGCATGTCTATTCAAATGCCAAAGTGCAAGCCCATTCCAAACATGCAAGTTATATGAAGAGATTAAACACTTATTCTCATTGAGCCTCAAAGCAAAATGAAACTCCATTTGAGCATTTAAATATTTTCTTAAATCCATACTCTTGCTCACAAAAACAATTTACATTCTATTAAGTCAGCATAGCAACAGTCTTATATAAAAGTACCCATGATGTGTATTGATGACGATTATGCAATAGGTAGCGATACATGACTTCTAATGTAAATGTAAGATCATTAAATCCTTGAACAGTAAACAAGAATCTTAATAACTGAAGTTATTGTGCTAATACCATCTAAGAACAGGATAAAAACAATCACACACTTAAAGGACATCAGTTGATATGAAATAATGGATTTTGAATACGTTTCACAACAAACTGGTGAATTCTTAGCCTGGCTAAATTTCACATATTTCGTTTATATTAAGCGACTCTAAATACCTCAGGTCACACATGCTCGTTCAAGGAACATACTTCTTACCATGTAACCTTGCATCATTTCAGCATGCAAAAGCCTCAGAAGGCAACATTCCAATGAAATCAGTGACACAGAAGTATATAATTTATGTTTTTAAATGGAATAACTTGCGGTTTTTATTTCACTTTAAAAAGTCATCTAGGTTCATGATGCACTCTTCATTAATCACAAAAGGGGATGGACAGAATCAGAGGACTGATACAGGTTGCCTAATAAATGGCAAATTATCTATGGCCAAGAAAACAAAAAGAGCTTCATAATATCACCACAAAGTATTTGCAAATTTCTGTTTTTAAGGTCTTTGTTGTGGTGTTGTACTCTGCAGATCCAGGGCATTACTACTATTAATTTGTAGTGCAGCAACACTTAGATGCTTCAGTCGGGATTGAGGCAAATCATGCCAGATACTGTACAAATACACTAGAGAAAGTAGAGAGTTACATTTTGCACACCTGTATACACAAAATACTGGTCTTCCTTCATAATATTTACTAGAGATTTTTTAAAAAGCCCCTTTAGCAAAACCTGCAAAGAGGGACTCCTTCCTGAAAGAGACGTTCTGAAACAATTCTTGGTGAGAATGACCTTCACGTATTGCTACAGTCTATAAAAGCATTACAATCAACTAAAGAGTTAATTTCAGGAGCCATCTTAATCTATTACATTTTGCTCTAACTGCAAATCACTGCCACCACTGTATCTTGGTTTATATCTGTGATAACCCAAAAATCATTCAGGCTGCCTTAATAGAGGCAGTCTAAAAAGATCACCCCACACGTTGTTTTTTTTCCCCAAGTTCCTACATGTCCTTTCCCTTTTCTTTTCTAATGACAAACCAATAAAACTATGCTAGGGTTTGGCTGGTTCATGGCAGCAGCAGCTGTGTGCAACTTACTGGGAAACATGTAACCATCCTGGACATCATCTCACAATGACCCCGTACTTGAACCTCAAGCACATTGAGGCTCTGATATGTCCACCCAACAGAAGAAGCCAAGAGCCTCACCCTTTCTCATCACCCATTTCTTACCAGCCTAGGACCTGCAGGGGTATTGGCTCAGGGTGGGCAGCAGCACAGCTCTGCTCTCCTGATTACTGAATTCTTTTGTAGGGCAGGATGGGAAATAAATGAGGGAAAGGACTGGTGGAAAGAAAGAAACTGTAAGATACGACAACACAAAAACATTTCAGGGAAGATGTTTGCTGCTTCCCCCTGTTGTTATTATTTTCAGCTCTCCTAACCCGTGGGGAAATGTTTTGGGCAAAATGAGATAGCTCTACATGAAATGCAAGCTTCTGATGTAGACAAGAAATCTTTTATTCCCCCCAGAATATTTGGCTTGACACTTCAAAGGCTTATTTCTCACATTACAGTGATTCATCTATAAATATATCTATCTACATGCACACAGAGACTGCAACAAATCTGTGGCCGCACAGGACTTCACAGTCATTATTTATACCAAACATCATGGCCAATAGACCCCACAATCAACAACAGGGAAAAACTCTAGACTGTCCTCTCCAAAAAACACAGGCCCACTCAAATGAGCTAATGAAGAATGTTAGATGTAGTCACGTGAGGTATTATTATATGGGCCAGACACTATTAGACAATATGGTTAAAGGGACTTGGGCAGGTCTAACATTCCATTTTCCATGTAGGGATGCCAACTGCATAATCGCACAAACCTAAACACCCTTGCCACACCCCCTTCCCCGACGCCAGTCACCTCCCTCACGCCTCCTCTGAGGCCCCACCCCCTGCTCACTCCACCCCCCTCCCTCCATCGCTTGCTCTCCCCACCCTCACTCCCTTTCACCGGGCTGGGTGGGGGCTTAGGGTTGGGGCAGGGGGGTTGGGTGCGGTAGGAGAGTGAGAGGTGCGCGCTCCAGCCGGGCGGCACTTACCTGAGGCAGCTCCCAGAAGCAACTGGCATGTCTGTCTCTGAGGCTCAGAAGCAGCCAGGCAGCAATGCGTGCTGCCCCTGCCTGCAGTCACTGCCCTCACAGCTCCCATTGCCCATGGTTCCCAGCCAATGGGAGCTGTGCAGTCAGCGCTCGGGACAGGGGGCAGTGTGCAGAGACCTCCTGGCTGCCCCTACACCTCGGACCCAGAGGGACGTGCTGGTCGCTTCCCAAAGCTGCGCAGAGCCAGGGCAGGTAGGGAGTTTGCCTTAGCTCCGCTGCACCACCAGACTTTTAGCAGCCTATTAAAATCTCCCAGATTGGTTGCAGTAGCCTCCGGGAGATCGAGGCTGAGTCCAAGAGACTGCAGGCCAATCCAGGAGAGCTGGCAATCCTATGTCTTCAGAGGACAGTGGGACATAATACTTTACGCAGTATGCTGCACACACACAAACTGTCCCTCATATATGTCTGATCCAACTACAAGGGTAAATATAACAGACAGGGAGGCAAACTAAGAAGGAATAAAACAGAGATAATTTTGATATTTTCTAAAGAATATATTTCCAGCATTTCCCATCACACTCTTGATATTTTCATTGGTTTCTTATTTTCTCAGGGGTTATGGCTTATTAGCATCTGCTGCCAGTTTATGCCTGAATTACACTATTTAATCTCCCATAATGAATAATAAATGAAAGGAGGCACTACTGAAAATTGTGACAACCTGCTTGTCAATAAAAGCTGTTTTTCACAGAGAGAAACCTTCTGCTCAGAACACCAAGCTGTACCTACCTTCATACACAGTATATTCTATTTACGGCACACCTATCTGTTTTTAATCACATCAGAGAAGTGTAAATTCTGTGAGTAAATCTTTTCATCTTGAAAGCCAAGAGATGTATCAAAAAGTTATAACCAGTTTCCAAATATTATAGCCACATTTTCAGCTTCTTCACAAAGATGTATTTATAGCATAAATGAGGGGGAGTAGTGCAGACTTTCTGAACCAACATTTACAAAAACACTATACCTACAGTACCACTGTCTGAAGTATATACATTTGCATGATTATGTTAAAATCTTTGATTATTTTGAAAAGGGCCTTTTAATAGCCTGGGCTCAAATTTCAGATTTTGGTAAGAAAACTATTGTTGGGGGGGCAGGGAGCTGTTTTATTACACTCACTAAGGGTATAAATGTTTTCATTATTATCTTTAACAACTGAATGAAAAACTATTTTAGGTACTGGAAATGCAAATTCAGTGGTACTGTGCTACTGCATAGAAATCACCACTTACAACAGAAACAAAATGAACCAATCTACTTTAACTTCCCAGGCAGAGGGTGATACAAAGATTAAATAAAGTTTTAAAGTATGCCAGTATAATAATTTAAAACACATTGAAAAGGATATGTTAATATGATTATTTTAAGTTGTCAATAAATTAGGCTCTAATCCTCCAGTGAGTTTTGCATCTACCTAAGGTACTCATATGGCCAGCATTAGCATAGTGTCTGAGCGCTTCACAGTCTTTAACGTATTTGTGCTCAGAACACCCCGTAAGATAGAGACATGAGATCACCCCATTTTGAAAATGGGGAACTAGGGCATGGGGAAGCTAAGCGACTTGTCCAATGTCTTGGGTGGAGCAGGAAACTGAAAACAAAAGTCTCCCAGGTCCTAGGCTAGTGCATTAACACTGGAGCCTCACTCGTCTCACATCTATGCATGGATATAAAGTCTGCTCACAAGCTGCTGCCTGTAGGATCAGCACCTCAGACAGGACCTTCACCATTCTGTAAATGGTGAAGCACGACCACAAGTAAGATCACAATTACAGACGTACACAAATTTACTATTTTCAGTTGCATTGTGTCTTTGTCAATTTTAAAACAAAACATGAACAAAAACAAAGCCCTGACTGTTAATAGCACTCCCCCTGCTACTACAATCCTTACTATGTCATCTCATTTACTTCTCATTTCCAAGTTGGCCTTTTCTCCCAGTACAAAATAGATTCCTCCATTGTTATACGACAATCTTCAGCCTGTTCATTTTACATATTCTTTCATTTTTCTAAATATGAACAAGGCTTAATATTGCTTCCCTGAGGCCACCATTGAGCATCTGAGGCTGTGTTTTCCAGACCGCCCCCCCCCGCCCCGAGTCTTTCCCTTCACACGTCCAGCCACATTTATTATCTGTTCTGGCATCTCTTCACTCCTGAGTGATATCTGTTAGCTCTTCCATCTTCATCTTTCAACTCAACCAGACATGTCTGTTAGTTCTGTTATGATTGATTAAATCTTGACAATTAATAAACATGACACACGTAATGTTCTGTTACTTAAGCACTGGGAATTCCAGGAAAGGGACTGTTTTTAAATGAGATTTTATAAGTAAAATTTCAGCAGAAGCCAAAGGACCTTACATCCAGCCACATTAAGATCTTTACTCACTCCAGCTAAGCCAGTAAGATTCCCTGGCACCACAGGGATGGCACCCCATAAATTCTTCCAACAGACAGTAACCATTTTAGACCTACAACCCTCTGCATATAGTCACAGAGGCAAAACTCAATAGGCACAGTTATAAGGAATACCAGAAGGATATCAGCAAAATACTAGGTTGCCAGGAGGAGGCAGGTCTCTTTCACCTCCCTGCAACGGTGACCTCCTAGAATGTATGGGAGCAACAGCCTCTACTCCAGCCCAGGGACAGTTGTGGCCCAGGGACAGTTGTGGAAGAAGAGCAGAGCTGCCATGAACCTGTCTGCCTTTTAAGCTTTTGTTATGCCCCCATCACTGTAGCCTCTGAGTGCCTCACAAACATGAAGTTGCCTATCTCCCCACACACACACACCCCTTTGCAGTAAGGATGTGCCATTCTTCCCATTAAGTTAAGTTAAGTGATTTGCCCCAGTTCACACAGGCAACCTGCAGAAAAGCAAGACGACTCCGATCGTTGGCGTCTCAAAAAGACCAGCCTCGTAGTCAAAAAGGCCATCTTCTCATCTCTGGAGTAGAGATGGAGTGGATATGGGTGGGAGTAGGATAGCTGTACTTCTCCAACTTCACACAGGCATTTACTTGAGCTTTAAATGAAGGAGATGAATTTTCTGGGTGCACAGTGATCAAGAAAGCTTTTGGTTTTGATCTGAGGACAGGTGGATTTGCAGAGGGCATTTTTTATCGTAAGTGACCCAAAAGAGAACATACTGCTAACAAGGCTAGAGTCATAGATTTTCCCAGCGTCCAGATGAGAGACTAAATTGCTGGAGTTTCACTGTCAGTTTATCACGTTATCCAGACCCTTCAGATGAAATTACTTTTGTTCTTCACTCCAGACCATCTGTTAGCCCTCTATAGAAAGGATGTATGCACACTGATGTTCGTTACTGTACAACAGAAATGCTCTCTTCCTGCACAATATCACCAATTAATTGCTGTTACTTTAAGCTCTAAGGGAGTAATGTGGAGACTATCACCACAAAGGCACACATACATGCAGAAAACACTTTCATCTATAATTTAGGAAAATGGATGCAGTTCAGCAACAGTTAAAGATTCATCTCTTATGCTTTTTGTGCATTTACATAATTGATTCATCAGATAATGCACTCTGCTTCCTTATTTAATAAACATGTTAATGATTTCAGACAATTACTCAGAACTGCCTACAAGTGTCTGTCTAAGACACCCAACAAAAATAATTAAAGTGAAAATACACACCAAAAGGCACATCCTTCATATCAGATTACACAAGATATTAAGTCAATATGTCACACTATCACCAGTCACTTGCTACCTCCTGTTATACATTTCTTCAAACTCTAATGTATTAGCTGGGGCTGGGGCACTGACTAGACACCCATGTGGGCTAAACAGGGAGCTAGAGAATAAAACTGGTGTTCTGTCAAAGGAGAGAGGCTGTGAAACGGAAGGAAAGGAGGAGGGGAAGCAGAGAACACAGACTAGACAGAAAAGATTAGAGAAGACATCTCTGTCATGAAGTCTTTTGGGGGCTATAGGGAAAAAAATATGGAAAAACCAATCCTGTTCTATTTTTTCCTCCACAGCTTGGAGAAGGCCCAGTAGACAAACATATCACTTTGAATCTGATACACCAGCACACATTTCAGCCACTCTTTTGTTTGTTTTGAAAGCTGTAGAGAGCCTTCTGATCACAGGGCTCGGATTCACAGTCACACATTCCAAATGTCCAGGGGATTTCAGCCATGGTGAATTGTGAGTTGTCACCAGGAGGGGTGGAAGAGATCTTGGTGTTGCACCTGCACAGAGCAAATGCCACAGGCTCTGTGCAGGTGCAACACCAAGGTGCCACAGTCATCCAGGCTAAGTGCTCTTCTTTCCTACCCTTCCATTTCAAGTCGCAGTGAGTATGTATAAAGATCCCTTTGGAAGCAGTCTAGGATGACTAGAAGCAGCATGAGAGAGAGACAGGGCTGGCCTTACCATGAGGCAAACTGAGGCTGCTGCTACTAGAACCCAGAGTGTAGAAAATTGTGCCTGCTGCTAGTGCATATGTATTCTCTCTGCTCTAGATGCACAGAGAGAGTGGAGTGCTGTGCTGGAGGAATGAGGGCACAAGACACAGAACAGGCAGGCAGGAGAAACGGTGAGAGGGAATAACAGAAAGCAGCAGGAGCTGCAGGGAGAGAGAGGAGGAGCCTCTTATGTACCTCTCTAGAATCCCCAGGAGCTTGGACTGATTAACACAAACTTCTCAGGGAGCTTCCTATTTCCTGGTGCTTCCTTGAACCCCTGGAGGAGAACAGGCAGTCAACTGAAGTAGTAGGAGCCAGTTAGGCCCTTAAGATGCTGATATCTTCCCTCACTCAGGCCCTGCTACCAGCCTGCTTATTTGTCCCCTTCCAACTGAGTGTTGAGAGCCACTATAGCTGGCACAGAACAGCAGTCATGAGTGAAAGAAGAAAACGCCCCTCTGGGGCAGCATTCAGAAAAAGAAAAAAAGCAAAGGAAGCTTTTCTATCTAAGCAGGAAGGAGCTCTCCTGAGATACATAGACACAAATGTTCATGGTGAGCCTTCCGGCCCAGTGAGGATGTGAGTGGTGAGGAGATGCCTGATCTTCCAGTTAGTCAGAGTGCAGTGACCTGGCAGCTACTGCAGCATCCATATCTCCATCTCAAATGGATGTAACCATGCACATTCCTGAAGAAAAGTGTAGATCAGAGAAGAGTGTGGTGGAGGCACAAGAAACAGCTGCTGCTGAGTTTAGTTCCTTAAGTCTAGATGATCCAGGACTGTGGACCCACTTGAGCAGTAGCCTGAGGGACTTCCTTGTACTGCATGGGCCACAGCAAGTGAAAAACTTCATGTTCCCAAGACAATGAAAATAGAAGTTTCCATCCAACACATTACTGGCATGAAATCCCAATGGTGACAAAGTGGAGAAGCCATGGCTTATGTACTCAAAACCCAGAATGCTGCATACTGTTTTTGTTGCAAACTCTTCCAGTCTAATGTTCCAGCCACACATTGGGTTCTACAGAACAAAGGACTGGAAAAAATCTGGCTAGAAATCTGGCATGCCATGAGAAGGCAGCAAATCACCAAGAGAGCATTCCATAGGTGGAAGAGCTTGAGATGAGACTAAGGTTAAAGGCCACCATAGATGATCAGCATCAAGAGAAGATTGCATCAGATCTCTTTACTGGCAAAATGTTCTGAAAAGGCTCATTGCATTGTGAGAATGCTTGCTACCCAAAACCTAGCACTGCATGGCATTTTCAGATCAGCTGTATGTGCCAAACAATGGAAACTTCCTTAAAATTGTGGAGCTGATGGCTGAGTTTTTGATCTGTACTCCAGGAGCATCTAAGAAGAGTCACCACCCAAGAAATGTACACACACCACTTCCTTGGGAAAAAACAATTCAAAATGAGATCATACAGTTACTGGCAACAAAAGTCAACAGAAGATTGTGGCAGATCTGAAGTCAGCAAGATATTACTCTGTTATTCTGGACTGCACACTGAACATCAGCCATATGGAACAAATGACTTTAATGGTGCATTTTGTAACAACAACAGAACCTAGTGAAAATGTCCTGCAATGGTGACTGTCAGAGAGCATTTTCTAGAATTTATTGACATTGATGATACTACAGGAGCTGTATGACAAATGTGCTTCTTAAAAAGCTGGGAAATACAGGAATTGCGATAGCTGACATGAGAGGTCAGGGCTACGATAATGGTGCCAACATGAGAGAAAGAACAAGAAGTGCAGACACATCGATCTGAGAAGTTAAACCCTCAAGCTTTTCTTTATTCCACCTGCCCTTGCAGTTCTCATTCATTGAACTTGGTGTCAGTGATGCAGCATCAGCTTCTAGTGAGGCTGCTGAATTTTTGTAATGTATTCAAGCATCTATGTATTTTTCTCTGCATCAACTCATCAATGGCAAATTTTGAAGCAACATCTGGGAAATCCTCTCTGACACTGAAACCACTGAGTGCCACACATGGGAAAAGTCGAGTGAGGCGATAAAGCCTATCAAACACCAAATTGGGAAGATAAGTATGACGCCATAGTTGCCCATTAGGAGGATCTATGACAGGAACTGTTTGTGGGAGAACAGTGGCAGAGGGAAATGGAATCACCAGAAACATACATAACTTCAAATTTCTGTGTGGCTTAGTGTTGTGGCATGACATGCTGTTTGAAATAAACGTTGTAAGCAAGAGACTCCAAGGTGCTGACCTTGATGTATCTGGAGCAATGGAACAACTGGACAAAGCAAAGTCATACCCACAGTCTAACTGGTCAGATGAGGAATTTCAAAACATTCTGAAGAGTGCACAGAAGTTGGCAGAGGAACTTCACATTGAAGTTATTTTCCCACCCATTCAGGAATACAAGAGTCACCATAGAAGACGACATTTTGATTATGAGACACGGGATAATCCCATAAGAGACCTCAGACAACAATTCAAAGTTGAATTCTTTAACCGGGTGCTAGATTGTGCAATACCGTCAGTTGAAGAACATATCATACAGCTCAAAGAACACAGCAGTATATTTGGGATGTTGTATGATATTCCAAAACTCCTCACTACACCTGAAGAAGACCTACTCAACCAATGCGGGGCACTAGAGACAGTGTTGATATGCATGATATTGATGCGAGTGATTTAGCTGATGAACTGAAAGCCCTTTCAAGATACACTTCAGAAGGATCAACTCCACAGGCTGTTCTGAAATATATGTGCACAAATAAGATGAGCACCCTCTTTCCAAATGCTTTTATTGCTCTGTGCATACTATTAACACTTCCTGTAACAGTTGCCAGTGGAGAACGCAGTTTCTCCAAGCTGAAGTTAATAAAAAAACATCTACGCTTCACAACGACACAGAAGAGGCTGGTCGGCCTTACAACCATCTCAACAGAGCATGAGCTGGCCCAGATTGCGGACCTTTAGCAGGAAGCAGTTCAAATCTTTGCAACCAAGAAGGCACGGAAAGCACCACTTTAATTATTCAAACAGATAAAAATGCCAGTGTTTGCTATACAGACAAGAAAAGTTACATTTGCTGTTCAGGCGTTTGAAAGTTAAGTGCTTTGAACAAAGCATTTTAAGTTGCTAGTTTTCCTTTATTGAGGTAGGTAGCAGAGCAGTACCATGAGAGGAGTAGAACAGGAATAGGCAGAATTGAGACATTTCAAAGTTTTGGCCCAAGCGAGGGGACATGGGGGCTTCATTTGAGCTCCCTGCCTCAGGTGCCAAAATGTTGTGGGCCAGCCCTGGGGAGAGAAGCCATCAACTGGTATCACAATTACAACATAAAATCTAATACACTGCGCTCAGAGTAAATTCCAGCAAAAGGGGCTGTGAGTTTGATCTGCTACTTGGCTAAAATGTGTCAATTAGATTTTGGAAAACTGGTTAACACCATGTGCTGCATAAGGACATCAATGAAGCTGGCCTGTTGGCTTGACTGCACTTTTTCTGCTGAAAAGAGATCCGAAAGGTTGCAGCTTGCCACCCTTCCCAGCAGGAGGTTAAACGAGTGCAGTAATAGCTTATATCCAAAAGGGGAAAATAAAGGGGAAATTGTCAGCACTCTTTATCTATAGTTTTTAATCCGAACAGGTATTTTAAAATACCTATTCACCCCGTGTGTTGATGTGGCAATTTGGGGAGAGGAAGGGGGGAATCAATAGCAAAATATTATATGCCCCCACCATTAGCTCAAGCTAGGCAAGGTTAATGGAAGAGCGTTAGCAAGATGTTTCACTGACTCTAAAGTAAAGAACTAGAATATACACATTACTGTGAACTAAACTAGAAACAGCACATTATAAAGAGAATGTAAAAAGCCTGTGAGAAATGGATTGGTTTCATTCTGCCATTATAAAAACTTTGCAGCTGTAGTTTGCAAGTCATTAGCATCACCATGGTATTCCTTACCCAATCTATATCAAGAACAGGAAGTACCCTAGCAAAATTAATCAGACAAAAGCCATAATTGTAAACATTGTCCTATGCGTAGATATATAATACATATGTACGTACATAATACATTATATTATCTCTCTGCTATAAAACATTATAATATCATGGACATTATACCAACCTTACCAAGTTGTCAGAGTATACTAGCCAAACACAACATATGCTCATCCGTTCTTCATCATGACAACTGATCATGAAAACTCCAATATTTTATTTCTCTGACTAAATTCCTTGCTCTGGGCAAACAGGCAAGTAGAGTTTTGCAGTACTGACCCACACATACATTGTATTGTATGTATGATGTGTCAGCAGTGCAAAATTCTACAAACTCCTGAAGAGTAATTTTTGACAGATGAGTTCTGGATTACACACACATATGTTACACTTATAAATTTCTACCAGTTTTAAGGTTTTGATCAGTTCTGTTGGGATCTGGCATTTGACATACAGGAAATCTCTTTCAAACTGGCAAAATCTTTCAAATTGGTAGAAGCACTGTGCAACCAGTACGGATGGAATCTGGTTGGGCAAGCAAAATATCAGTGCCTTCAGTATCTGTCATTATGGCGAACTAAACAGATAATTTTGTGAGGCTGGCATAACATTCATGATATTTGCATGTTTTAAAGGTGTTCTGTTAAACTAAAAAGATCTTCAATTTAAACAAATTCTCTACTTCTGGATTTTCATTTGCATTCTATTTCCAAATTATTTAGTAATTGATAGTATTGCTGTTTATAGCCTTTATTCTCACACTTACTACATGCAACAACAGTGCACATTAAAGGTTCAAGGTCATTTCTTCACTCTCCTTCTCCTGTGAAAAGCAGCATTCAGCCCCCACCTCAACTGCCTATCATTAGCTATTAAGAACATTCATTCTAACTGCTTTGATTGCAATTCCCAACCACATCTCTGTAGCTCACCCCAGTCTGAGAAAGATACATACAAGACATGGGCTGAAATACAAATGAAATGTTTCTATCAGGCTATAAATTTGTACTCTGTAGGATACCTGAAAAATAACAGAGGGAGAAAAGCCATAATTAAGATAATTAATTCAGGCCAGAACAGCAGTGAATAATGAACACTTCACACTAAGATCTGTTTGTAAATCTCCTCCAAAATTCTGTTAATCTAAAACCAAGCTGTAACTGAATCACAAGCTTTGGCATATGATTGGCCAAATCCAAGACATATGATCTGGGATTTTCTCCGCATGCACAAAACTTTCTCCCCTACCAATTTATGTATACATTTTTTTGAAAAGAAGAGTAAACTGTGAAGACACCAGATTAAAAAGAAGTCTCATTTCATTTTACTACAGATCATCCACAAGCTCATTTAGTGCGCTTCCGTTGTACCTATCATTCAGCAACCAAAGCAATATTCTGCAAGAGATCACTGGGCCACTCATACCACTTAGATGTCCTTGGATATTGTTTACTTATTTTCTTCTTAGTATCCTGTGATGCAACATTTCAGGATCCTATCAACTCTAATGGGGACAATGAACTCAAACCTGAAATTTACTCACCTGGTACTGCATTCATGTAATGTTGAAACCACTTCACATATAATATTGCTACTCAGTTTTCTTTATATGGAATCTAACATATGGCTTTCTGTTCAATAGCCTGTCCCTGGAAACAATAACTAAAACACTCCAAAATAAATAAAATACTAAAACCAGTTTAATATCCCAAATTGGGGAAAAATAGGTATAGTTTTAAAAGGCAAGAGCCTGTCACTGCAAACTTTCACTCATATTATAGGCCCACAGATGTTAAGTCTTATATCTCCCCCTTTACAGTCCAAGAAGTCCTAAGTTTATATGAGAAACCATATTAATAAGGACGTGCAGGCCCAGGTTCCTAAGGGGTTCACTGGGAATTCTGGGTGCACAAAGGATGCCAAATAGGGCCTTCATTTTGTAATCTATTTTAAAAACATACATAATTGAAAGTTTTCTTTAGCTCTCTTCCCTGCACACAACGAAAAGAGGAAAACACACACAAAACTCCAAACCTGAACATTACAATTACTGCCAGCTTTATACTTCATATATGGCCTAATTTTGTTCAGCTTCCTCATGCAGAACTTCTGTTGACTTCAATGGGAATTTAGTGTGATCAGAATGCACAGTACTTGGCCTACACAGGTACATGAAATTCCTCTGGTACTTAGTTATTTTACACGCTTCCTGCTGCCATGGACCTTGTGAATTCTCC
Source organism: Chelonoidis abingdonii (assembly GCF_003597395.2). NCBI lineage: Eukaryota > Metazoa > Chordata > Testudines > Testudinidae > Chelonoidis > Chelonoidis abingdonii. Next base: position 53,513,228 of record NC_133777.1, on the reverse strand, counting down.
ACAACTTCAATTAAAAAAAAATAAATAAATAAAGTCATTTTAAAGAGGAGTTACTCCTTCAGTAAGCTGACATGACCCAAGTTCAATTTTCTTCTGTGTTTCTTCCACCATTTGGTGATATCACTGTTATCTAAACCAGTATAAGGACCATAGCCAATGGAAGGGATAGCATCAGCCATTACAGGGAAATACTGAAACCAGGACTCAGGTCTTAGAAGCAATAGCTAAACCAAAAAGTCAAAGCAAGGACCGTTGACAGACACCACATGAACAGTTCCAAATTGCAACGAACAAGTGTTTCATCCAAATCACAGAATAACACAAAATGACCCAATGATTTTTTTCTATTTAAAAAAAAAAAAAAAAAGCACTGGAGACCAGCAAACAGGTAGGAAGCAAACTTTTGCAGAACAGCAAGACAGACTGTGGGTTGATCAACAGCAATTACCATGAATTATCCCTTCATGTTGTTCCAGGCTCCGTTTTCTTTTACAAGGCAGTCTTAAATAAAGACTTGTGTCTATTTTTGCATTGTCTGTGTCACTAGCAGTTCTATTGCAGACACCCTTATGTCAGAAAGGAGTGGAGAGGAAAGGATGGAGCAATGATAGGGCTCAGATTTTCCTTGATGCACTAGCTGATGGATTCCTTCACCAAGTAATTGCTGAACCAACAAGAGGGGATGCCATTTTAGATTTGGTTTTGGTGAGTAGTGAGGCCCTCATAGAAATGGTTGTATGGGACAACCTTCGTTCAAGCGATCACGAGCTAATTCAGTTCAAACTAAATGGAAGGATAAACAAAAATAGATTGGTGACTAGG